>NW_020837948.1:40108557-40244520 GCF_003676395.1 Aethalodelphis obliquidens | reverse complement strand
GCCTCTCCCGTTGCGGAGCACAGGCTCCGGACATGCAGGCTCAGCGGCCATGGCTCACTGGCCCAGCCGCTCTGAGGCACGTGGGATCCTCCCGGACCGGGGCACGAACCCGTGTCCCCTGCATCGGCAGGCGGACTCTCAACCACTGCGCCACCAGGGAAGCCCTCTTACCTAATTTTTGAACCTCATCTTGCTCTACTTTAACTCTCCCACTTAATTGTCAGCCTCTTAAGGGAGAAGTTTCTATTTTACTCATGCATTGTTATTCAACATGAAATTATATTAATAATCAAGTTTAGCTTCTTGAGAAAGAAGGCTTCATTTTGCACAGTTGGCCTAAATAAATATTTGTGAGCTTCATCACTAAGTTGGCTTGTTTTTCTCATTCCCTGTTTTCCGGTTGCCTGGGTTTGGCTGCCACGTTTCCTCAGTTTAGATCCTTGCCCTGTCACTTACTAGTTGTGGTCCTCGGCAAGTTACTTATCCTCTCTCTGCCTTAGTTTTCTTTTCTCTAAAATTGCACTCAGTAAATGATAGCATTATCCTGATCACCACCAGCCAGACTATGCTGTCCTAATTTTCATTGTTTCAAGGTGTCTTTTACAAAATTTATGTCATCGCCTCTAATCTACTGGTGCTTTTTGCTCTCCCTAAAGTCAGTCTGCATTTTATACATTTATTCATTTCTGACTGTTTCTTCTGAGTATATATATCCTGGGTAAGAATTATATGGCAGCGTTCTAGTCTTTGGGAAGATAGCTTGAAGGGTTGCGAAATTCATAGCATAACTCAGGTTGTGATGCAGCCTGGAATGATCCTAGATCTGTCGCTTATTTCAGTTTACCTCCTTAAACCTCAATTCCTCACAAGTAAAGTGGAGATGATGATAAATTGTACCTATGTTATGAGGTGCAGTATTAAATGATTGTGTAAAAGCATTCAGAATGGTGACTAGTATATAAAATAGATTGCCATGCCTAAACCCCTCTCTAAGAGTCTGATTTAATTGATCTGGGGTTGGGCTCAGGCATCTGTATATTTAAAAAACTTTAGGGGACTCTAAGGTGCAGTGAGGATTGAGGACCACCAGACTGGATTATTCTCAAAGTCTAGCCTCATTAGCAGTGTTACCATCTTAAATGCTTGTGCTTCCTGTCCTTTCATTTTACAGTTTAAATTCTATCTAAATAATACTGTGGGAAGACAGAAGTTATTTGAAAGCTGTTGAAAGTAGGACAAATTAATAGTTACAATTGTTTAGTTAGTACATACTGAATATACTTTATTATGGTAGTTTCCCCATAATTCTAAGACAGGCAGTTTTTCAATTGAAAATATAATAAAGAGTTTTTAGGCTGCTTTGACTCACTGCCCTACGACATAATATGGAAGTCACTGGTTTAAAAAAAACCAAACTTCATGATTCAGTTAACAGAGTCAGGATATGTATGCTCATGTAGAGCAGAGGAGTTAATTAATTGGGTGTTTGGAGTCTGATATGTTGTAATAAATTGGGTTATCAGGTGGTGACTCAATTGGGCTGTTGAATGAATTAGCTCCCCTTGAATGTGGGAAGTTCATATTTAGCTTTATCACTCCTGTTAGTGAACGGATGGCTATATCCAAAAGATCAAAGTACATTTCTGAAAAAAATACTAACAAGTATTAACAAAATACTAACAAGTAGTTAGTATCAAAGAATAATGAGTATCAGAGGCATTATGGCCCTATCATGTAATGTTGCTAATGCCCTCTATAATACTGACTGCAGACAAATGGGGAAATAGTAAGAGGAAAACTAAAATCACCTGTAGTTCCATATCCTAAAACAACCATTACTAAGAACTTTCTACAAGACGATAAATAATAAATGATGTGTTTTATTTCTGAATATCACTGTTTTATTCATAAATAAATTATGGGGAAGAGTTGAAAAAGGCAAGGATTTAAATTTATTTACGGAAAAAGTGCAGGATTCCAAAAATGCTTCAGAGGAAATTAAATTCACTAGTGATCTTTTAGGGCGTGGCTCAATGAGTAATTAGTTTTCGAATGAATTAAGGAAGAACTAAACATATAGGCATATAAATATAGTCTCTAAAACCTTAAGTCCTTTCTTTCTCTCTCTCTTCCCAGACTTATTCCAAAATCCCACTTTTTTTTTCTGTATTCTTCCACTTGGGAATTTTAATTTTTAAAAGTGGAAGAAAATTTACTGCTGATGATGTCTTCTTTTCTTACAATTAGAAAATATGGAAGCGTGCCTGGGTAGAAGTAGGCATACACAGAAAGAATAGGGAGAGCTGTGCTTACGATTCTTGGTGCTGGCTGATGTTTTCCGTTTTGTAAAGTCTTCTTTAAAGAGAGGGACAAGCACACCTTATGTTGCCAAAGTATTCCTGGAGCCATCTTACAATGAAGGCTGCTTTTGGTACCCATTAGAGTTCACCATTGGGCCCAGGTACTTACCATGCAGGTGCTGAAAGTTCATTTTTTGATTCCCAATCCCTCTGCGGCACTGATTACACAATTTGCCAGGCCTAGTACAAAATGAAAATGTGGAGCCCCTGTTCAAAAAGCAAGAAAAGTAAAATCTAAAGCTTTTTTCTTTCTTCCACAGTCTTTCCAATTTGTAACGTTGTTTTTATTTGCAATTTCATGTTTCACATCTGCAGGCATAGGGACACTTAACCTCGCAAACGCAGATTCTGAAAGAGTCCCATCCTGTGACTAAACACATATACCACCCACCAGCTGCTGGCATCCCCCTTCCACCAGCCATGGGACAGACCCATGTCCTGGAAGGAGGCAGAGAATTCTTGCCAGATATCTCCCTTTCCCCTGGGCTTACTGCCCACAGGAATCCATGGCGGACGGGGGACCGCTGAGGGTAGTGCCACCTCCGTGCTGGAACTTGCTAAATACCTTGATCAGAGGTGGGTAAGAGTCTCTCTTTCACCCACAGTTACATTGTGAACACCCTGTGGCACTGCCAGTCTGGGACTGGGATGCCTGCCACATGCCTCACCCTGAGATGTCTCAGGGAGCTATGCAGCCCTTCCATCTATGCTCACACCCCTGCTGGGTCTGGAGTTCAGTAGTAATACCTGGGTGAGGACCAGAAGGGTTGAGGTGAGGGTTCTAAAGTGCCAGGGCAGCTGAGAACCCATCTCAGTGAGGCAGGGAAGTGGGCTGGTGGGTAAGTTGAGGCTCCAAGCTCCTAGTGCATGGGCTGTGGTCTCATAGGACTTCACTTAAAAAACACAAAGGCAAAAAAAAAAAAAAAACAAAACACAAAGGCAAAGATAAAATTATTAAGAATTTCAACATAGAGTATTAAATCTCATGGCAGGGAGGAGGGTCTTCTGAGCTGGTACCTTGTGTGACCAAACTGGTTGAACACCAATGAAGCAGGCCTGGACCTCTGGAATAACCTTTCTGACACTGAAATGAAGAAACTTTTTTGAAAGAGTGAGAAATACTTGAATATGACTTTTATTTCTTGTATAGCAGTGCTTCTCAACTTTAATGTACATATGAATCATCTGAGGTTCTTGTTAAAATGCAGATTCTAATTTAGTAGGTCTGGGGTAGGGCCTGAGATTCTGTTTTTCTACCAAGTTCTCAGCTGATGGCCAGAGCTGGTCTTGGAACCACTTTTCCACCCTCTCCACCCCCACCATTAAAACATTTTATTTGAAAATAACTGTAGACTCACAAGAAGTGGGAAAAATAGTTCACAGACTCCTACGTACCCTTCACCCAACTCCCAGGGGTGACATCTTGTATGTAATACAATAGGTAATAAGATTGTAATATAATATCAAAACCAGGAAATTGACATTGTATAATAATGTTAACTATACTACAGACTTGATTCCATTTTCATCATTTTATACTTGCAGACATTTGCATGTGTGTGTGTTTGTGTGTGTGTGTGTTTGTGTGTGTATGGGATGCAATTTCATTCCATGTATACATCTGTGTACCTACCGCCATAATCAAGATATGGAACTGTTCTCTCACCACAGAGAAACTTCTTCATGCTACCCCTTTAATTCATGCCCCCCAAAGGTGTATACAGTACATTGGAAATTCTCAATAATTCATATAATCATAATGCCTATTCTTTTCTTATAGTGAGAATTCGCTCTAGAATGCATCAAACCATGAGGTGGCAGTTCCAAGTTCACTGAAGCAGTGAGGTAAGATGAAGCTTAGGGAGCAAAAATAACACTGGTCATTGGAGGGAAATAGAACATTCCTTGTCCTAGTACCATCCACTCATCGTGGAGTGCGCCTTGCATGACCAAAGTCAAATGCAAATTTGGGAGAATCATTTTACTTAAAGGGGCCATGATGAAAATAAGAACCAGATACACCCAGTTGAACTCCAGGATTTAGTATAGAAATTGATAAATATTAATTGATAATGATGAAGTAAGATGTTTGTCATAATGTTCAGAGGACTTGCTAATTGCCTTATCTGTGTATCAGACAGCCTCCAACTTCCCACAGAAAACTTGTTACCTAAGAAATACCCTGTAAAAAAGGCAATATGTATCAGAACTTTGGTAAATATGACTCATAATTATCAGCAGTCCCAAGAGACTATGCCTGCTTCTCTTTTCATGTTGGTGGTATAGGCTAGTGGTTAAGCATATTACTCTTATCAGCCGTGTTACCTTGGCCAAGTGACGTAACATCTCTATGCCCCAGTTTCCTTATCTGTAAACTGAAGATGATTGATTAGAGGCCCTAACTCAGGGTCGTTGCAAGGGTGAAGCACTTAGAACAGTGCCTTACAGAGTATAAATGCTCAGTGTCAATTAATAGTATCATTAATATTAGGACTGGGCCAGCCTTGGGTATCATCTCCCAACAATTGCCCCAAATTTTGCTTCTTTCTGTCAAAACTATTAACATCAGTAAATTTTATATTGAACATATATAGATTTTAAAGGATAGATGTTCTTTTAAATGTAATGCTTCACTGTACAGACTAAGGTTAAGCACATAGGCTCTGGGTTCAAGTCCTAACCCTTACTAATTATAGACTAATTGTACAGCTTGGTCAAGGAAATTCCCTAAGTCATAGTTTCCTTATCTGTAATCAGGGGGGGTAGTAAACAGTACCTTAAACTTGTTGTAATGATTACATGAAGTAATTCATGTAAAGTTCTTGGTATATAATTAGCACTTTATTGATATTAGCTTTTTAAAATTTTTTTTAAAACTGATTCCTGGTTTTCTTAGTAAGTGTAGATAGCTCACGAAGTTCCAGGGGTACTTGGGAGAAGTGACCTTAAACCAAATATAAAAGAGCATTTCTCCAGCCCAGTGACCGGTCACACCTTGAGGACAGAGGACTTGGAGCACCTAACAAAGTAGATTTCCAGGTGCTGCAGAGACTAATTGCACACCCACCCACCCCCAATATCCATCCTCTTCTTCCTCTTAGTAATTAAACCCTGCCACTTCCAGTGTTAGGAGGGCACGTGGCCAGTAGAGCCAGAAGCCAGCTATTCCCAGCTTGCCTTGTAACTAGCTGTGGCCATATTTTTCTGGGAATGGAATGTGCACAACTTCTGCACTTCCTGACAAATTGCTTGCCCTCTACTTCCTTGCTTTTCCCTTCCCTCTGATGAGAATGTGATAGCCCATGGACATGGTCAGGCACCAGCTTCTACCATACAAGCAAGGCCATGTCCCAAAGATTGGCAGAGTAACAAGACAGCATTAATTTGATTCTGTGGACAGCTTTGTGGAATAGAGCTGCCTTCTCCACATTGACCAGCCTGTGCTGTACTGAACTGTTAAATGAGAAGGACGTAAACTTCTGTCTTGTTGGTACCACTATATTTTGTAGTCTCTTGGTTATAGCAGTTTAGACTGTATCTTAACTAATTTATCAGGCCCATCTCCAAAGATATTGAATGCTGGGAAATGTGCATTTTAATAAGATCCTTCAGTAACTGTGGTGATAGCAATTTAGGACTATACTTTGAAAAACACAACACCAATGTGCTCTAAGCAAAATGTTAAGTTTTGGAAAGCAGTCTAGAATTTAGAAGACAGGATCATCCCTTGTGAAAATTTTATTGTATTGGAACTGAAATTTGTTCAAGAATTCTGAAATAATTAACATGCCACCTCATTTCATTTTATATTAGCAGTAAGATTACTTTTTGAGTTAAAGTAGTTGATTTGTGAAAGTGAATGCCCAACGTGTTATTTATAATGTTATTCATAATGATCAAAAAGAGTGAAAATAATATGGTATTTATCAGGCCATTTGTTCAATTCTATATCATGGAATTAAAAGGATGAGGTAATTCTCTATATATTGACTAAGATTCCCAAGATGTATTAAGCTAAAAATAAAAAAATATTGCAAATAAAGGAAACAAGACACAAAAGAATACATATGGTATGACTTCATTTATTTAAAAATCTGAAAATAGGAAAAGTTATAGTCCTTAATGATGTGTGCTTAGGTGGTAAAATTAAAAAGAAAAACAAGGAATTGATTACCCTAAAAGTCAGGATAGTGGAAGTCTTTGAAATGGAGGGTGGGAGAGGGTAGTGATTAAGAGTCATAAGGAGGGCCTCTAAGAGGCTGGCAATGTTTTGCCTTTTCCATCTGGGTGGTGATTGCAAGGGGGTTCACTTTGTTGTTTTGTATACTTATCTATGTATATACTGATTTCACAATAAGAACCTATTTCATATCTGCATTAAGCATATATATATTTTATATATATTCAAGTGTATATTGGGCATATATATGCATATGTGTGTGTATATGTATGTGTATTGTTGTGTATTCATAGAAAATTTCACAAAGGAAACACACACGGAAAGAACTATGGGCATTTTTTATTCCCATATTTGGGTAGTGGGACTGTGTGATAGGGAAATTTTTACTTTGTATTTTACAACTTGCTTTTTACCATAATTTGCATTTTCTCCATAATCATGTGTTACTTTGTTTTAAAATTCTCCCTCAAATATTCTATGTGCATATGATCACTCCATTTTTATATGCTTCTGTATTATTGGCATTTTCTTCATAATCATGTGTTACTTTAAAAATACTTTCTCAAAAGTTGCATATGTACATGTCTGTGTATACATATGTGTATACATATTTATATATGCTTGGAGAGTTCTGGGATGATATTCGTAAAATTCTCTATGTGGTCACCTCTGAGGGGTGCACCTGGGAATAATGCATTAAGAGAGGGGAGAATTTTCACTTTTTACTTTATATACTTCTGAGTTGTTTGAATATTTTCTTTTACAATGAATATGTAGTACTTTTAAATTTATAGCACACACCCAAGGTGGTATATAGTATATTTCAGCATATTTTGTTTTATAGGCAGAATAGACTTGGAGAGATAGAAAGGGTTCTATTTAAAAATGTGTCTGACTTGGCTGGGGGCGGGGTGGGAGTGGTGGAAGGCTTGTCTGTAGGAAAAGATACCATAGAATACAAACTTACACTCTTACCCCAATACATAAATTCCAAAGCCTCTGATAATGGACTACTCTGATGGAATCTTTGAAATTAAACCACCAAGGTAGGAATCCTCAAAACCAAGCACAGGTCTTGGCCTATGGAAGGTAATCAAGTGTTATTTGTTGAATTTATTAATAAACAGTACAATGTTTAAGTGATATTTCACTTGCTAGACTTTCATTGCTTGGTAATGCTATATGCTTTATAATATGTTAGGTTTTTTTTTTTTTTTAGTAAGAGGATTGAGAGGTGGAGAACATTATTGATAGGATACAAGTGAGTGATTTAATCTGCTTTTAAAAGCATAGGGTACTTTTCAAATTGTTAATTAACAATGATACTGTATCCTAATTGTTCTGTGAAGCTCAGGGTAAGTGATCTAAAATTCAATAGGCATGACTTAGCCAGACAAGAAAAATTCCCTTGAAGACGAAATGTATTATAGGGAAACAGCACTAGAATTAGTCAAAGCTCTGATACTGAAACTCTATCTGTAGTCTAGGTAGGTTGAATACTTTTTCGTTGATAATTAGATATTGCCAACAAATGATAATCAATAATAATGTTTTGTTGGCAACAGCGGCAATCAAGTATAGAGATGCAGAAGTGAGCTACTCACTGAAATAGAGCTTTTTTCAAATAACGTCCAGCACTGATATAAAACTGTGCTGCTCAAACAGTAGCAATTATCCACATGTGGCTTCTGAGCACTTGAAATGTAGCTAATCTGATTGGAGATGTCTTTTGTCAAATACACACTAGATTTTGAAGACTAAGTTTGAAAAATAGAATGTAAACTGTTAATATTATTGTTAAAATTTTAATGTTTTAATATTGATTACATGTTGAGATGATAATATTTTGACTGTATTGGGATGAAATTATTAAAATTACCTTCACCTGTTTCTTTTTATTTTTTAAATGTGGTTATTAAAAAAATTAAAATTACTAACTTGGCTCACATTTGTAGCTCATTTGTGTTTCTGTTAGACAGTGCTGGTACAGAAGGTTTGAATTCAGAGTGAACCAAGAACCAGTGTTTTCACTTTCCTTATTTTCCAGACAAGGAAAAGCATCCCAGGGAGGGAAGTGCTTTGCTCAAAGGTGTAAAAATGGTTGGGAAGAAGTGAGGAGTAGAGCCTCCATCTTTCGATTCTCTGTCTCCTGTTTTCTAGCTTATGCAACTGGCCCCTAATAGAAAATCTGAGGCTGGAGAAACAGACTCACTACACACTGGACACAGTGTTCCTTTAACCTTTTATGAGCTAGACAATGATTTTTTTTAAAGTTCTAGGTATTTGGAATAGGATTGAGGGTAGATAGCGGTTATAAGATTTTAACACTTTATCTTACATACTTTTGTGTTATTTTTAAGCCTTGGGCGTATATTACTATTAAGAAAGTCGGGGGAAAGGCCTGGAGTGGGGACAGGGAGTGAGGTAGGTGTTAGATTCAAAAGAAACCTTGGCTTATAATTCAAGTCTGGAGATGTTTGAAGTGGCTTTTTTCTACCATTATCTTCTTTCACATCTCTAACATCCTTAGCTAATTCTTTCTGCTCTCTTTGGGGTGTTTTACTTTTTATATTACTAAAGCAAAATCTACTGGGACTAATTTTTGAATCTGCAGCTGTAGCTCAAAAAACCTATGTTTTGTAACTTTTGTAAGCAGCAGGCCACAGTAATGATTGGTGTTTTTGTCTCAAGAGAATTCAAGTCCTGCCTTCTAAAAGGCACTTGCCAACAGACTAGATGTTTCTATTTGAAGGCATTTGCTACAATAATCCTTGAGATTTTTTTGCTCATTGCTTTCAGAGCTGTTAGTTCTAAAGGCAGATTCTTGAACACAATTTCGGTTAGCTTCAGAACATACACAGCCTCCTTATTGGCACAGCTGTGCTGAGTTCCTGAATGAAGAGATGATTTCCATAGTGCATTTTATAGCCACACACCATTCCTAAGGATAATTTAAACCACAAATTATTTTTATTTGTTATTTCTTTATTGTAGGAGAGAGAGGCATACTTGGCTAGTCTGAAAGGTAGTGTTTACGGCAGCATTTTCTATTTTTGTGGCAGTTTCCTTTGCATTGTTGACTTTCTTTTCAACCCCCAGAACGCAATTTAGTGGTCTCCTAGCCCAAGACTAGGATAAATGCAGGTTTCCAGTGCTTATTAGGAAACTTGGAGTACGTATGAGTATGGTATAAATTCCTCTGTTCCACTTTTAGTCTATATTCTCATTTTCTCTTCTTATTTTATCACTTTCAAGCCTTTACAACCCCTGAAACAAAAAATACAGGCATGCCTAAGAGATTTCACAGGTTTGGTTCCAGATCACCACAATGAAGAGAATATCACAGTAAAGCGAGTCACATGAATTTTTTGGTTTCCCAGTGCATGTAAACGTTGTGTTTACACTATATTGTAGGCTATTAAGTGTGCAATAGCATTAAGTCTAAAAAATCAGGGTACATACCTTAATTTAAAAATACTATATCTCTGGACTTCCCTGGTGGCTCAGTGGTTAAGAATCCACCTGCCAATGCAGGGGACATGGGTTCGAGCCCTGGTCTGGGAAGATCCCACATGCCATGGAGCAACTAAGCCCGTGCGCCACAGCTACCGAGCCTGAGCTCTAGAGCCCACGAGCCATAACTACTGAGCCTGCGAGCCACAACTACTGAAGCCTGTGCGCCTAGAGCCCGTGCTCTGCAACAAGAGAAGGCACAGCAATGAGAAGCCCGTGCACTGCAACAAAGAGCAGCCTCCACTTGCTGCAACTAGAGAAAGTCCATGCGCAACAATGAAGACAACACAGCCAAAAATAAATAAATAAATAAATTTATTTTAAAAAATAATAAAAATAAAAATACTGTATTTCTAAAAAATACTAACCATCATCTGAGCCTTCAGCAAGTTGTAATCTTTTTGCTGGTGGAGGGTCTTACCTTGATATTGATGCCTGTCTTAAGGTAAGACAGCAATGAAGTTTGCCACATCAATTGACTCTTCCTTTCACAAATGAGTTCTCTATAGATTGCAATGCTGTTCAATAGCATTTTACCCACAGTGGAACTTTTTCAAAATTGGAGTCAATCCTCTCAAACCTGCCTCTAATTTATCAACTAAGTTTATGTAATATTTTAAATTCTTTGTTGTCATTTCAGCAATTTTCTCAGCATCTTATTCTACCAGGACCTGCTTCTACCACAGAACCTACTTCTACCAGGAGTAGAATCCATCTCAAGAAACTACTTTCTTGGAGAAGTTCCCTGGAGGCCTAGTGGTTAGGATTCAGTGCTTTCACTGTGGAGGCCTGGATTTGACCCCTGGTCAGAGAACCATTCCACATGCTGCACAGAGTGGCCAAAATACCAAAAAAAAAAAAAAAAAAAAAGAAACCACTTTCTTTGCTCATCCATAAGAAGCAACTCCTCATCTGTTCAAGTTTTTTTTTATGAGACTGCAACAATTCAGTCACATCTTCAGGCTCTAATTCTAATCCTAGTTCTCTTACTATTTTCACCACATCTGCAGTTACTTTCTGCACTGAAGTCTTGAACCCCTCAAAGTCATTTATGGAGGTTGGAATCAACTTCTTCCAAACTCCTATTAAGTTGATATTTTGACTTTTCCCATTAATTACTAATGTTCTTAATGGCATCTAGAATGGTGAATCCTTTCCATAAGGTTTTCAGTTTACTTTGCCCGGATTAATCACAGGAATCACTATCTATGGTAACTGTAGCCTTATAAAATGTTCTTAAATAATAAAGACTTGAAAGTCAAAACTACTTCTTGATCCATGGGCTGAAGAATGGATGTATTAACAAGCATGAAGACAACATGAATTTCATAGTACACCTCCATCAGAGTTCTTGGGTGACCAGATGTCAATGAAGAGTAATATTTTGAAAGGAATCTTTTATTTTCTGAGTAGTAGGCCTCAAAGTGGACATAAAATATTCAATAAACCATGTTGTCAACAAATATACTTTCATCCAGGCTTTGTTGTTCCCTTTATAGAGCACAGGCAGAGTAGATTTAGCATAATTCTTAAGGGCCCTAGGATTTTTAGAATGATAAGTAAACATTGGCTTCAACTTCAAGCCACCAGCTTCTTTGGCCCCTAATAAGAGAGTCCTTTGAAAATTTAAAGCCAGGCATTGACTTTTCCTCTCTGACTATGAAAGTCCTACAGGACATCTTTTTCCAATAGAAGGGTGTTTCGTCTACATTGAAAATCTGTTGTTTAGTGTAGCCACCATCATTCACGTTCTTAGCTAGATCTTCTGGATAATCTCCTGCAGCTTCTACATCAGCACTTGCTGCTTCACCTTGCACTTTGATGTTATGGAGATGACTTCTTTTTTTTTTTTTTTTTTTAAATTGATTTTATTTATTTATTTATTGTTTGCAGTACGCGGGCCTCTCACTGCTGTGGCCCCTCCTGCTGCAGAGCACAGGCTCCGGACGCGCAGGCCCAGCGGCCACGGCTCACGGGCACAGCCGCTCCGCGGCATGTGGGATCCTCCCGGACCGGGGCACGAACCCGCGTCCCCTGCATCGGCAGGCGGACTCCCAACCACGGCGCCACCAGGGAAGCCCATGACTTCTTTTTTTAAACCTCATGAACCAACCTCTGCTAGCCTGAAACTTTGCTTCTGCAGCTTCCTCACCTCTTGCAGCCTTCATAGAATTGAAGAGAGTTAGGGCCTTGCTAACTTACGGTTAAGGTTTGGCTTAAGGCAGGGGTCCCCAAGCCCCGGGCCATGGACTGTTACTGGTCCACGGCCTGTTAGAAATGGGCCGCACAGCAGGAGGTGAGCAGTGGGTGAGCAAGCAAAGCTTCATCTGCCGCTCCCCATCGCTCGCATTACCGAACCATCACACCCCGCCCCGGCCGCCACCACCCCGCCACCTCCATGCGTTGAAAAATTGTCTTCCACGAAACTGGTCCCGGGTGCCAAAAACGTTGGGGACCGCTGGCTTAAGGGAGTGTTGTGGCTGGTTTAACCTATCCAGACTACTAAAGCTGTCTCCATATCAGCAAAATGTTGTTTTGCTTTCTTATCATTTGTGTGTTCCTTGGAGTAGCATTTTTAATTTCCTTAAAGAACTTTTCGTTTGCATTCACAACTTGGCTGTTTGGCACAAAAGGCCTAGCTTTCAGCATATCTCAGCTTGCAACATGCCTTCCTCACTAAGCATAATCATTTATAGCCTTTTTTTTTTTTTTCTTGTGGTACGCGGACCTCTCACTGTTGTGGCCTCTCCTGTTGTGGAGCACAGGCTCCGGACGTGCAGGCTCAGCGGCCATGGTTCACGGGCTCAGCCGCTCCGTGGCATGTGGGATCCTCCCGGACTGGGGCACGAACCCATGTCCCCTGCATCGGCAGGCGGACTCTCAACCACTGCGCCACCAGGGAAGCCCGAGAAAATTCATTTTTAATTCTGTTCTGGAAAACCCACTACATTTGTTTCTGTCAGGTAAACAGCAGGCCTTCTGGCTTGAACAGAGAAGTGAAGGCAATCCAGGAACCAGCTGTTCTGTGGAGACTTTTTTTCCTGTTCCTATATACCTGTAAATGAGTTTACCTAGAAGTAAACAAACAAGTGGGAACAGCTAATCGATTGCTCAAATAAGGATCTCTCTTCCTCTCCCTACCCCATAAGCTCTGAGGCCCACTTAGCATTGAGTTCATTTTTTGAAGTAGAACATTAACTTTTTCCTGCCCTATTTTTAAGTACCACAGGTACTATTAGTGAAGCTGTGTGTGTGAGTGTGTGTGTGTGTGTGTGTGTGTGTAAATGTGTGAGTGTGTGCATGCATGCATGTGTGTTATGGAAGAAGAAGGGGCAGAGGGGGAAGAAAGAATTAGCACTGGTAAGGGAAGTCACTAAATATCTGTCAGCAGGAAAAGAAAGGCCATAGGTAGGATGTGTTTTATGATTTTATTATCAGTAATGTTTATTTCAGGTATTTTGATATATCTTCTATTCTAAAAATTCTTTAGTGTCATTTTGATTTGCCCACAGTGGGTAAGAGCGCAGGCTCTGAAGTCAGACCTCATGAGTTCAAACCATGTTCCAGTATTTCATAGCTGAGTGACCTTAAGTCTCAGTTTCTCCATTTACAAAATTAAGATAAATGTTAGTATCTACACCTCATGGGATTGTTTCAAGGATTAAATGAAAGAATACGTGTAAAGTTCTTAGTACAGTGTCTAACACCAGATAGATGCTAAGTTAATTTAAAAAAATTATTTAGAGAAAAGAAAGGATATTTTATTTTCAATAAACAAGTGATATGATGCTTTTAACTACAACAAGTTTAAGAGATATATTCCTCACAGGAGTTCTAAATCTGTTTGAAAATGTAATGCTCTTAGCCCTTTGTCATATCTTCTAGAATGAGTAGGCCTCTTTGTTTCTCAAAGAACATTTATAGTTTCTGTGTTACATAAATGTTCTACTTGTTCTACTGTACTTGTTTAGTTAAGCACAGGCCTAGCAGCTGGGGAAGTGTCAAAGTCTGAAGAGCAAATGAATTGTTGATTTGAGCTACTGTCTGTTAAAAATTGCTAATAAAACCAAGCAGTCTTACAAACAAGGAAAGTAGTGGTTCTTGAAGGCAAAGGGACCACAGCCTACCTCTTAAATTCACTTTGTATTTGTTTTGTCTTCCTGCAACGATGTTTTTGTTGGCAAAATTACTTTATTATTTTTTAAAATCTGAAAACATGGCATGTCTTTTGGGTTTTTTATTATTGAGATATTTCACACTCTTTGGTTTCGTTATGCAGTGTGACAGTGTGACATACTTAAAAACTAACTCCTCAGTGACTGGAAGGTGTTATCACTTAATTTTAGTAAGGAAACTGTATTGGTTCATATAGCTGTTTTCCCAGCTGAAATAACATAGCAGATAGGTGCTGTTTGAATACTGTTAATTGCTGAAAGTTCTTAAACTAGTAAATAGGCCTGATTAGCTGGAATCCAAACAGTAACCCAAAGAGACCAGACAACTTTTGACAAGATAAACACTCTACTAACCTTATACATTCCCTTTGGATTATCTTCCAATGGTATGAAATGTTAAACTAAAATTTAGTTTTTATATTTAGAAAGACTTCAGGAAAAATTGTTTGGGATATTTGAAACCAAGTTAAAAGTTGTTATGTCCAGTGTATGATTTAGTAGATAATTATTAGTAATTCTGGCCCAGTATCATTTAGTTCATGAGAGCTGAACAGTAAAGGTGAACCAGTTCATAACAGAAAGTCCTGATTTATAAGATCACATTGTACCCTGTCATTTCTGTTTGGGCAATTGCAAACAAACAGTAGTAACTCTAACAAGGGAATGATGAGCTTTTAAGAAATAAATATAATATAGGTTCTTTATTAGGCATCTTAAATCTCAAAACTAAAAAGCTTTCTAGGATAAAACTCCACTTTTACTTAGCATTTGAAATAGTCATTGGAAAAACAACTCTAAAATTCCTTCCATTTCCCAGGTTCTAGAGCATTTATATTAAAATTAACCTTGTTTGGGGTGTTTTATTTAATAAATTTTAAATTGTTTTAATTAAATATTGCTCTTGTGAACCATGCCATCCCCTTAACCCTAGAAATGGAGGCTGGGACACAACAAAAATGACCAGAATGTGATATCATATCCAAAGAGTCAGGAGACAATCAGTTTTAGAGTACTACCAACTCACTTTGTGTACTTAGACAAATATTTTTAACTCTCTGTGCCTCCTATTGATAAGGAAATTTTCTTATCTATGAAGTACAGGGGGTCAACTAGTTTTCTAAAGTTTTTTCCAGCTCAGAAATTCAATAATAAGGTAAATTTTTTTTAAATTGAAAAAATTTTTGTTGTTTTCTTGCCTCACTATTAAAAAAAAGCAAATAGGAAGAAGAAGAAGAAAACTACAGTCTCACTATCCACCATTAAAATTATGGCATATTAACTTCTAGTCTTTTGTTCTATGCTTAAAAAAAAATAGAGTTGAACTCATATAGCATATACATATGCTTAATATTATAATACTGAAAGCTTTTCATAAAATCATTTTTATTTAATTAATTTATTTATTTTTGAAGTATAGTTGATCTATAATACTGTATTAATTTCAGGTGTACAGCATAGTGATTCAATATTTTTATAGATGATACTCCATTTAAAGTTATTACAGGTTAAGGGTTATAATTCCTTGTGCTATACAATATATCCTTGTTTCTTATCTATCTTATACATAGTAGTTTGTATCTTTTAATCCCATACCCCTAATTTGCCCCATCCTCTTTCCTCTCCCCACTGGTAACCACTCATTTGTTCTCCATAACTGTTGAGTCTGTTTCTGTTTTGCATATACATTCATTTATTAGTTTTTAGATTCCACATATAAGTGATATAATATCTGTCTTTCTCTTTCTGACTTATTGCACTAAATAAGCATGATATTCTCTAGGTCCATCCACATTGTGGCAAATGGCAGAATTTCATTCTTTTTTATGGCTAATATTCCATTGTATATTTATATACCACATCTCCTTTATCCATTTGTCTGTTGACGGGCACATGGGCTGCTTCTGTATCATGGCTGTTGCAAATAATGCTGCTGTGAACATTGGGGTGCATGTATCTTTTTGAATTAATGTTTTTTTTTTTTTCCTGGATCTATACCCAGGAGTGGAATTGCTGGGTCATATGGTAATTCTATTTTTAGTTTTTAGAACCTCCATACTGTTTTCCATAGTGGCTGCACCAATTTACATTCCCATCAACAGTGTCCAAGTGTCCCCTTTTCTCCACATCCTTTCCAACATTTGTTTTTTGTAGACTTTTCAATGATTGCCATTCTGACAGGTATGAGGTGATATTGTTGTTTTGATTTGCATTTTCTAATAATTAGTAATGTTGAGCATCTTTTTGTGTGCCTATTAGCCATCTGTACATCTTATTTGGAAAAATGTCTATTCAGGTCTTCTGCTCATTTTTTGATTGGGTTGTTTGTTTTTTTCATATTGAGTTGTATGAGTTGTTTATATATTTTGGATATTAACCCCTTGTCAGTTATATCATTTGCAGATATTTTCTCCCATTCTGTAGGTTGTCTTTTCATTTTGTCAGCAGTTTCTTTTGCTGTGCAAAAGCTTTTAAGTTTAATTAGGTCCCATTTGTTTATTTTTGCTTTTATCTCTTTTGCCTTAGAAGACAGATCCAAAAAAATATTGCTATGATTTATGTCAAAGAGTGTTCTGCTCATGTTCTCTTCTAGAAGTTTCATGGTTTCAGGTCTTACGTTTAGGTGTTTAATCCATTTTGAGTTTATTTTTGTACATGCTGTGAGGAAATGTTCTAATCTCATTGTTTTACATGTAGCTGTCCAGTTTTCCTAGCACACTTGTTGAAGAGACTATCTTTTCTCCATTGTATATTTTTGCCTCCTTTGTTGTAGAATAATTGCATAAACATCATTATTAAATGGCTGTGTGAATATAATTATTTCTTTTCCTATTGGACATTTAAGTAGTATCATTTTTTTTACATTATAAAAAACTGTTTTAGCGAAAATATTTGTATAAGGGTCACTTACGTCTGACTCTATTTAACATTGTTTTCATTGGATGGAGTGTCAGAAGTGGAATTACTAGGTCAAAGATAATAATTTTAATGCTTTTTGTGTTCCAAAAGAGTTAACCAGACTGTATTCCCATTAAAAATATATTACTCTACAGAGTTATGCCCATTCTACCACAGTGTAGGCAGCATTGAATAATTTTACCAAGATTTTAATATTATTCTCCCATGTTTGATCTTTTAGGATTTGAAATTTCAACCAAGTATAAAGCCATCAATTTCATATAGTCAAATTCATTTGCCTCAGAGAAAAAGTCTGTTTCATGATCACAAACTATCTATTGATTGTTGGTGAACTTTAAGATTGCAGGTTGGGTCAGCACAGATTGTGATTATGACTCTATTATAAGGGTATTTTAAGGATAATAATATAAATTTGTCTGTCCACTTTTCCCTGTCTACCTTTAAAAAGTATTTGAGGCAATGTTGGGCTCTGTTTTCAGTAATGGCTGAGTTAGAGCTTACTGAACTGACCTTATTCTGGTTAACAACGGTAGACTCTAGAACATGTGAGTAATAATAATAATAATAATGTAGCTACTTGAAGGCACAGGGCAATGAACAGAAGCGGACAGATCCTGGTAAGAAATACATTCTTAGAGGAGGTGAGAGAAATTAAAGAAGACCTAAATAAGTAAAGAGATAAACCATGTCCACGGGTTGGAGAACTCCACGTCGTTAAGATGGTAACTCTCCCCAAATTGGCATGTGGAGTCATTGCAATCCGAATCAAAATCAAAGCAGGTGAGCTTCTCTGGTGGCACAGTGGTTAAGAATCCACCTGCCAATGCAGGGGATACAGGTTTGAGCCCTGCCGGGAAGATCCCACATGCTACGGAGCAACTAAGCTCGTGCACCACAACTACTGAGCCTGTGCTCCAGAGCCCGCAAGCCACAACTCCTGAAGCCCGGGCACCTAGAGCCCATGCTCTGCAGCAAGAGAAGCTACCACAATGAGAAGCCCATGCACTGCAACGAAGAGTAGCTCCCGCTCACCACAACTAGAGAAAGCCCGCGCACAGCAACAAAGACCCAACGCAGCCAAAAATAAATAAATTAAATAAATACATAAATAAATAAAAAATAATCAAAGCAGGCTTTTAAAAAGGAAATTGACTTCAAGGTTAACATCATTAGTGATGCCACGTGGATAGTAGGTCTCCCCTGATATTATGTGATGAGAAGTACACTTAACCTCTGTGGCATTTTTTTGAAAACCCATAACCCCAGTCTAATCATGAGAAAATCATTAGATAAACCAAATTGGGGGACTTTTTTTTTTTTTTTTTTTTTGCAGTACGTGGGCCTCTCACTGTTGTGGCCTCTCCCGTTGCGGAGAACAGGCTCTGGATGCACAGGCTCAGTGGCCATGGCTCACGGGCCCAGCCGCTCCGCGGCATGTGGGATCTTCCAGGACCGGGGCACGAACCCCTGTCCCCTGCATCGGCAGGGGGACTCCAACCACTGTGCCACCAGGGAAGCCCTGGGGGACATTTTACAGAATACCTGACCAGTACTCCTCAAGACCATTAAGATCATGTGTGAAAAACAAGGAAAGTCTGAGAAAAAGAGAGAGGGGAAATGTGATGACTGAAAGCAATGTGGTATTCTAGATTGGATCCTGGAACAGAAAGAGGATATTCATAGAAAAATCAGTGAAATCGAAATAAAGAGTTTAGTTTAGTTAATAGCAATGTACCAATGTTGGTTTCTTAGCTTTGACAGATGTACCACAGTAATGTAAGATGGTAACATCTGGAAACAGAAGCTGGGTGAGAGATATATGGGAGCTCTCCATACTACCTTTGCAACTTTTCTGCAAATCTAAAATAAAAAGTTTATTAAAGAAAAAAAGAAATTGACAAGCTTGTTTTAAGATGCATGGAAAGGCAAAGGACCTAGATTAGCCAAAACTTTTTTAAAAAAGAAGAATGAGGTATTTAGACTACATAATTTCATGATTTATTATAAAGCTACAATAATCAAGACTGTGTGGTATTGGCATAAGGATAGACATACGGAAATGAAACAGAACAGAGAGCTCAGTAATAGATCTCCATTATAAGATCAAATGAGTTTTGAATAATGTGCCAAGGTAGTCCAATGGGGAAAAGGATAATCTTTTTAACAAATGGTGCTAGAACAATTGAATATCTGTCTGGAAAAAAGGAATTTTGATTCTTACATTAACCTTACACGGGAATTAACTTGACATGAATTGTAAGCCTAAATGTAAGAGCTAAAGCTATAAAACCTCTAAAAAAATAGTAGAAAATCTTTGTGACATTGGGTTAGGCCAGTGGTTCTCAACCAGGGGCAACTTGTCCTTCAAGGGACATTTGGCAATGTCTGGAGACATTTTTGATTGTCACAATTAGGGTGGGGAGCATGCTATTGGTATTTAATGAGTAGAGGCCAGACATGCTGATAAATGTCCTATGACGCACAGGACAACCACACAACAAAGAATTATCTGGTCCAAAATGTCAATAGTACAGAGGTTGAAAAAGCTTGGGTTAATCAGAGTTCTCAAATAGATCACAAGAAATCAGAATCATAAAAGGAAGCAATTGACTTTATGAAAATTTAAAACTTTTGTTCCATGAATGATGCAGTTAAGAAAATGAAAAGGCATCACAGACTGGTAGGAGGTATTTGCAAAACATATATCTGACAAAATGCTTGAATTCAGAATATATAAAAAAACCTCTTATAACCAATAATAAGAAAAAAAAAACAACCTAATACAAATAGGCAAAGGATTTGAACAGATACTTCAAAAAAGAATGTAAGAATATGACCAATAAGCACATGTAAAGATACTCAGCATCACTAGTCATCAGGGAAAAGCAAATTACTACACATTTGATAGAATGACTAAAATTAAAAAGCCTGTCAATATCAAGTGTTGATAAAGATGTGGAGTAATTGGAACTCTCATACATCGCTCGTGGGATTGCAAAGTGGCTCAGCTACTTTGGAAAACAATTTGACATTGCCTTATACAATAAGCATTTACTTACCATAGGACCCAGCAGTCCTACTTCCTAGGTACTTACCCATGAGAAATGAAAACATATGTCCATACAAAAACTGTGAGAGTATGTGAATGTTTATAACCCCAGTACTCATAATAGTCTCAAATGAAACAATCCAATTGTCCATCAACTAGTTAATGGATAAACAAGTTGTAGTATAACCATACTATGAAATTCTATTTGGTAATTAAAAATGGAATGGAATATTGGTACAAAATAACATGGATGGGGTTTCCCTGGTGGCGCAGTGGTTGAGAGTCCGCCTGCCGATGCAGGGGACCCGGGTTCGTGCCCGGGTCCGGGAAGATCCCACGTGCCGCGGAGCGGCTGGGCCTGTGAGCCATGGCCGCTGGGCCTGCGCTTCCGGAGCCTGTGCTCCGCAACGGGAGAGCCCACAACAGTGAGAGGCCCGTGTACCGCAAAATAATAATAATAATAATAATAACATGGATATATTTCAAAAATCTTAAGCTAAGTGAAAGAAGTCACAAAATTATATTCTGTATGATCCCACTCATATGAAATTCTAGAAGAGGTAAAACTGTAGTGATGGAAAATAGATCAGTGGTTGCCTGAGGCTGGTTGTCAAGGGAAGGGATCAACTGCAGAGACGAAATTTTTTGGGGTGCTGGAAACGAGACATGCTGGGACCTGGGACCCTTTGCTGCAGAGCTTGCACCTGGACAAACGTCTCCTCCAGCAACAATGTATAAAGAAACTATAAGGGACTAAAAATAACTGCATGCATGTGCAGTTGGGGCAAATTATGGACAACAAGATACAAAAAGCCCCCACAAATCCAACTGCCACTACTGAAGAACTGGCAGCAAAAACAGGGTGTCGGGAGCAAAAGTAGGGTACTGTGCCTGCCCCCTGCACTCAACACCAGCAAAGAAGTGGGCAAACCTAAGCCAGCCCTTCTGGCCTGACCCCTGGACATACCCCTATCCTCACCCCATATAAGGAACCAGCTTGCACCCGCCATGGGGAGCTAGCAAAGGAACGTGTTACTTGCTTTCACTACCCTCTGCTACAGCAGGGGCCCCAGTAAAGCCTTGTCTGAGTTTCTTGTCTCACCTCTTATCAATTTCTGTTGATTGGGAAAGGCCAAGAACCCTGATCGGTATCAGAAATGTTCTATAACTTGATTGTGGTAATAATCTGCAATTGATTATATGCAATTGTGAAAACTTATCAAACTGTACATTTAAAGGGAGTGAATTTTATGTTAAATTTAACCAATAGAAATATAAACTGAAAAAAATAACTTGAGACTTTGAAATTAATAACACGCTAGTAAGAGAATATGAACCAAATAATAAAGGAAAAAATTAATTATACCAAAAAAAACCCCAAAACAGCTAAAGGTAATTATTGCAATTGAGCATTAAATTTAGCTTCAAGGTTCCTGGTAGATAATAAAAAAATGAAAACTGCATGTTCTATGTACTTTTCATTATGTCATAAATGGAAGAGTATTTGCCTGTCAGAAGACTACACATTTTTACAATCGGGAGAGTAATTTTATGTGAGAATCTTCACATAAGAACGTTAAGTACCACACTGGGCAATATTTTCTAAAGGACTTTAAAAAGTTAGAAATATTCTTCATACGGTTGATTCTTATAATGACCATGAAGAAACCTTTTTTTTTTCTGGAAACAAAAGTAAAGTACAGAGCTTCCCATTGTTCAACCCCTTGGAACAGCTTTTTGGATGTCAGTAACCTGAGCAAGACAATTGATATGAGCTCAAGAACAAAGGAGGTGTGGTTTAAGCGCATGGAGAAGGAGTGAGGTATGATCTAAAAATGAAACTTGTAGGTGTCGACAATTTTATAAGAATAGAACACCCACCCCAGTGGAACTCATCCCACCCCACATAGGGTTTTATATGCTTAAATGTTTAGACAAGCATGGTGTTGAATTCCTAAATTTTATATCACAAGCAGAAAAGACAAGTTCCATTGTTAAGCATCAATAGTTACCTGATGCTTCTATAGAACTTTAATATGAATCATGTACAATGTTTTAATTTGAGCTGGTCTGCAGCCTGATAAGGCTGCCAAGTTATCTTCAAGGTATAACCTCAGATAATTACATTAGTTGACTTATTGAATTATTTAGTATTTTCCACCTGAGTGATGCTAAAATTTGTAGGCGGAAAATGAGTATTTGGGTCTTGGCATACATGACACTGGATTATTAATTTCTGAAGCAATTGATCAACAGATTCAGTTACTTCTTGTGGTCTTAGGTCGTTAGCAAAGGGGAGGATTTTTGCATTCCCATTTACTGTGCCAGTTCAGATTGCTTAGGTATTATTAAAGGAGAGGGGACTTTGGAAATAGTTATATTAAGTCTTTTTGGGGGTTAGACTATCTGCTGTGAAGTGCTCATCCCTTCCTATTCCAAACACTTCTGCAATTGATTGAATGTTTATGCCTCTCCAAAATTCATACATTGAAATCCTAATCCCCAAGGTGAAAGTATTGGGAGATGAGGCTTTTGGGAGATGATTAGTTCATGAGGGCAGAGCCCTCTTGAATGGGATTAGTGCCTTTATGAAGGAGACCACAGAGAGATCCCTTAGCCGTGTGAGGATGCAGGGAAAAAGACAGTCTATGAAACAAGAAGTGGGCCCTCACTAGACACCAAATCTGCTGGGGCCTTCATATTGGGCTTAGCATCCAGAAATGTGAGAAGTAGTATGTCTGTTGTTAGTAAATCACCCAGTTTATGGTATTTTTGTTATAGCAACTGGAACAGATTAAGACAACCTCCTACATTCTATGCAAGACTCAGATCTGGGCAATAAGAGTACTGCTTACCCCTGGCCACAGTACGAAGCAGTATAGCAGAGTGGCTAAAACCCTAGATTCTGGAGTTAGACTCTGTGGTAGACATATGACATTCATAGCAGCTCAAAATCTCTTGACCATCCACTCCATGTTTTGATATCTCCCTCCATTGTGAATTTCACCTTCCCAAGGTCGCATAAAAACAAAATTAAAAAGGTACATTTCCCATTCTCCCCTGTAGCTAGTGTCTAGATATGTGGCTTGAATGATACCAGTTTGCTGCATCAAGGAAGACCTTGACTCAAAAGTGAGCTAAGGGAGGAAACAGCCTGGTCACAAGGCATCATTCTACTGGTTCCAGAGTGGATGGTAGAAGCCAAGTCTTTTTAGGATCAGCAGTGGCAACAACAACTTGATTCATCCAGTTCTTGAGTGTGATGCTTAGAGAATCCTGACTAAGACAAAGGTTCAAAACTGGTTGACCCAGCTTAAAGTTCTAGCTGTAAGACCCAACTCAAGTATTTCCTCTATGATACTTTTCCTGGCTCTGGTGGATCAATTTCATCCTCCTTTGTGTCCTCCTTTAATAGTGATCATTATTTTCATGATATCAATAATTTTATAGTGGTTTCTTTAGAGACTGTTTATTCTAGAAGCTTATATGTAAAAATTATCATGACTGAAAATATTATACAAGAGCACTCTGGCACATAATTACCAATGAACCTAATGGAGACATCCGTTATTCTACTGTGTTACATTTGTTTGTGATGTGGGTCTCTCTAGGAGCACAGCAATGATTCTTATTTTGTGATAAGTACCTTGTTATTATGGCACATGTCTGATTGTTATTACTATTGAGTTCTACAGTTCTGTATATAAAGTACTGCATTTCATTAAAAATTAGGCTTTCAAAAAAAAAAAAGATTACCTGTAGAGCTTGTTAAAATGTGTATTCCTGGGCTCTACTCACAAAGATTCTGATTCATTTCGCCTGAGAGGGGTCCAGGAATCTGCCTTTTAAAACTCTTCAGGTTATTCCGATGCAATCGGTCCACTGGCCATACTTTTATAAACACTGAACTATACTTGAAATCCTTACACATCTTTCATCCTTATGTATCTCATTCGTCAATGTTAGCCCAGTGTCTGGTATATTGTGCGTACTCTGCATTTGCTTAATAACTGAATTTGTTCATTGCATGATAAATAGTAAAGGACAGAAATATTGAAAACAGTGACACTTTACCTGTTTTGTTCAAAATCTAAGAATTCTTTGTAACCAAAGAAGCAAATTAAGTAATATTTTTCCATACAGTGATTCAACAGCTTCTCTAAGGGTCAAACTTCTGGTTCATTGAGTTTCCCACTAAAGCCAGGATTCATTTTCTGTAAATGGTCAAACATAAGATACTACATACTGATTTTTGATTCACATTTATCAGGGGAAAGCGTACCCTTCTGACATGTTTATCACTTAAGAAGGTGTCTTTTTCCAGAGCTTTAGTGCTTGTGTTCTGGCAGGACTTCCCCTTCTCTTGCTCTTCTAGCCCTCCCCTCTGTGGCACCTTTTTTAGGAGACAGGAGCTTAAATTTGAGAAAAACAGCATTTGTGAAATAGTACCTTCTAAGACACAATTATGTACTGAGGATGTGGAGATAACAATCACAGGGCTCAAATGAAAGCTCAGTTATTTGCTCTTTGTCTGCCTGAGTTTGAGTAGTTAGGCATGATAACAGAGCCAACAGCAGGTGAACATGGTTGGGCAAGAAAAGAGGAAGATCAGGAACAAAGATCTGTAGCTCACAGCTACAGTACCTCAGAAGAGAGGTACTCAGCCACTGGCCCTGGTCAAGGAGGTCTTGCACTGCTCATTTCCAGGTGTGGGAGTTCTGACTGTCAGGCAATGTCTCGTTTGGATGACACCTCTTGCAGAAAGACTTTCTCAGTTTTCTCCCATCCACATCCAGTAGGATCTTGCCATCCTCAGGACCCCTATTTCATAGTTGTTTATGCGAATCCTATCTTTTCTGTCCAACTGTCAGCATTCTGGGGGCCAGAGACCTGTACTGAATAGAGAGGCTCTATAAAAATGTGGCTGAGCCATTGTCAAAGGACACATGTTTCCCTGTGAATGGAAGGACTGGGGCAAGTGTGCTAAAATATACTAAGGGATTTTGAGAGAGTTTTGTTGGGGGGGTGGGGAAGGGTAAGAATCTTAAAGATAAGGAGAGTAGAGAGCTTCTAGTAACTGGTGGTATATCCGTATAATGGAATACTGAATGACAGTGAAGAGAACAATCTTTTCAAGGGATATAAGTGGAGCAGTGATCCATTCACTTGTCTTTTTCAAAAACAACATAGAGATATATATTTTACATATCATAAAGTTCATCCATTTCAAGTGTATAATTCAATGATTACTAGTAACTTTACCAAATGGGGCAACCATCATTATAAATCAGTCTTTGAACATTTTCATCCTCCCAACAAGATCCCTTATACCCATTTGCAATTATCTCCATTCCCATTCTCTGGCCCAGGCAACTACTAATCTATTTTATGTCTATAAATTTGCCTTTTCTGGATGCTTCATATAAATAGAATCATACAATATGTGGTCTCTTGTATCTGGCTTCTTTTTCTCTGCCTAATGTTTTTGAGTTCATCTGTGATGTAGCTTGTCTTGATAGTTCCTTCCTTTATCTTGTTGAATGGGATTCTGTTATATGGATATACCACATTTAGTATATCTAGTCACCTGTTTATTGGGAACATTTCTATGTCAGGCTTGGTGGAGACATATGTTTTTATTTCTCTTGTGTAGGTATCTAGGAGTAGAATTGCTGGTTCTTTTGGTAGTCTTATGTTTAGCTTTGAGAAACTGCTAAACTGTTTTTTTTTTTTTGCGGTACGCGGGCCTCTCACTGCTGTGGCCTCTCCCGCTGCGGAGCACAGGCTCCAGATGCGCAGGCTCAGTGGCCATGGCTCATGGGCCCAGACGCTCCGCGGCATGTGGGATCCTCCCGGACCGGGGCACGAACCCGTGTCCCCTGCATTGGCAGGCGGACTCTCAACCACTGCGCCACCAGGGAAGCCCCTAAACTGTTTTTTATATTTTATATTCCCAGTAACAATGTATGAGGGGGTCCCATTTCTATACACCTCACCAACAATTGTTACTGTCTGCCTTATTTATTATAACCATCCCAGTGGGTGTGAATGATATCTCATACTTGTTTTAATTTGCATTCCCCAATGACTAAAGATGTTGAACATCTTTTCAAATCTTTATTAGCCATTATCTGTTTGCATATCTTCTTTAGTGAAATATCAGCTCTTATATTTTGCCTTTTTGTTTTTGTTTTTGCGGTACGCGGGCCTCTCACTGTTGTGGCCTCTCCCGTTGCGGAGCACAGGCTCCGGACGCGCAGGCTCAGCGGCCATGGCTCACGGGCCTAGCCGCTCCGCGGCATGTGGGATTTTCCCGAACCGGGGCACGAACCCGTGTCCCCTGCATCGGCAGGCGGACTCTCAACCACTGTGCCACCAGGGAAGCCCCTATTTTGCCCATTTTTAAGGAAGTCATTTGTCTTTCTATTATTGAGTTGTAGGAGTTCTTCATATATTTCGGATGTAAATCTTTCATCAGATATGTGTTTGCAAGTATTTTCTCAGTCTGTAGCTTGTCTTTTTATTTTCTTCATGATGTCTTTTGTAGTGCAAAAGTTTTAAAGTTGGTTGAGGTCCAACTTATCAATTTTTTTGTGTTTTTGTTGTCTATCTAAAAAAAAAAATCTTTGCCTAATTTAATACCTTAGAGATTTTCTTCTATTTAGCACTTATATTTAAGTCTAAGATCCATTTGAATTAATTTTCATGTATGGTGTGAGGTGAGTGTCTAAGTTCATCATCTTGCATGTGAATATCCTCACTTGTTTTATAAACTGACATCTACTGAGTGCGTGGCTTTGGGGTAGGCACTGGTGATACGAAAATGAATGATATAATTTCCAACTTTAAGTACAGTCTAGAGAGGTATATGTACATAACCAAGGAGCATAAAACAGAGGGACACACCAACTCAAGATCTGGTGACTTAAAGAAGAATGACTCTGAGGTAAAATCAAGCGGGTGGCTTCAGGGAAAATGACCTGTACATATTAGTCTAGTCTAGTTTAATGGTTTCAGCTTGTTTGGTGTCTGAACACACTAGTTTGTCACCATCTGTTTTAAGGCATATCTCTAAAATTTTATAATTATTAAGAATTCACGGGCTTCCCTGGTGGTGCAGTGGTTGAGAGACCACCTGCCGATGCAGGGGACACGGGTTCGTGCCCCGGTCCGGGAAGACCCCACATGACACGGAGCGGCTGGGCCCGTGAGCCATGGCCGCTGAGCCTGCGCGTCCGGAGCCTGTGCTCCGCAACGGAAGAGGCCACAACAGTGAGAGGCCCGCGTACCGCAAAAAAACAAAAAATAAAAAACAAAAAACAAAACAACAACAACAAAAAAAGAATTCACGGGCTTCCCTGGTGGCTCAGTGGTTGAGAGACTGCCTGCCAATGCAGGGGACACGGGTTCGTGCCCCGGTCCGGGAAGATCCCACATGCCGCGGAACGGCTGGGCCAGTGAGCCATGGCTGCTGAGCCTGCGCGTCCGGAGCCTGTGCTCCACAACGGAAGAGGCCACAGCAGTGAGAGGCCCGGGTACCACAAAAAAAAAAAGAATTCACATAATGATGTTTGCTAGTGATCATTAAAATAAAAACAAAACACTTGATATGCTTAGAGTGGGGACTATAGTGATATTTTAGAATTGACCTTGTACCAGGCTATGCCCTGAGAACGTGTCTCCCAGGTACATATTATTAAAAAATGGCTGAAAACTCTTGTTTAGTGGATGAAAATTAGGGATCAAAAAAACTTAGTCCTGAGATTCCATTAATGGCTTTGTGTTCTTGGAACATTACTTAACATCTCGGACCATCAATTTTTCTTCCATTATAATGTGGCAGCTCATTTCTAATGTCTTTTCCTTGGGATGCTCTATTTGCTCGTTCAGTCAACAGTTTTTGAGTACTCACTCTGAGCCAGGCACTGTTAGGCACTATCAAGCAAAGGTAAGACAAAGATGTCAGATAGAGAGGGATGTGAAAACAAATCATTAAAAGATTATGTTGCACATTTTATGCTAGTTCTATGGTTCCCTGGATCTAGAAGTGCATTCTTTTGACTGGGGAGTTAGCTGAGGAGAATGAAGCAAGAGGGAAGATGACCCAAGTATCAGGTTACAGAGCGTGCTCTGCAGGAAAGAATTCACACGTCAGACGTGTGACAGGAATTCCTGCCTATACAGTTGCAATCAAACTTTGGACAATGAGATTTTTTTTTTTCACATTGTGGGAAAAGATATGTTTATTTCCCTAAGAAAAGTAAAAGAGAAAGATATATAACACTTGGGACTATATAAGGAACTTAGCAGATATTGGGTATCCAGTTCTGTTTATTGCACTGAAAATTATAAAGGCTATTTTTTATGTATCAGGTTTTCCCAAAGAGCAAACGTACAGTATAAGACATTTTGTTAAGAAGTATGTTTTTAATATATTGCAGGAACATGAATCTGCTAGAAATCAACTTCATGCCCCCATTCCCAAGACTTGCCTTTCAGATTCTGAGTCACATTCTCTAATACATTTTCTGAACATCCTTTTATAACTACAGCACCTTCAGACTTGAACCTAAATAACCTAATAATCTTTCGTGTAATGTACAAGACACTGAGCCTATGACTTTTGAAGCTTTTCAGACCAGGGGAGTCTGTGCTCCTTTGTCTTAAGTTCCCCTCTGATTCTCCCCTCTTTACCTCCACAAGCTTCATTTACTCTTCTTGTCAATAGACAGTCTGGGGCTGCTTATATGCGAGTAGTGGAACTGTTTGCAAAGTTATAAGAAAATTAAGCTAACATTACATTACATTCATTTAACTCTATAATCTTTATTTGGTAGGAGCAAGTGTTGTTCAAGTGTACTTATATATACCTTAATTATACATTGTGTTTTGAAAAGGCCTTGCGTTGGTCTATTAGGATGCTTTGTTACAAGTGACAGAAATCCAACTCAAATGAACTCAAGCAAAAAAGAGAATTTATTGGCTCTTTTAACCAGAAAGTCCAGGTGTGGAACTGAATTTAGCACAGCTCTATCTAGAGACTCAACAGAATTCCTGGCTCTCTTGCCCTCTGTCTCTCAATTCAGCATTCCTCGGGGTATTGGCATCATTCTCAGATAGACTCTGTGTGTGTGGTAGTTAAAGATGGCCACTGGCACCTCTAGACTTATCTGGTCTTTATAAGTCGAGATCAGAGAGAGAGAGATCCCATATACTGGATTTCATCAGGATACCCTGTTGGTCCTGTGTTAGTCATATGCTCACCCTTTGCACTAACCTCTGTGAACAACAGAAGAGGGTATAAAGATTTAGCTAGCCTAGGAACTGTCCCAGCTCATGAAGCCAGAGCTGAGTGAGGCCCTCTGATTGACAGTCTCCAGATCCACATGGGGTGAAAGAGGAGCAAGTGCCTAGTGGATGCTGGGCAGACACAAACAACAGATGTCCACTGCATTTGGTAAGGTGTTATTAAACACTTCTAAGTGAAAGGAGCACTGGCTTTCATTTGCCACAAAAATGCAGAGCTGCTATTAATAATATTGCTGCATTTATTTATCTTTGTAACCATCTCAAATATTCTAGGGATCTATTTAACTCATTCTCTCTTAATCTTTCTTATGGTAATATAATACCTTTTCACTGAATTAACATTCAGTGTCAACTCTTAATATCAATTTTTTAATTTTATCAAGTTTTTGTAAATATTCTCATTGTGATTGCTTGCATAGACTGTGTTTATTTCACAATAAAAATCACAAGTGTCCTAGTTAAGAGAGATCATTTAAGAAGTGGTTCCTCTTTGATAAGTTAAATGTTGTTGATGGTGTTTGTTTACCTAGAATTAAAAAAATTTTTCTGAATGGAATTTGTCTCAAATTCTTGCTAAAGACTAGAAAACAGTTTTAAAGTGACCACCGTCATAAGCTTCAAGTAAACCACATTTCCCTTGTATAGGACATTTTCAATTCTCAGACCTTGACCCTGATAAACTTTCTGATGGGGGAAAATTCTAAAACACATATGAAGGAGAGAATTACATTCAGGCGTTTTAAATAGCAAGTCCAAATACAGTAATCTTTTTTTTTTTTTTCTTACTCATAAATTAGGACAGCTCCAGCTTTTAAAATAGAGTGAGAAGAAGGGGTGGCATACATACAGAACAAACCAACATTTAAATATAGCACATTAGAATTCTTTGCATATCAAAGACAAGTAATAAAATGTAAGTTGATTTTGGCTTTAGAAAACATGTTCGATGTTGGCTGGTTATACCACGTTGCTATCCTCTAGAGCTTGGCATGGGCCCTCTGTCACAGGAAGAAAGAAAAGGTGAAATCATTACAAAAAGGCCCTGCTGTATTGTTATCATTAAATCTCTTTGGACTATGTCCAGTGTAGATACATTATATACAGAATTCCTATGCATGTGGTTAATTTTAGCAAGAGCATATCTTGTTCCCTCAATCTACTGGCCATAAATTAGAAGCATTATGTGATAGAGTGACTTGTTCTTAGGAAATACATACTGAAATATTTAGTGGTAAAGGGCACGATGTCTCCAACTTGTTCTCAAATTGTTTACAATAAAAACATGATGTTCTACTATCTAAATGTTTAATAATTTATTTAATCAGTCCTATGTGGGTAACTACATGTGAAGGCAGATGAGAAAACTGGATAACTTCAACTCAGGTGACTGGGTTTTCTTCCAGTAGCTTTATTATTTGGCTTGAAGTGCTATACATTCCAAAATTTTAGACCCTATTGCAAAGACAATATACATGCTATTAGAGTTATAATTGAGTTGACTATATACTTAAAATATCACCTCAAATGACTTCTGATAAAATGTGGGAATGGTGTCATTAATAGATGAGAGATTTCAACACCATTTCAGAAGATAGCAGAGAATAAGATGCTAGAACCTGAGTCTTCCGTTTGAAAAGGCCCACTGAGTGCCTAGAATAGTGAATGAAAAGAGACCCTTATAAAGCAAGTCTTCATAAAATTTTAGCACCCTATGATTAAAGAGAAAATGCTGGAAGACCAGGTCATTTGTCATAGGTAATAGAATGGCATAGTACATCTTAGTAGAAATTTTGGAAGGTAGATGACAATGAAGCAATGCTACTAGAATTCTGAGAAAAATTGGTTTTCACCCTAGAATTTTATATTCAGCTGAGCAATCAATTGTAAAGGTAAAGACAATTTTAGATAAGTGAAGTTTTAAAAAATTAACCTCCCTTGAGCCTTTTCTTAGGAAGTGACTGGAAGGTCAATCCCAACAAAATGAGGGCACAACCCAAGAAAGATAAAGTCCCAAGGCCCAAGAAACGCGGGATCCAACACAGGAGATTGGTGAAGGAAGTCTCAGCTTTGCATCAAACCTAGAGAGCCACCAGTTGCAGACTGGAGCAAGAGGGTAGGACTTCCCTAATGGAAGTAGGGAACAAATGAAATGGATGGATTATCTGATAACACTAGACTGCTCAGAAAATAATGTTGATAGGTCTGTGATAAATCTGCTGAAGCATTTGGAAAAAATTGTCAAAATTTCTAGTATTGATGAACTAAGGAATTTCAGTATAAATAGGTTACTTAGAAGCACAAAGGTTAAATAACTAGAGAAATAGCTATACAGATGAAAATAGGTATTCATGGGGAAGAATAGAGCAGGGTCTGATGAATTTGATTATCAGCTTTTTAGTACCCTGTGATTATATTATCAAGTATATCAGTTATATTGATTAAAAATCAAGTGGAAATAAAAAAAGTTCAAACTGAAATAAACCATTGAAAGATGTTAGGGGAAACTGGGTGTGGGGTATATAGGAACTCTGTCTTCACAATTTTCCTGTAAATCTCAATCTGTTCTGAAAGATAAAGTCTCAAAAAATTTAATTGGAGAAACAAGAAAGATGAAACAAAGAAAAGAGTACAATATAATATGCAGTATATCACATATTAAATATAGTATAAAATTAATGAACATCCAGATATACAGAAAATAAAATTAATTTTATGATTGATTTTCAGAACAATTAAGATAAAATATTGCATTATTGTTAATAAATATTTTTTATACATCTATGTCTTCTATTTTGAATCATTCAATATTACCAGTTTATTCTTCTTCATGGAAACATATATTTTAAATAATGAATGACTCCATGTTTAAGATTAAGTGACTAACATTTTTTTTTCATCAGTGGATTACTGTAGTTTTGGATTATGACTATTTAAGTTCACTTCTTCTCTCCCGTTTAATCATCCTAAATCACTAAGAGTAGATCACCTTGGAAGCTGTGTAGGATGAGTTGGGGGTGGGGTGGTCAGTGGGCGTATGTGGCTAGGACACATCTTCAAATATTGCGCTATCTGTTGTTGAGCGTTTAGCTCCCCCGTTCTTTTCCATGTGTTTGGCTAAATGGTAGGCTGAAATCATAGGAATTATGTGACTTATCTGCTGATCTACTGGTACAGTGGGGCTTAGAAATCAAGATTCTGATGCCAGGAGCAGGAGTGCAACTGTCCCAGGGCACCAAAGATATGTGCTGTTTACTGTTGCTGTCATCAGAACAGGCACTAAACTTGCAGGCATAAACCCCAGCACAGTAAGATTGACTTTGAAGCAAAACCATGGTGAGCTTACAGTGCCTACATTGGGCTCGCTAGCAAGTTTTAAGGCAGGTGTACTTATTTCCTTACTACTTTCTATACTTTTAAAATCACTTTTTATATTTTGAGAACTAGATATTGCAGGAAACTCCTCTCAAACCTTGTTTTCTCTCTGTAGATCCAGCAAATGAAAATGACAGTCCTGCAATAGCTAAATATCTAAGCTTTAAAAATGTTTTAAAAGCCCTAATTGGCATAATAACCTGCAATTTTCTTCTCTATTTGGCATTACCCATTTTATATCTTGCACTTCCAGTTTCCCTCAATCACATAATTATCAGATATTCTTGTGGATTGTAAAAGATGGTTTTAATGTCATATTCTTTAATTAATTGACCAGTTTGCTTCCATTTTCTGTAATCTCTTGTTGCTTGGGCTTCCTGCCTATGGGACATAGTTTAATTTGTAGTATCCTTTGAGGCCTTTTTCCTTGATTTATTGACTTCTATACTAGTTCCTGATCCAAGTGAGAAATCTTAGAAGTGCTACAGGGAATGTTTTTCTCACTGTATGTGCAGATTAAGCTTCCTTAAGAGTAATACCATTTCTGGGTGCAAGACTGAATTGACCATCTGTTCTGTTGATTTTTAGTGTGTGAATAATTGTTAAATAAACTTCATTCTCTTGGTCATTCCCTTGACTTTTGAACTTGTTTGCAGCTGTTTTGCTGGTTGTTATATACTGAATGTGTGTGTTCCCTCAAAATTTTTGTGTTGAAGCCATACCCCACAATGTGATAGTATTTGGAGGTGGGGCCTGTGGGCAATATTTAGGTTTAGATGAAGTCAAAAGGGTAGTGCCCCCATGATGGAATTAATGCCCTTATAAGAAAAGACACAAGAGCTCTCTCACTAGCACATATGGAGGAAAGACCATGTGGACACACAATGAGAAGGCAGCTGTCTACAAGCCAGGACTGCCCTCACCAAGAACTGAATCTGCTGACACCTTGATCTTGGGCTTCCTAGCCTCTAAAACTGTGAAATAAATGTTTGTTGTTTAAGCCACAGATCAGTCTATGGTATTTTGTTATAGCAGCCCAGCTGTCTAAGACACAGGCCTTCTCCAGCTTCTACAGTTTGGGGATTCAATATGAATAGACTAAGGAAATTAAACCTTAGGCAGTTATTGAACATGTGGAGGTGATATTCTCCTACTTCCTTTAGACCTAACACTCATTCATTCATTTTTCCTGGGACCATAATCTAAAACCAAATATAAAAATACATTATTTTTAGAGATAATATCTTTATGTTTGTAAGTATCTTATTTATCCTTTCATTTGGCCATGTTGAGTATTTTTTTTGTCAACAACCTAAATGACAGCTGTAGTGTAAGTATCTCATTTTTCCTTTCTCTGGTGTCCATTCCCCTACAACCTGGTTACAACGTTTTGTTTTCTTTGGGAAATTACCTTTCCCTATTCTCACTCCCCAGTCCATGTGGTTGGATTGAGGCTTACCTCATTCATGGCTCCAGACATGAGTATGTTATTCAGATTATTCAGACCAGGACATTCAGAGAAATACATTCTCCTAACTCCACTGATTGGTTCTGAAAAGGACATGTGACTTATTTCAGACAGGCCAATGGGAGATAGGTCCAAGTCTTTTGCTGAAATCACTAGGACAGAGGCTCTAGCCATAAAGAGGAAAGCAATGCTGAGAGGTGGAGGGAGGGAGAGCACTCAGGTGATATTTGATTACTTGGATACAGTTGTATCTGAATCCACACCAGATTTTTTGGTCATGTGAGCCAATAAATATCCTCTTTGGCTTAGGTCAGTTTTAATTGGATCTTTATTAATTATAACTGAAAGAGTGCTAAGTAGCATGATTACTAAATGCACAGACAGTAAGAGGCATGAAGAGATGATAGAGAATCTGTTAGATGACAGGCTCAAAATCCAGAAAGATCTTGGCTAAAAAGAAGAGTAACAACTAATAAAACAAAGTGTAATAGTGATAAATGTAAAGTCCCATACTTGCTTCAAATCATCAGCTGGGCGAAATGAGGCTGGCATGGATAAATCGTTACCCATATGAAAAAAATTTATTGGCTTTAGTGAACTGGCAGGTCAATCACAGTTATTAATGTGATGAATCTGCTAGGAATATGTTACAGTCTGTTCCATCAACCTATTCACCTGTCCTTGTGCCCATGCCACACTGTACCATACTGTCTTGATTACTATAGCTATATTGTGAGTATGAAAAATCAGGTGTAACTCTGTCAACTTTGTTCTTCTAAATTGTTGGCTATTTATATCCTTTGCATTTTAATATAAATGAAATATTTTGAGTTTCCTCAAATCAAGATGAATTATATAAGAATTGCATAAGTTTTCAAGCTGGTGGGCCTAGTGAATTATAAATTGTTTTTAATGCCATTTGACACTTTAGCTGGTTAAAAAAAAAAATACCTGTTATCTTTTAAGAGTCCTATGGGAAAATAAGTATTGAAATATGCCAGGTCTTTATATTTCTCTCTATAAACCTATAATGCATAGTGTATTTATGGAGTAACACATAAGATACAGCTAACAGTATTTTGCTCTGGTGCAGGGAGAGGATGGAATCAGTGTCTGGTAGAGAAGGCTTACTTTTTTGTGTACCCTTAAAATCTTTTAATTTAAAAAACGTAATAAAAAATTTCAAAATAAATATGTAATATACGTTATTATTCATGTATGTTTGAGATCTATCTCTAAATCAGAATTCCTTTGTATGCATGAAATCTGTTTATATTTGTGACTGTGGGTGCTGTTTGTAGTTAATGTCACGGTAGTTCGCCCTCTTTATTCTGCTTTATTCCGTCGGTCAGCTAATCACCTGGACTTTAAGGACTTTAATCAATTGATCTCTTATATTATGCATCTTTTTTTTTTTTTTTTTTTGCGGTACGCGCGTCTCTCACCGCTGTGGCCTCTCCCGTTGCGGAGCACAGACTCCAGACGTGCAGGTTCAGCGGCCGTGGCTCACGGGCTTAGTTGCTTCACGGCATGTGGGATCTTCCCGGACCGGGGCACAAACCCGAGTCCCCTGCATCGGCAGGCGGACTCTCAACCACTGCGCCACCAGGGAAGCCCTATTATGCATCTTTGATGTACCTCCTAAGCTTTTTATGACTGCTCTTTATTCCAAATAAATAATTATGCTTTAGGGCTTACAGCTCTTTTTAAGTGCTTCCTGTTGTTGCTCAGCTTATCTTACAGTTTCTTGTGTACCCTAACTTTATTTAATTTATCCTGGCCTCAGTTGCCTCATCTGTGAAAGTTGTTGGGTAAAGTGTGGTCCAAAGTCCCTTCTAGTCCTGTGAGTTCCTAAGTCTGTCTTCCATTTCATTTCATTCCATTCCATTTGTGACCCAGATAGATGGGGATGACACAAATCTTCAAGACAAAATGTGACTGACTTTCACAGAGTGTTCAAGCTTCAGCAAAGTTATGTCACTCTTTGCTACTCCTTAGGCCTGTGATTCACAGTTCCAGTTTTAGGATGTCCACAGTTATCAGCAGGTGTGATATATTGAATCATTGGCCCCTCCTTGCATCCACAGTGTTGTCATGACTTCGTTGTGGGCAAACTGTACTTCCTCAACACTTGACTTACTTTGGCTCATGACATATGGGCAGAAGTTGTGCCATTTTTCAGCCTAGGACTTAAGAGGCTTTACATACTTCCAGCAGTTATCTTGTGCTTCTGTTTCTGCTGGTTCAAGGAGAATGAGACTTACGGGGAGCAGACTTACAGATCCAAGTGAGAATCAGGGCTATCCTGGGCACTGCAGCCTGAAGCAGAGCCTCTCAGTTGAGCTTAGTTTGGATCAGCTGACTCCCAGCCATCCTGTAGATCTTCAAGAATAAATGATTATTATGTCTTGGCATGGTCTGTGACAGCACTTTTGTGACAACAAACTGATACAACAGGCACCATTGACTTACTTCTCCCAAAATGTATTTTTAAAATAGGAAGCATACCCACATAATTCAAAAGTAAAAATATAAAAAAGTGTACAGTGAAATGTTTGCTCCAAGCCCTGTTCTCCACTCACCTAGGTCCCATCAATGTCCTGTCACCACAAATTGCCCATTTTTTTTTTGTTTCTTTTATATCCTTCTAGAGTTTCTTTATGTAAATACAAAGAGACATGAATTTTATAATCTTGGCCCCCATCCTCACCCATTTACACTGTTTTATGCTTTGCTTTTTTCATTTAATATATCTTGGGTATATTTACATACCAGTATATAGAAAGCTTCCTTATTCCTTTTTACAGCTGCATTGGACAGACATACCTTGGACATATTGTAGGTTTGGTTCCAGACCACTACAATAAAGCGAATATTGCAATAAAGCAAATGACATGAATTTTTTGATTCTCCAGTGCGTATAAAATTTGTTTACACTATACTGTAGTCTATTTAGTGTGCAATGGCGTTATTTCTAAAGAAACAAGGTACATACCTTGATTTAAAAATACTGTATTGCTAAAAAGTGCTAACCATCATCAGAGCCTTTAGTCTGTTATAATCTTTTTGCTGGTAGAGGGGCTTGCCGGGATGTTGATGGCTGCTGACTGATCGGGGTGCTGGTTGCTGAAGGTTGGGGTGGCTGTGGCAGTTTCTTAAGACAACAGTGAAGTTTGCCCCATTGATTGTCGCTCTGTTTCATGAGCAATTTCTCTGTAGCACACAATGCTGTTTTATAGCATTTTACCCACAGTAGAACTTTTTCAAAATTGGAGTCAATCCTCCAACAGATTGTGTGAGTTTCTTTGCCTTTAAGTGACTTTTATTTGCTTTTGAGATCTTTTGTAACTTTGGTTAAGGAATACGTATTGTCTCATAGTGACCTATGATCTTATTTGACCAAGTGTTTTAAAACTTTTTGACAGACTTCCCAAATATCAAATTTTAATTCAGTTTCTTTTGATTTTCAGCTAACTTTGGGGTACTTTAGAGGTCCCCTGAGGTATCTTAAAGAGAAATACTTAGCTAAGATTATTTGGTATGTTAAATTAAATGTAATCATTCGTAATTTTGGTTATTGTAACCAAGTTTCTTTATCGGTTACACTGTAATCAGATGTTTAACCATGCCTTTTAAGTCTTTTGTCATTTATAGATATTTTTGTACTCTGATGCTGTTACAAAAAGTGCTTCATCATCAAAGAGATTCATAGAAAGGCTATGGAAACAATTACAACAGTTCCACACCAAGATGATGGCTATGCTAGGATTCCAACCCATACTGACTTAAAACAAGGAGCTGCCCTGCCCTTAGGGCCCCTAGATCAGGCATCCAGAGATTTTTACTCCCTGACAGGCAGGGTGGACACCCCTACTCAGCCTTGAAACAGTTACAGAAGACAGACCATCACCTTTCTGCTTCTCATAAGAATATGGGAGTAAAATCTCTGAGGGGGGTATGAAACAGGAGGGAAGGAGGCAGGGAACAACCTTTGAAAGAATGACATAGCCCAAGAACATGACAAACTAATTAGAATCAAATGGGTCCAAGATGGTGGACAAGTCGACCTCCACTAGACCTTGAGCCTCAGTATACGCTCACATCAGTAAGCTAAATGACACTCCCACAGGCACCATGACAGTTCCAAGACTGACCATAAGGATCAAAAAGTGGGTGGTGGCCCAATTCTTGGAAATCCCCACCCCTTCCTAAAGTAACTGGAATAGTCCTCCCACTCATTAGCCTATGAAATTACCCACTCCTATAAAAACTGACAACCCTATACCCTGGTGCCTTTCTCACCTTCTGAGATGGCTCACACACTGTCTGTGGAGTGTGTTTCTCCCAATGCCGCTCTTGCCTTCTGAGATGGCCCACAGTCTGTCTGTGGAGCGTGTTTCTCTCTAAATAAATCCACTTCTTACCTAAAAAAAAAAAAAAAAAAAAAAAAATTGGAGTTAATCCTCTCAAACCCTGCCACTGCTTTATCAACTAAGTTTATGTAATATTCTAAATCTTTTGTTATCATTTCAACAATTTTCACAGTATCTTCTTCTACCAGGAGTAGACTCCATCTCAAGAGACCACTTTCTTTGCTCATCCATAAGAAGCAACTCCTCATTTGTTCAAGTTTTTTCATGACATTGCAGCAATTCAGTAACATCATCAGGCTGTACTTCTAATCCTAGTTCTCTGTTTTCACCACATCTGTAGTTACTTCCTCTACTGAAGACTTGAACCCCTCAAAATCATTCATGGAGGTTGGAATCAACCTCTTCCAAACTCTTGTTAATGTTGATATTTTGACTTATCCCATGAATCACTATCTATGGTAACTGTAGCCTTATAAAATGTTCTTCAATAATAAAGACTTGAAAGTCAAAACTACTTCTTGATCCATGGGCTGAAGAATGGATGTTGTATTAGCAGGCATGAAAACAACATGAATTTTGTTGTACATCTCCAACAGAGTTCTTGGGTGACCAGATGTCAATGAGCAGTAATGTTTTGAAAGGAATCTTTTTTTCTGAGTAGTAGGTCTCAACAGTGGGCATAAACTATTCAGTAAAGCATGTTGTCAACACATGTGCTTTCATCCAGACTTTGTTATTCCATTTATAGAGTACAGGTAGAGCAGATTTAGCATAATTCCTAAGGGCCCTAGGATCTTTGGAAGGGTCAGTTAACATTGGCTTCAACTTCAAGTCACCAGCTTCTTTGTCCCCTAATAAGAGAGTCCTTTGAAAATTTAAAGCCAGGCATTGACTTTTCCTCTCTGACTATGAAAGTCCTACAGGACATCTTTTTCCAATAGAAGGGTGTTTCGTCTACATTGAAAATCTGTTGTTTAGTGTAGCCACCATCATTCACGTTCTTAGCTAGATCTTCTGGATAATCTCCTGCAGCTTCTACATCAGCACTTGCTGCTTCACCTTGCACTTTGATGTTATGGAGATGACTTCTTTTTTTAAACCTCATGAACCAACCTCTGCTAGCTTGAAACTTTGCTTCTGCAGCTTCCTCACCTCTTGCAGCCTTCACAGAATTGAAAACAGGGACTTGCTCTGGATTAGGGTTTGGCTTAAGGGAATGTTGTGGCTGTTTTGATCTTCTATCCAGACTACTAAAGCTGTCCTCACATCAGCAATAAGGCTGTTTTGCTCTCTTATTATGTGTGTGTTCACTGAAGTAGCACTTGTCATTTCCTTCAAGACCTTTTCCTTTGCATTCACAACTTGGCTCTTTGGCGCAAGAGGCCTAGCTTTTAGCATATCTCAGTTTTCAGCATGCTTTCCTCACTGAGCTTAATCATTTCTAGCTTTTGATTTAAAGTGAGCCTCTGGTGTGACTTTCTTTCACTTGAACACTTAGAGGCCATTGTATGGTTCTTAACTGGCCTAATTTCAATATCATTGTGTCTCGGGGAATAAGGAGGCCATAGGAGAGTGAGACCTGCTGGTCAGTGGAGCAATCAGAACACACACATTTATCCATTAAGTTTGCTGTCTTATGTGGGTGTGGTTTGTGGCACCCCAAAGCAATTATAGTAGTAACATCAAAGATCACTGATCATAGATCACCATAAATAATAAAATAATAATTTAAAAGTTTGGAATATTGAGGGAATTACCAAAGTGTGACATTGAGACAGGAAGTGAGCAAATGCTGTTGGAAAAATGGTGCCAATAGACTTGCTCTATGGCAGGGTTGCCACAAACCTACAATTTGTAAAAAATGCAATACCCATGAAGCACAGTAAAAAAGAGGTGTGCCTTATACATAGGAGGGATAAACAAGGTCCTACTGTATAGCACAGGGAGCTGTATTCAATATCCTGTGATAAACTATAATGGAAAAAAATATATATATGTACAACTGAGTCAATTTGCTGTACAGCAGAAATTAAATGCAATGTTGTAAATCAACTATACTTCAATAAAATTTTTTAAAAAGGTGGGAGGGTGCCTGTAACCATAATAAAGAGAATCCAGTCCCCTACTGATGGTCATTTGGTTTGTTTTCTATCTTTTACTGCAATGCAAGTATATCTGTATGATAAATTCTCAGAAAAAGAAGATGTATGTAAATGGAATTTTGATAGTTACTGCCAATTGTCCTTCATAAGGGAACAAATAAATTTTAATTTGGAAGAGATATTGTAAATATCTAACAGCCTTTTTCTTTAATCTGGAGGAAGAGTGTAATATTTCACACAGGAAGCCATCCCATTGACCTTCCAGGAGGACATGAGATGATCTTTTCAGAGAACTGACATCAAATACCAGAAAGTTCTCAGCACTTTACAGGTATCAGCTTTTTAAATCCTCACAACATCCTATGAAGGAGGTACTGTTACTACCCTCATCTTAAAGATGAGGAGATTTATGTGGAAGGAAGCTGAGTGACCTGCTTGAGTTCACTCAGCTAGAAAGCAATAAAGCTAGGATTCTAACTTATGTAGACTTACTCTAGGGTAAGACAGCTAAGCCATAATGTCTGTAAAATTGCTTTTAAAATAAAGGCATAATTAAGCTAATATTACGATAATAGCCTAAAATATTTTTTCTCACATGTCCTGTTTTGATAATATCTTTCAAAATGTAATCCAGGGACTTCCCTGGAGGTCCAGTGGCTAAGACACCACACTCCCAGTGCAGGAGGCCAGGGTTTGATCCCTGATTGGGGAACTAGATCCCGCATACATGCTGCAACTAAGAGTGCGTGCCACAGCGAAGAAGTCCGCATGCCGCAACTAGAAGATCCGCATGCTGCAGTGAAGATCCTGAGTGCTGCAACTAAGCCCTGGTGCAGCCAAAATAAATAAATAAATAGTTAATTAATTAAAAAAAAAAAGTAATCCGTAGGATTCCCTGGTGGCATAGTGGTTGAGAGTCCACCTGCCGATGCAGGGGACACGGGTTTGTGCCCCGGTCCGGGAAGATCCCACATGCTGCAGAGCGGCTAGGCCCGTGAGCCATGGCCGCTGAGCCTGCGCGTCCGGAGCCTGTGCTCCGCAACGGGAGAGGCCACAACAGTGAGAGGCCTGCGTACCGCAAAAAAAAAAAAAAAAAAAGTAATCCGTAAATTTTGTGTGTGTGTGTGTGTGTGTGTGTGCGCGCATGTGTGCATTTGGATGTTATTTGACTGTACCTATAGGACTGTGGGAAAATTCCACTTATAAAACTGAAGGTACATTAGAAACCATTATAAAATGGCGTCATTTTTAAAAGTCCGTGATTCTAATTATTGGTTGAACTTTTAGAAACTGTGTTTTCTAAAACATGTTTTGGAAAATGAGTATAAGTTTCTACAATTTGCTAACTGGCTAATTTGCCTTTGGCACAGTTAAAAAAAAAATCACCTCCTATATATTCATTTAATATTCATATCACTTCTGTGCATTGTAGGTGTTAATATACTGATTTCACAAATGAGAAAATTGAAACTCAGAGACAGGGGTTGATTCGCCCAGATAGTGAGGATGATAATGATGATGGGTGAGTTTTCTGAGTATTTACTATACGCCACGCACATTGCTAGACCTACTTTACATGGACCTATTTAATCTTCACAACAATTCTGTGAGTAGTTACTCTTTTTTTTTTTTAAATAGATTTATTTATTAATTTATTTATTTTTGGCTGCGTTGGGTCGTCGTTGCTGCCCGCGGGCTTTCTCTAGTTGCAGCCAGCGGGGGCTGCTCTTCGTTGTGGTGTGCGGGCTTTTCATTGCGGTGGCCTCTCTTGTTGCGGAGCACGGGCTCTAGGCGCGCGGGCTTCAGTAGCGGTGGCGCGTGTGCTTTAGAGCGCAGGCTAACTAGTTGTGGCACACGGGCTTAGTTGCTCCGCGGCATATGGGATCTTCCTGGACCAGGGCTCGAACCCGTGTCCCCTGCTTTGGCAGGCGGATTCTTAACCACTGCGCCACCAGGGATACCCTGAGTAGTTACTCTTAACTCTCCTCATTTTACAGATTATAAGATAAGGATTTAAAGAAATTTAGAAGATTTCTCAAGGCCGTGTAGCTAGAAAGTGGTAATTAGGCACTTAATCCAGGTTTGTTTTGATGGTCAGTTTAATGTATCAATTTAGCTAGGCTATGGTCCTCACAGTAATACTCATTCAAACACCAGTGTAGGTGTTGCTATGAAGGTATTCTGTAGAGGTGATTAAAGTCCATAATCACATGCCTTAAGGTAAGGGAGACCTAGAGAATCTGTGAGGGTCTGACTTAACCAGGTGAAAGGTCATAAGAGCAGAGCTGAAGCTTTCCTGAACCAGACATTCTGCCTGTGGACTGGAGCTTCAGCTGCCTGAGTCTAGACTGCCCTTCCTGATGGTTTGCCCTGTGGACTTCAGCCTTGCCTAGCCAGTCCTCAATTCTTTGCAATAAATCTCTTAATATAAATCTCCTACTGCATCTGTTTCTCTGACTGAAACCTGACTGATCCATTTGTCTAAACCCAAAGCTCAAGCAGTAACCAGAATGCTATACTCATTCTTTGTATATGGCAGGTTAGGAATTTGAACCTGAGTCCATAGCACGCTAGCTTTTATATTTTGTACCCTCAAGCTTGATAAGCATTTTGAAGGCAGACACTAGATTTTACTTATCTCCTCTTTCCTATATGTGTATCATGCACATAAGACCCACAGCTCTGTTGTCAAAATGATTTCTGTCACACCTGTACACAGCCATTTGTCATGTGTCTTCTTGCTTTTGTCCTGTCTCAAATTTGGAGGCCATCGTTATTTTTCCTTTTCTAACTTTTCTTTTACTTCTTTTTAAATTTCTCTTTAATTTCTCTTAAACTTCTCTTTTAATTCTTAACTTACAAGCTTTTAGGAACTTAGAACTTTAGTCAATATTGCTGCACCCTGTCTTATCAATTATTAGGGAGTGTCCTTGGTAATGCAAAACCTTAATGGGATCAAGAGGTGATATTCTCTGAGAGTTGGGTGGTGATTTGATTTAGCTGTTTTAACTGTGCTACAGTTCTTCCAGGGCTGGACCTCTGACAAATATTTTTTGTTTTAATAAATTTATTTATTTATTTATTTATGGCTGCATTGGGTCTTTGTCGCTGTGTGCTGGCTTTCTCTAGTTGCAACGAGTGGGGGCTACTCTTTGTTGCAATGTGTGGGCTTCTCATTGAGGTGGCTTCTCTTGTTGCAGAGCATGGGCTCTAGGTGCGTGGGCTCAGTAGTTTGTGGCACACGGCCTTAGTTGCTCCACAGCATGTGGGATCTTCCTGGACTAGGACTTGAACCCGTGTCCCCTGCATTGGCAGGCGGATTCTTAACCACTGTGCCATGAGGGAAGTCCCTCTGACAAATATTGATAAGCAAAATTCAAAACTTTTAAATTCCCTAATGAGTATAGTTGGAATGGGAGGAATATGTTCCTTACTGTAGATAAGCACTAATTCCAAGGTCAAAATGTTATCAAATAGCAGATCCTAAGGGTTGATTAAGGGATAGGTCCCAAAAGACAACACTCTTTTGTTTTTCTTTTTCTCTATCTGTATTTTGTCTCTTAAGTAAGATCCTTCTTTAACATTTTCTCATCTCCTGTCAATTAGGCTCAAAGTAAATCCTTTGCTAAGAGAGTAAGAGGTCCTCCTCAGAACTTTTTATAACTTAACTGACCCATTTTCAGTGGTAATAAATTCCTTAACTTTTATGTACTGTGGTCACATTTTTTCATAGTTCTTAAAGATATTGCTGATATTAAAAATAATTTGTAGTTATGTAACACTTCATGTTATTATTATGAGTCAATAAATCTTTTCTTTGGGGCACCAGAAAAAAGATCTGTGTGCTTGTTGCTATTGTAAATACTAAGAAAACACGATATAAAAATAGTAGGTCCCCTCTTAGCATTTACTTCAGTCATAATAGAATTAGACTAGAGCTTAAATTTTTGACTCTGATTAGAGATTAAGGCACTAATTTTATTTGTTTACATGGATCACAGACTATGTAAGCTGAGCCACAAAATGTGGAATGTGTCTCACTTTCCTAAGTTTACAAAAATTTATGTTAAATTTTATTTAGGCTACATTTATTTTATATAGAAAGTAAAACCACATACATGTTTCGAAAAGTCCTGAAGTCAGTATAAAAGCCAAGTTAATTATTTAAGTTTGCTCCAAGTAATTTAGTTGCTGGTACTGTGTAGCCTTCCTTACTTTGCCCTGTGGAAAACGTAGGTATCTATGCACTTAGTCCCCTTGCTAATCTTTCTTTTCTTCTGCAAGAAATTTGTAAAGAATATTTCCCTACGTTGCAGTCATGCAGAAGATATGTAAACATCCAACACACTTCTGCAAATCGGTAAAGTATAAACTTGGGCATGTTCATCTTTTCCCAATAGAGGCTACCAAGAGAAAAGTGCAGAAAAACTATTTTGAAATCTAAACCAGTAAGATCCAATGCAACTATCAAAAGACAAAGAAGGAATCAAACCTCATTTGCTTACTTTCAAGCACAAATTACTTGATAAGGAAGCTTGTTTAGATTAAGTAAGCATAAACATGCTCCAGGGAGGTCAGTGATTGTTATTGTTGATCATGCAAGGTTATAGAATGCTTCATTATACTAAAGCCAGTTTCTTTTCCTAAAGGAGTTCCATTTGTGTTATCCCTAGACAATGCAAAAGGAGCATTTCACCCCCAGAAAGTAAATAAAAATGATTATTCTGCATTTTTTCTATTGGCATTAAAATGTAACTGCTAACCGCATGACTTGTACTAAGGGCAAGGCTGCCTTGAAACTTTATAATTTCTCCAATGTGATAGCATTTAAGCAAGACCTGGTAAAGAAAACTTTTGCAAAGAGAGAACGGAACTCTCTAAAGGATGTGACTGCCTTCTCCTACTCACTCTCCTTGGTAGGTACACAAAACTTAAGAGACCTCTCATTTTTTTAGGATGCCTGAGTTTGAATCCTGCTCCCCAACTTTCTAGTTATGTGTTTGTGCCTAACAGTCACTAGGACTATTCACTAATATTCTGGTCTCCTCCTTTGGGCACAAGGTAGGTTTGTATTTTTCTTCTTTGAAATAGGTCATGGGGCTTCCCTGGTGGTGCAGTGGTTAAGAATCTGCCTGCCAATGCAGGGCACATGGGTTCGAGCCCTGGTTGGGGAAGATCCCACATGCTGCTGAGCAATTAAGCCCATGCGCCACAACTTCTGAGCCTGCGCTCTAGAGCCCAAGAGCCACAACTACTGAGCCCGTGTGCCACAACTACTGAAGCCCGCTCGCCTAGAGCCTGTGCTCCGCAACAAGAGAAGCCACTGCAATGAGAAGCCCGCGCTCCACAACGCCCCCACTCGTCGCAACTAGAGAAAGCCCACACGCAGCAACGAAGACCCAACCCAGCCAAAAATAAAATAAAATAAAACAAAAAGAAATAGGTCATGGCCACATGACTTGTAGGGAGGAGTCAGAGCATAAGTCGCCATCTTTCTCTTCTCCCTGCATGGCAACTAGCTTTTGTTTCAGACAGCAGATGCTCCATCATTCTACAAAGAGCAGAACCCTTGCCACGTCACATGGATAGATAGCATGAATGAAAAATAAAACTGGGGCTTCCCTGGTGGCGCAGTGGTTGAGAGTCCGCCTGCTGTTGCAGGGGACACGGGTTCATGTCCCGGTCCGGGAAGATCCCACATGCCGCGGAGCGGCTAGGCCCGTGAGCCATGGCCGCTGAGCCTGCGCGTCTGGAGCCTATGCTCCGCAACCGGAGAGGCCACAGCAGTGAGAGGCCCGCGTACCGAAAAAGAAAAAAAAAAGAAAGAAAGAAATAACATAGTTTCTGACCCTTATTATCGATCCAGTATGTGTGATTATTGTGAATTATAAGGGCATGTGATTTCTGAAAAACAATAAAAGGCAATACTTTTATACATATAGGGCATTTGTTTTCTCATTGGCACCTCTTTGTCCTTTCTATAGAACAGCCGTTGGACTTTGCTCGTGGGGAGCAAAGCAAATGTGACTGTGGAGGTTCTATTTTGCTTCAACCAGTCTAGAGTGCTTAGATGTTAGGAATTTGAATCATGAGTGACAGAATGACTGAAACAATTGGAATAGAATTGTTGTAGCAGCAAAATCCTGAAGAGGAAAAGAAAAGTCTGTTTAGACCTCCAGAACTGCCTGATTCCTGATCTTTCCATGGTTTCTGGGGGGTATATCACAACTTCCAGAAGTTCATTTTCTACTTTAGTCCATTTCTGTTGCTTATAACCAAAAAAGCTTTGTGTTTTATGTTTCACAGTGATGACTAAGGCTAAACACACATTTTGTATGTTATTTAGTTTTAAAATATATTGAACAAGAAGATATATTTTCTCAGAATAGAACTTTAATGATTTTGGGTACAGACAATTTCTAAATTGGGAGGATATCTACCATTTATTGAGCATATACTACTTGCCAAGTACCATGTTAAATGCTTTATGTATGTAATGGGTATGTGTGAATAGTTACTTGTTTTTTTTTTTTTGCGGTACGCGGGCCTCTCACACTTGTCGCCTCTCCCGTTGCGGAGCACAGGCTCCGGACGCGCAGGCTCAGCGGCCATGGCTCATGGGCCTAGCTGCTCCGCGGCATGTGGGATCTTCCCAGACCGGGGCATGAACCCGTGTCCCCTGCATCGGCAGGCGAACTCTCAACCACTGCGCCACCAGGGAAGCCCTAGTTACTTGTTTTTAAATATATATGTATAAAGATTTATTTGTCATTACAATGATTCGGCGAGTAAGATATTACTATCCTTATTTTTACATATGAAGAAGCTGAAGCCTAGACTAGTTAATTTGGCAGTCTCACAACTGGAAAGTGGTGGAGCTAGGATTTATATCAGGTCTGGTTGCCTTAACGACATGATAAGTTGCCTCCCATATCAGAAATAATATGATTTTTTTTTGGACTCAATTATAAGCCAATACCTGCTCAGAAATTAGGTATATATTCTCTCTCTTTTTAAAATGGCTCTGAAAGCAAAGAACACTAAATGCCAATAAAAATAAGAGCAGATTTACAACACATCTCAAAAGTAAAATGGTTGTAAATAGATCAGTCCTCTAGTCTTGTATGTTACTACATTTGTTTCGCATTTATTTTCAAAAGAGAGATATTTAATTCAGTTACCCTAGATGATTCTAAGATTAGTCAGAACTTTATACTTTAAAATATATTTAAATTTTAATTAAATTAGAATTTTATATCCTATTTTGTAGGATCTGGTATTTTTTTCCTGTTTCTTTATAAATGATTGCAAATTTAGAATGTTCATAATGCAGCATAGAGCAGGGAAGCAAGTGAGATTGTTCAACTAAGAATCATTAGTAACTTCAGTATCATGGAATGAATGCAGAGAATTTTATCAGTATAACTGTGTACTTTCTGAAGTTCCTAAACATTTTATGATGGAAGATTATCTGACATGACAGTTTTTCATACAAAACAATAATTTAAAAAAATCATAGCTGCCTCCCCCTATTTAGGGTTCTAGAAGCATGCCACAAGAAACCAGCTTTGTGCATAAAAAATCCTATCTTTCAGTTGTTTAAAGCTAGTATTATTTACAAGATCCCTGTTGATCAGTATTTTCCACTTTCACAATTCAGTTAGTTTTTGAAGTTTGTGCAAAAATTTCCAGGAAATGGCTTTTCATATTAAAAGAATGACTGATTTTCAATTAACTTGAATGATCTAATTAAATATAATTAGATCAAATACATCTATACCCAAACACTATTAAAATGAAATATTTAGATGCCAAAATATATGTCATACTGTCAAGAATTATGGGTTTTTATAACAAAAATAACTGATTTGTATTGTAAACATTTGCCAAAAAATTGAGGCAGAATTGTGAGACCTTGCCTATAGTGCAAATACAATAACATATTTAAAACAAGGCAAACAAAGGTATAGGAAAGGCATCTAATGCAGTAGTACCTCACATATACATAGTCAAACATGGGGGAAAGCTTTGTTCTAGTTTCCTCCAGGAATCCTCCCGAGTATTAAGCATAGTTTTTAGAACCGTAGTTCTCCAACATGAATAGTCTTGTCTGTTCATGACTCCTTCTCTTAATTCACAATATACAACCCAATAAGAAAGGAGCAAGAATGGAATAAGGTTCTGTACCAGTCAGGGTTTAATTAATTAATTGGAATTATGAGATTGTGGGGACTGATAAGCCTGAATCTGTAGGGCAGACAAGCAGGGCAGCTGGAAACACACTCAGGAGTTGATGTTTCAGTCTTGAGACAGAATTCTTTCTTCCACCGGAAACTTCAGTTTTTGCTCTTAAGGCTTTCTAACTGATTGATGAGGCCCACTCACATTATTGAGGATAATCTCCTTTACTTAAAATCAACTGATTGTAGATATTAACCACATCTACAAAAATACTTTCACAGCAACACCTAGATTAGTGTTTGATTAGATAACTTTGTACTATAGCATAGCCGAGTTGACACACAGACCAACCATCACCAAGTCTCTATGTGGCAATAGTGATGGTGGAAGGAAGTCTCTGGAAAATTTTCAGATATAGCCCAACCTGTTCAAGGGTAGCTGGGGGAAGGAGGTAGAACAGGTATCATCTCTTGCCCTTTCTTCCCTCCAGGCATCTCCCACACTACTTCCCATGTGATTGTGCAGCCATGGTGGTAAGTAGAGGGGAGGATGTGCTCTAGATAAAGTAGGAAATGATGGTTTAATCATTTGTGTGAAACATGGGTTAAAGGGTCAGTATCTAGATGATTTTATGATGGCTCTTGACAAATAACTCTTGTGGGGTCAGGGTGAAGGGCATTATGTTTTGGTGAAAATGATGTTCTTGGTTTCACTTTGCTGATGAGAGTCTTAACTTTTTACTTTGAAATACCACTTGTGGAAGCTGTTTGGGCCTCCCCTCTCACCTTGGCCCAGTAACAAATTAATACTATCAGACTATAGCTAGGCTCAAGACTAGTGGGGGGATTTGAGGTTTCCAAATCTCTCTTGCTTTCAGAACCTCTGAAATATGTTTTCTTCTTATGGCTGCTTTATGCTAAAAACCTATGAACTGGGACACAGAAAACAGGAACAGTAATGGAAAGTTTGGGTCCTGGATAAGCATAAAATTATTCACTATTTAAAAGTCTTGAAGGTATAATCCAAAATATGGGTCATGGAAATTTTTAAGGACATAGCAATGTTATGAGACAATCTTACAATCCTATTTTGTATAACAGGCCAGTTAAATAATAAAGGGTAGGAATAAAAAATAAGACTTAAGCAACATGATAAGGAGAAGAAATTTTGTTTCCAACTTTACCTTAGAAACTGGATATTTGATAAAAATCTCTTGGAAATTACTTTCCTGTCTCCCCCTAATAAAACTGACCAATGAGAAAATGCAATATATAACCCACTAATGAAATCGTTACAAAATAAACACAGACTTTCCTTTATTTCAGAGTAATTTTAGCCAAGAAATGAAATAGCTAACAAAAGCCACAGAGTTATTATCATCCACTGGAGGCAAAGTATTTACTAAAACCATAATCCCTAAAGTTCACACTAACTGAAAATACTGCAGAAAGATTGTCCGGTATTTGCCTCGTGATTTTTTAGCAGTCTATACCTCTAGTATATCATCAAAGTTTATTTTATTATTTTAAAGGAAAGGATTTCAATTTACTACTCATATTATATCAGGACCAGCACTTAACAAGTTCAGTCATTTCTTTATTTACCCATGGTTAAAAAGTAACTGAGAAACAACTAATCCAAAGGAGGGGGGAAAAGGAAAGAAAAGCATACTTACATGATGCTTTTGTAAAGGCAAAAAGTTAAAACATTCCAGCACTTGAAAATGACTGAAACATTTTAATAATCTTTCACTTCCCAGTTGAGGCCAGGTGGGAAGCAATATGGCAGTGCTATTTGGAGCTCCTGGGTATTGGACAAGGCTTCAGTAGGACTCCTTCCTTGACTCTTCTCAACCACTAAGAAAAGTGCTTTGTTTGCTCTAAAGGGAAGGTAGAATCTCAGGAGAAACATCTGCTGTTTTACAGCAGATAAAACTACTGATGTATGTCTCTTATAGCTAGAAGCAAGATAATAGACAGTTATTAGGACCTCTATTTCCATTGTATTGCCGGATAAAAACAGATGAGCTAAGCTCCCTACATCTAACATATTACCTTGATTTCAAAAAAAAGATTAATGCTATTTTGTGTGAAGTGACGACCTCAAAGCAATTTTGGCCTTGTTTTCGTATGAGTAGAAAAAAATGTAGATCTTTTTCCCTCCCCTGATTCTAAGGCCACAGAATTAGGGTGTGCAATACACGCTTTCTCAGAACTTGATGGTACACTTTTTTTGCCAGAATAATTCCAAATGGAGGTCAGGCCTTCTGGCATGAGAGTTTTTTTTTTTTTTTTTTTTTTTTGGGTGGGGGGGCGGCCCCCTTTTTTTCCTCCCCCCCCCCGGAGCATAGGCTCCGGACGCGCAGGCTCAGCTGCCATGGCTCAGGGGCCCAGCCGCTCCGCGGCACGTGGGATCCTCCCGGACCGGGGCACGAACCCGTGTCCCCTGCATCGGCAGGTGGACTCTCAACCACTGCGCCACCAGGGAAGCCCTGGCATGAGATTTTTTTGCTAATTTATTTTTTAACACATTAACAAATTTTGCTCCTGAGTCTCACTTAGTAAAGCTTCTGATTGAGCCAATGAACCAGAGCTTGATCATTTGAGTTTGAGTGTAGTCTGATGCTTTCCCATGTTTCTCTCAACTGACTAATTTTAATAAAATCCTTCTCTACCTTTCAGTCACTTTGGGTAGAAAGTTCAGCTGTTTGAGACAACCTAGCCAGTCCCCCCAGGCCACATGGACACTCAATAACTCATGAGAATGAGGTACCCCTTTTGACTATGTCCATCTTGATTTGCCATTTCCATTATGCCATTGCTTAAAATAGATGAAGACTCAAATGGGAAAAAAAAAAATCTAGTGAAGAACTTTCACTGCTGATTCAATTCAACAACAGTTATTTTGTGGATTGTGATGTCAGTGTCCAATTATTATAGTCCAGTTTTACTTTCTTTTTTTTTTTTTTTAAGTACAAGGAAAATTGTGTAAAGAGTCAGGGACCAAATATCCTACAGACATGTATAGGAAAGCAGAAGAGGCAGGGATCTAAATTAAAGTTTGGTCTGTGTCCACTAAATATTGGGAGTAGTGAGAAAATGGAGAGAAACACTTTACCATCATTCATTTGTTTGTCTAGTTTTTCAAGTTCTCAGCAGAACCAGGATGAAAGTCATTCTATAATAAACAAATGATTTCATGGTAATGAAGTTAAAATTTGCAAAAAAGGAGTCAAGAAACTTTCCAGAAATATTTGTTTGTGTTTCCCTGGCTGCTTGGTGTCCAGGTAAAACTGAATGCTGAGGATAAATCCTGAACTACCTAAAGAAATATGATCATGTTAGAAAATGTATTTCCTAGTTCCCATGTCAGTCAGTGTTCAAAATATTTGATTTGGGGAAAATATACCTATTGCTAAAATTGGCCATGCTCTGTGGCCAAACTTCAGGTTTTGCTAAGCAAGTGAAAATATTCCTAAGAGTGTTGTAATGCACTTTGCCCACCACACAGCCAGTCTTTTTAATACAGTATTTTTCACAGCTTTGGGGAGAGTTCACTGGAGCACAGGTGTTCAGGGGTAAACACATGATGTGAAATCATGTCGGGAGGCCAATTGGAGTTTACAGTTTTTTCCAACATAAAAAAACAAGGAGATTTGAATTAGTTAGGTGTGGGAAAGCTTACCCAAGAAGATATTATTAAGCTGAGATCTAAAAGACAAATAGATTTTGTTTTTAGCCACATGATTGACTAACGTCTAAAGGCAAGAAATAAAACAGAATGTAAGATGCAGCTAAATGGCTCCCAATTAATTAAATCTTCAGTGTCTTCTACGTGTACAACATGGGCTAAGCTCTGGGGATGTAATGGTGTGCCAAAACACACTCAGACACGGTCCTTGTGTCAGTTCTCTCTATGGAGCGAGACAAATGCTAACCAAATTACAGAAATAAATATAAAATCCTCTCTCTGTTACATAGAACAAGATGCTAGGGAAACATATCCAAAGGGGATTTGAACTAATTGGGGCTGCCAAGGAAGGCTTTTTCGTGGAAGTTACAATTGAGCTGCGATCTAAATGAGTCAAATATCTGAGGAGAGGAGAGCACAGTGTTTCAGGTGAGGGAACATCATGTACAAAAGTTTGATAGCCCATCCTTACTAGAGGGACTTCTGCTCTTCTCACAAAGAATGTTGTACAACTTGTGAGAGTCTGAAGAACTTTTTCAGTTCAAATTCTAAATAAATCATGGAATGGCTGAAAAAGTAAATTAATTAATCAGGGCCTTAAACTGGGCTGGGAGTAGGGGCTGTGATTTTGATGTGCACTGAGGCAGTGGCCTAAGAAAGGAAGAGAGGAAATGTAGAAAGATGAGCTCAGTACCATACTTAGAACTGGGAAAAAGAGGCTCTGGGCCCTGTGCTTCAGAGGACCCTCAAATCACAAATGTATACAACACATAAACAATAAATTATTAAGTGCCAATAGGCACTTCTGGCACTAAACATTCATGCTTGTGCCTAACACTCATTAGCAGTTGCATTCAAATGCTATGAAGTATTATGGGTTATGCTACCCTCACCATAACAAAAGGAGAAAGCTTCAACCATCCAGGGAGGATTTGAAGAGCAGAACACTTAAATAAGAGAAAAGATAGATTAATTAACTTGTCAAATCCTTCTCATAGCATGAATACAATGGGTGCTTGCATTATGAAGTTTCATTTCCCACTAGTGCTGAGTATCCATTTTCTTGCTTTTCTCCACATAAAGCAATTCACGGTTCTGGACTTACTCCAGATATTCTTAGTATTTGAAATTATTGCATATGATGGCTGAGGAATATTTTGCAATACTAAACAATCATATAGCTCTTAAATTTGTAAGCATCTGTGTCTAGATGTAATATACTTAAAGTGTGATACCAGTTCTTAACATTGACAACTAGATGGATGTTGAATGCTAGAAATGCAAATAGTTTTATTTTTATAAAAATGTTTAATAAGATTAATTAAATTTTAAAATAAAAATTCCAGCATTATTTAATTTCACTTTATAATTTGATATTCATTATAGTTTATATTTTACCTTGTAATTTTAATAATTTTGTATATTTTAGAAGAAAAATAGCTGTTAACACGTGAAAAGTTTTCATTTTTCTGAATTTTAAATTTACTTTACATTTTTGATTAAAATATATCCAAATTTTATACCCTTTATACGATAACATTTTACTTTTAAATCTTTTAGATCATTGAAAATGAGGACAGGTGAAGAATAGGGAATTGTGATAGAAATAAAGGATTCAAGAATAGAGATTAGAAAAGAAGAAAAGCTAGAAAGAAAAATGAAATAGAAAATTTTCAAAGAAGAGTTCTACTTAATTAAAATAAAAATATAGAAACAATGGAAGTGAGCAGACTTCTGTTGAGCATGACCCTTATAGAATTTGTAAACAAGAGATTACAAGTTCTTTTTTAATTAGGATTTAACTACTGATCAAAACAATGCAAATTAACAAGAACATTATTCTCATCAAACCTACAATGTAAGTAGGTCAGATAAAAAAGTTCTTTCAACTTTATATTCTGCATTAATTGAAGATTTAGTTACTAATTAAAACAATGAGAATGAAAAAGAATCAATTTTATATCACTTTCGTAACCCAGAAACAACAAAAGTAACTCTAGCCTACCCTGTAGACGCTAGAGAAACAAATGGTCTTGAAATCAGCAAATACAGGAAGAAATCCTCCAGAGCATTTGACTGGATGATGTTCTTGGAAATGGTGACGCCATGTCGTTCTGACAGTTTGAGAACATTGCTAGTAAAACACATTCAGTTTCAAATTAATGATTACGATTTTCTATTACATGAACATGGCAGAATTTTTATATTTCATTTTATTCCAAACTTCTTTCAAATAGAAGGAAGTTGTAGAAACTGGTTTTTAGAGTCTCTATTTAGAAACTATTTTGTTATCACCGTTAACATATTTCACAACTAATCTTTATGATAGACTTCAGCCAATGAATGTATTTGTGATAATAAACTTAAATTCTCAATTAAAATACCATGAAATGACCTTTGCACACAGAAAAGTACAGATGTAATTACTAGAACTGAAAAAGTAATCAAACAACCAGCAAACAACCAATAATATTCCACAAATAAAAGTAAATGTCAAACTAGTACATGAGCATAATCTTCTTTAAAGAATAATTGTGTGTCTAATATTCAGGCAAGTTTAATGATGCCTTTCATGGAAGAACAGCAAAATATTTATAGAACATAATGGCAAGTGTCTAGGATATGTAGAAATGATTTTGAAATTTGATGAAAGAATGACCAAAAACTTAAGATGGGTAAAATATAATGAAGCAAATGATAATTCTCTAGTAAGGGGAATTAAAAATGAAATTATTAATTTAAGAGATAATAAAGTGAGATAAAAAGTCATCTCCCAAATTTTAAAAAGGAAAAATTATTCAGTTCAACTTGGTTGTACCAGGATCTAAAGTATTACTACATAAATAACCTTTATTTACATATATGTTGAGTGACCAAGAGAAGAAAGTAAGGAAGTTTAAACTAATGAATATTTCATTGGTTTCAAACCTGTTGTAAAAAGTATGGCTTTTTACTTGTAGGAAGAATTGAAAAAACAACTTCAATATTAGGCTCTAATTTAAAACATTGTTGAGAGCAAAACTATGATACTGGTAGTAACATGGCTGATAAGAACAAAAGTGATTTTGGTGAAAAATCCAGAAGGATTCTTTATGCCATTTACAGTACATGGTTTGAATTTGTTACTAAGAGACATGGTCTCAATACTGTTGATATTGTTGAAATTCTTTGGAACAGTTTAAACATTATATACAATATTTTCAGGGTCTGTCCAAAGGTGGAACATCTTGAGAAAAACAGAATTTGCCCTAATAGGTACTCATGGGTAAACACTGGGAGTGCTGATCAAATGCTGCTAAAGCAGTTAGATTTAAACAAGATTCAAAATGTACTAGGACAGTCAAGTGAAATAACTGAAAACTTCTCAAATAGTGAATTGTGATTTTTGGCAGAAAATGAAATTAATTTTGAGTAGGTCTATCCACATATTTATTTGCTATTTTAATAATATTAGCAAAAGTTTAAAGAAAAAAAATCTAAATTTGGCTACTTACTTTTAAAAGGATTGAAAAAACTTAAAATTTAAAGAAGTGGTTTTTATAAATAGAAAGAAGCTACATGTACAATATGCAGCAAATGTGGCAATCCAAAAAATATTATAAAATTAAAATGAAGAAATAAAAATGTTCACATGACTCCGAAGAAGATTCACATACCAAAAAAAAAAAAAAAATCCCCAAACTAACTTCTATAAAGGCTATTTTCTGACCATTAGAGACCAAAGAAAGATTTAAACAAATTGAAGAACAATGCTATTTTTAAGTTTTTATAATATTCCAGAATTGAAAACTATGAAAGCAGAAGAATTAAGAATTATTATATGAATCTACATCTTGTCTTAAGAGATCCTAAAAAATCACAATGTGATAGCAACCTATATGATGAAATTAAAATACTTTGTAATTTTTTTTGATATGATAATTTATCATATGCAAACCCATTACAGTGTTTGAGCATGATATGTGAAATAAATGGTCACTTCTGAACTGAACGTTGCTTTAAAAATTTTACTGACAATTCCATTTGCCACTATCTCAGCACAGCTAAGGTTTTTCCAAAGGGAATTAATAAAAACTATGTAATAATTTCAACCCATGAAAGTCATTTATTTGGCATTTCCTCTCAGAACTCAAATTATGTGAGAATCTTTTTTTTTTTTTTTTTTTTTGGTTTTGCCACGGCTTGCGGGATCTTAGTTCCCCAACCAGGGATTGAACCAGGGCACTTGGCAGTGAAAGCACGAAGTCTTAACCACTGGACTGCCAGGGAATTCCCTGAAAATCTTGATTTAACAACATAATTAATAATTTTGGTGAGCCAAAGGCAAGAAAAATGTATTTTATAGAATAAATATATAATATTTTATTAATTATAGATGTCTTTATTACTCATCCAACTATCACTTAGACAGGTGCAATAATTACATTTAGTAGTGCTTGTTATTTTACTGATTTTCAGTCATATAAAACCCATAGCTTTGCACATACTTAAAATTTTTTTGTTGTTATAAGATAGTCAAGATGGGAAGATAAGACATATTTTAGATAACAGTTTTGTTATCGTGATCCGTAACTTTTAAATATGGCCCTCCATTTGTGTTCTTGCTCCATTCCTACAGATGTTAGAGATAGACCTGGGTAAACTGCTTCTCTCATATGCCTGAGATTTACTGGATAGAGGGCAATGGACCTGCCTGTTAGACAGTAACCTGGAGGCCCATGCTGGGTCAGGCTCATTTAGGTTAATGATTGGTAGGATGGGATTGCGGACAGTTTGGCTTTAGGTCATAGGTATATACAACAAACAACAGTATTTGCAGTCCCTTGAAAGATTTAGAGCAGGATGGAAAGAGCTTAAGAATACCAGATGCCTGGGGATGAGGATAATGGGGAAGAGGTTATTTTTAAGTGGTTCTCTTCACCACCTCTTTTCCCCTTCATCCTCCACCCCCATTCTGTGACTTGCCATATGAAAGACAAGTGCCCAAGAGCTAGATAATATTACCCAGGTTTAGCCCTACTGTTTACAGAAACCACTTTTGTACTTATCTAGCCTGTCCAAGTTCTCTCGTTTAGAAATTGTGAGTTAGAGTATTAACCTATTATACCATATTGCTTTGATAGGTAGTGGATAAAAATAATTACAAAATATACTTGGCAAAAATAAATGTATCATGGTAATATTTGGTATCCCCATAATACAGTGAAAATTTATCATGTCATTATGACCTGTCTGCTATATTTCACTTAGGTATTAATTCCTTTCTTGGAAACATTTTTATATGGATGATCAAGAAGTTATTGCAGATTTAAATGAAATTTCTTTAGACCTAATTATAGCTTTCTTTTCCCAGATCATGACCAAAAAAAAAAAAAGAAAGAAAGAAAAAAAAAAAAAACCACCTTGGACAGAGGAAAATTCAGTTCCATTTATTTTCTCTCTCCAGGTCTTCTGATGGTAATTAACAGATGGTCCTTGTTTTCTAGTTGATAAACCAGTGAGCAAACATGTACTACGTCTTTAGCCTGCAGACATAGTTTGTCATCAGAAGCTGTATGCCAGAGTCTGGCACAGCACTAAGCTGGATTTACAAAACCACTTCTCCCTCCCACTTGGTAGGTTATTTTATTTTTCAGTCATACTGGTTCAAACATCAAATTCATGCAGATATTTACCCTCACTATTTAGCTGAAGTGACCTTGCCCTGCGGTTTTTGTCCTATTTTCAGTACCAGTCCTTGATAAAGCAAAATAAAAGGTTAACAGTGTTTGGAAAGTATAACAAAAATATTTTTAAAATATTTCATTTATTTATTTATTTAGAGACAAAAATCTTGCTTTTTTTTTCTCCCCTCAAGTGGCTATGGAATATATCAATGTAACAGAGGCAAATATCTACTGTGTTTTGTTTTTCAATCTATGTAATAGAAACCTGTACTAGTTATATATTGACGTACAACAGGTTACTACAACAGTTGGTGGCTTAAAACAATAAACATGTTATTATCTTACAGTTTCTGTGAGTCAGAATCTGGGAGCAGATTAGCTGGGGGGCTCTGACTCACGGTGTCTCATGAAGCTGCAATTAAGAGGTCAGCTGGCATAAAAAGAAATGAAATGAAATTGAGTTATTTGTAGTGAGGTGGATGGGCCTAGAGTCTGTCATACACAGTGAAGTAAGTCAGAAAGAGAAAAACAAATACTGTATGCTAACACATATATATGGAATCTAAGAAAAAATAAAATAATAAAAAAAAGGTCATGAAGAACCTAGGGATAAGACGGGAATAAAGACACAGACCTACTAGAGCATGGACTTGAGGATATGGGGAGGGGGAAGGGGAAGCTGTGAGAAAGTGAGAGAGAGGCATGGACATATATACACTACCAAACGTAAGGTAGATAGCTAGTGGGGAGCAGCCGCATAGCACAGGGAGATCAGCTCGGTGCTTTGTGAGCACCTAGAGGGGTGGGATAGGGAGGGTGGGAGGGAGGGAGACGCAAGAGGGAAGAGATATGGGAACATATGTATATGTATAACTGATTCACTTTGTTATAAAGCAGAAACTAGCACACCACTGTAAAGCAATTATACTCCAATAAAGATGTTAAAAAAAAAAAGAGAGAGAGAGATCAGCTGGGACTGCAGTCATCTGAAGGCCTGACTGGTACTGAAGGAACTGATTCCAAGATGGCTCATTCCCATGACTGCTGGCAGTTCCTCACCACGTGGGCCTCTCCATGAGACTGCTCAAGTATCCTCACCTCATGGGAGCTAGATTCTCCCAGAGTGAGTGACCTAACCTTTGAAGTCACATATCATTGTGCCTGCTGTATTTTATTGGTCATACAGACCAATCCTGATAGAATGTGGGAGGAGGAATACCAGAGCATGAATACCAAAAGGCAGGGTCCCTAGGGGCCACTGGGAGCCAGCTTGGAGACTGGCGACCCCAAAGAGAATTGTGCTATGAGTACCAGTAACTAGGGCTGAAGCCAAAATATATCCAGGAGAGGTTGTGTCATTTAAGTTTTTCTTGAACATTCCTTAATCTTTGAGATATGTATTGGTTACCATTTGAGGCAATGCTAAAAAAGTTTTGGACGTGGGAGCCAGAAATGTCAGTTCAAATTCTAGTTCTTTACTCTACCTTTGGAAGAGGTTTGATCTAAAACCAACTGTCTTAGTTTGTTTTCCTTTAAAATGAAGGAAGTATTACACATCTGTCTATGCTTAGTAGATTGTATGCAAGATAAAAGCCTTAGTTTTAAGCATAGCACCAGGCATACAAGAGCTAAACAAATACCAATTTCCTTTCTCCTTCCCCTCAAGATACTCTAAAGCAAAATTTCCTAAGCATTTCCAATGAAGTACCACTTTTTATCTTGCCATCCTTCTAAGACCCCTGGATCTGTTGCTTCTGGCTGACAGTGGCCTTCAGTGTGCCAAACAAGTATTAACTTTTTATGTTAGCACAGTGAAAAACTGTGAGAAGCTCTTCTCTAAACGATTTCTTTAAAATAGCCATTAGAAAAGACATCTAATAAGGTACTCAGGATCTAATTATAATGACTAGTCCCTAAGAGAACTGTTTCAACACAGGCATGAGTACGTATTTAGCATCTTAAAATATTCTTCCCTAAAAGCAAAGATTCAGAACCTTGATAAGAATATCCAAGGGATAGGGCTGGGATTCCAAATTTTTAACAAGACTCCTAAAACTCTTGAGTCTGGGAAACACTACATCTGGTGAATTCACCTCTGGAAAGTGTGTTGTGGGGAGTTGGCATAGAGGGGTTGGGCACTTAGAGAAAAGGGAGGGAAGTGTTGAGATTTTATCACTTAGGAATTCTGACATTGTCACTGATTTAGCATTTCCAGGTCTGTGTGTGTGTGTGTGTGTGTGTGTGTTTTTGTGTGTGTGTGTGTGTGTTAGGTGGGAAGTGGGGCAGCTAACAATCTGTGGATGTTGTATTTGTAATTCATTCATTGTAACTCACATATAGGAGGATGAGCTTCCTATGTTTAAGAAATCTTACTATGTAGTGGCCTCCCCACTCCTGCTCAGCTACTCTGATGTGACAAATTGGGCAAAACAAGTCTCTTCTCCCACTCTGCCTTTGGTAATATTACTCTAGCTATAACTCAAATGCCTACCATGGCTGGACACGAAAGTAGTGAATGAAATTGACTAGTTTAGGGTGATAGAGAAAAAGATCTCCAAGTCTAAATTCAGTGAAAAAAAGATGATAAAAACATCATGTATAATATTCTACCTTTGTGTAAAAAAGGGGAAATTAAGATTATCTATGCATATTTTCTTACCATTGCCCTAAAGAAACTCTAGAAGAATACACAAGAAACTAATAAAAGAGATTACCTTGAGAGAATCTGGGGGCAGGTGGGTAGATAAGACACAAAGGTGGGAGTGAGACTTTTACCTATATACCAGGGGTCCCCAACCCTGGGCCATGGACTGGTACCAGTCTGTGGCCTGTTAGGAACTGGGCCACACAGCAGAAGGTGAGTGGTGGGTGGGTGAGCAAAACTTCATCTGTATTTACAGCCGCTCCCCATCGCTTGCATTACCGCCTGAGCTCCACCTCCTGTCAGATCAGCAGCGGCATTAGATTCTCATAGGTGCATGAACCCTACTGTGAACTGCGCATGCGAGGGATCTAGGTTGCACGCTCCTTATGAGAATCTAATGCCTGATGATCTGAGGTGGAGCTAAGGTGGTGATACTATCGCTGGGGAGTGGCTGCAAATACAAATTATCATTAGCAGAGAGGTTTGACTGCACAGAGACCATAATAAATCAGTTGCTTGCAGACTCATATCAAAACTCTATCAGTGAGTGGCAAGTGCACTCACCGATAAGCTGCATCTCATGGAGTAGACTGGACATAAGCAACACACTTCAGGTGTCACTGTCTCCCATCACCCCCAGATGAGACCATCTAGTTGCAGGAAAACAAGCTCAGGGCTCCCACTGATTCTGCATTATGGTGAGTTGTATAATTATTTCATTATATATTACAGTGTAATAATAATAGAAATAAAGTGCACAATAAATGTAATGCGCTTGAATCATCCCAAACCATCCCCCCCACCCCCACTCCAGGTTCATGGAAAAAGTGTCTTCCACGAAACTGGTCCCTGATGCCAAAAAGGTTGGGGACCGCTGCTACATACCATTTTTAACCAAATGAATTTACTACCTTTTTAATAGGACAAAATATAACAATATGTAGACAAACCAGACAAGAATGTGGACTGAATTTGACCCATGAACTGCCATTTGAGACATCTCTGTTAAACAAATCCCTAAACTTCAATTATTGAAGTCTGAACCTTTGATTTATTCATTCAGTTCACATTTATTAAATGCCTCCTAAGGCCCAGGCTTCATGTTCAGGGCTCTGTCTCTGGTCTCAGGGAAGCTTCTTTCTCTAGACTCCAGTGGCCCTTCTTGGTGAATATTTATTTATTTATTTATTTAATTTTGGCTGCGTTGGGTCTTTGTTGCTGTGTGCAGGCTTTCTCTAGTTTCATCGAGCGGGGGCTACTGTTCATTGCTGTGTGCAGGCTTCTCATTGCAGTGACTTCTCTTGTTGCAGAGCACGGGATCTAGGCGTACGGGCTTCAGTAGTTGTGGCATGTGGGCTCAGTAGTTGTGTCTCACAGACTCAGTAGTTGTGGCTCACAGGCTCTAGAGCACAGGCTCAGTAGTTGTGGCACACGGGCCCAGCTGCTCCGTGGCATGTGGTATCTTCCCAGACCAGGGATCGAACCCGTGTCCCCTACACTGGCAGGCGGATTCTTAACCACTGCACCACCAGGGAAGTCCCCCTTCTTGGTGAATATTTTAAAAGAAATATATTTTTATTGTTTTGGCAACTTAAACTAATTAATATGTGTTTCCAAGTTGAATCTCCTGTGCATAGGTAAGACTTGTTTGCAGATTAGCAATATGTATTTGTAGACACAGTTAATATTTAAGACGAGAAATACTTTGATCTTAACTATTTTGAAATAAACTCTTCTTAGCCTTGTTTATTCTATTAATTTGTTAGGCAAATACTTGATTCATTATCTCAAGATAAACTTAAACCCAAGCCAAGTCAAATTATTTCAAATTTAGATATAATGAATACATAGTAATGAAGCTTAAATATATTTGCAAATAAAATGAGAGCAAACTGTTCTCAATGAGAGACAGAAAATATCAATAAAGAGAGGAGGGGAACCAGGAATAAAATAGAAATCCAATCTATCTTCCCTTGAAGGAAAAAAAAAAAAGATGCGACAGCCTCCTTGTATCTGGTAATCTAATCTCGACACTTGTCTCTTCTGGAAGTGTAATTTTGGCTTCTTTCCTCACTGTGTACCCATCTCTTCCACTGCCCCCCGACCTTAACTCCTGGAAATGTATAGTTCGTGTAGAAAAGCAACATGTTCTGCCCTCTGGTAGAATGCCCCTGTAAAGGTGCCAGTAGAACTTAGATTGTCTCAAATGTAGAAATATATTTTCTACAGTGACACTGGGAAACCTTTCAGGTTTCTGGATTCTTAAAGATTCTGCCACCTGAAAATTCTATTCCAAAATCTACTTTGCTGTGACTAATTGTTAGGCAGGCAACAGAGTTATTCAAGACTAATATTACTGGTTTTGAACTGAGATTAATATTTTGAGAAAGCCTAACTATCTCTGTGGAACAATGTTTCTGATCAAAATGTTACCTCAAGAGCCCCAGAAGGTAAATAACTTTATTTGAGAAGAAAAAGATCCATTAACATTTTTGTCACATATGTCTGGTTAAATGATTTCTTCTGGGTGATAAAACAAGAAAATCATCACCATATGCTGCTTAATAAAACTTGTTCTAGTTTGAGAGTTAATACCACAGCTGATAGATTTTTGCATCTGTTTAAGTAATCTTTTACTACAGTCACCAAATTTAGTGACTTAAAATAGCAATTCATTGATATCGCAGACGGTTCTGTAGGTTGACTGGGCTCTGCTGAGCTTGGAATACTTGCTTGGAGCCTCTCATGTGGATGCAGTCGGATGGTGGCTGAGCTAGAGTAATCTGAAGCCTTGAGTGGTTTGGACATCTAAGATGGCTTCTTGACTCACATATTTGGCTCCTGGGCTAGTATGGCTGGAAGAGCTAGAAGGTGGTCTCTCTCTCTTTCTGTTAACACATGACCTCTTCACATGGCTAGCTTGGGATTCCTCATAGTAATACAATCTCAGGGTAGTTAGAATTTTTACATGGTGGCTGTTTCTCCTAGAGTAAAGGTTCAAGGGACTCTTGCAGAAGCTGCAAGGCTTTTGGTAACCCAGCTTTGGAAGCATCACTTTTGTTTCATTCAGTTAGTAGAAAGCTAGTCATACACAGGTGCCAACCTATGTAACTCCCGACAGCAAAAGCAGGAACAATTTGAGCAATAAAATAAATACATAATATTGGATTATCAACCAAAGTACAATATAAGATAGGGATCCATTGGGTCCATACTGATATAAATGAATGATTAAATAAATAAATAAATAAGTAAATGTGGGAGAAGAGACAGATCTCCCTTGAAGTGGCACTCCAAATAATTTATGTATGTAGATATTCCACCCTCAAAAAGGGGAAGCATGAATCCCTACTCCTTGTGTGGGCTGCTCCTATTGACTTCCTTCCAAACAGCACAGAATAGAACAGGGGAAAGAAAGAGTATCTCAGCCTTATGATCAAGGTCAGTATCAACAGTGATAAATCATGTTGACAATATGTATCCTTGATATGTTGTGATAAAAATGACACTTTACTCCTGTAATCTTCCTTCCAAAAACCTATAACCCCAATCTAATTATGAGAAAAACATCAGACAAGTTCCAATAGAAGGACATCCTACAAAATACTTGATCTGTATTCCTCAAAACTGTTAAGGTCGTCAAAAACAAATTCTGAAAAACTGTCACAACCAAGAGGAAACAAAGGAGACAATGACAAGAAAATGTAATGTGATATATTGGATGCAGTCCTGGAACAGAAAATGACATTAGGCAGAAGCTAAGGAAATCTGAATAAATTAGTATGGACTTTAGTTAATAATACTGTATTAATAAGTTTTCATTAATTGTAACAAATATACCATGAAAATATAAGATGTTAATAATAGGAGAAATTTGGTGAGGGGCAATGTGAGAACTGTGTGTACTATGACCTTATTTTTTCTATAGATCTAAAACTTTTCTTAAAAATAAGGGTCTATTAAAAAAAAAAAATCTAGTCAAAGGGCCCAGATTTGAAGGGAGGGGACTACAAAAGGTGTGAAAAACAGGAGGTGTGGTTCATTGGAGGACCATCTGCAATAGCATTCATTTCACTGATTTTCTTCTGAGGACCCACCTCTCTGCCCCTATTCCCAGTTCATATGTCTGAAGCCTCACCCTTTGGTCCTAGAGGTAGAGCCAGGACTCTGGCCTAAGGCAATCAGTGAGTTTCCCTGTCCTCACCAAAATCTCCTTACTTGTAACCAAAAGTAAGGGAATTGCATCTCCTTTGCCACAGGATAGTTTCAGTGGGCAGTGACTTAAGCCAGGGCAGTCAGAGTAATACTAAGACTGTTAGAAAAGTCGCTCTGGCTTTGAACTTGAATATATGTGAGGTGGGAGCTGCTGCCTCTTATCTTGCCATCAGAAGGGGAGTACTTGGAGGTGACAGGAACCACCAACTAGAGTCTGAGAAAGAAGCCAACAGAATGGGGGTAGCTGATAGGGATAGAATGAAAAGATGGAAAAAATGAGCTGTGGGACAGTTTGGAGCCCAGAATCCATCCCTACTTAGAGGAGTTCTGCCTCTGGAGATTTCCCAGTCACATAAGTCAATAGTCTCTTTTTAAGTCAATAGTCTCTTTTTGGCTTAGGTCAGTTTGATTTGGGACTTTTTTGGTCCATTACAAGAGAAAAAGTTCCTAGGTGATATAATGAAACAATAATTGTCCTCCAGTTTATTTCTATGTTAAATATGATCAGAATATTATTTGAGTCCTACTTTTCCTTGAGGCTGCTCTGTTTATTCTCAAATAATTCATTATTTATCTAAAGATAAATCTGGCAAAGAGTAAATTGGTAAATATGTTTAAAACATTCAGAACGATTGCATAGCACACAGGAAGTGCCCAATAAATGTTAGATATTATAATTATTGTTTTAGCTTACTTTAAACGGCTAAAACTTTATTACGGCATCTCTCATCTGGTGTTAAATATGCATGTAGTTATCACAGTAAAAAATTAGATGAATCGTATAGCAAAGTGGCTAAAAGCATGTGTTTTATAAATTCATGGGGCTGGGTTCAAATTCCAGCCCTGCTCCTTACTTATGGGAGCTCCTTACTTACTTATGTTCAAAGTCAACTATGTTCTAAAATTATAAATGAAAAAGTTGCACATGCTGAACAGTAAGTTGAAAGAGATACTGTTTGCTAGGTGATCAGTGTCATAAAATTAAACTCATGGTGAATAAAGGGCATCAAACTGAAATTATATAAAACAAAGTAAAGGGGCTGAGATATGGTGTTATATGAATCTACTTTAAATACAAAATAACTTTTAAAGAACAAGCCAATGCTAATATTTTAATTGTTGTAATGGGACCATTTGGGTTGCAAGTAAGAAAATCCAATTAAAATAATTTTCTCATCTAGCAAGTCTGGAAGTAGCCTGGCTCCTGGCTTAGTGCTGTAATGATTGACTCAGTTTTTTTTCATCTTTCATCCAGCTCCCTCCCTGGTCACAAGATGGCTGCAGCAGTTCCAGCTATCACAATCTCACACCAATGTCCAGGTAAGAAAAGAGAACATCTTCCTTGTGTTTCTGTAGAAAAACTAAGTAAGAAACCTTTGCAGAAGAAGCCTGTTTCCCACTGTTCCATCCTGCACAGACTTCTCTTCAAGTCTCATTGGCCAGAAGAGGGTCACAAGGGAAATAAAAGTACCGGATTTGTTTGGATGACCTAAGAGTCACCTCTGAGGGCTGGGGCTGGAGCACTTGTCTGTGTAAATGAGCACAGTTAGTTGTCAGGATGGAAGAAGAGGGAAATGGTTGCTGGGCAGGCAGACAAAAGCCTGCTACACTGACAAGCACCATTCCAAATAATCAGAAAAAGAATTCAATTGATGGAAGCATAATACTAAATATTATGCAGTAGTTAGAGGGAATAAGTGTACAGCAACATATATAGACCATAAAAGCTTAGTATTCAGTGAAAAAAGTGGGAAAGAGAATAAAATCTATTGTATAATATTTATGTTGCTTAAAAATACATGAACACTGGAACTTTGACCTCGTGCTATAAGGAGTGTAAGCTGGTAAAACCATTTGGGAAAACTTTTGGGCAGGATCTACTAGAGCTAAACAAAAGCATGCCTTATTTCCCAGTAAACTCATCTTCTAGGTATATACACATGAATGCCTATGTGCGCCAGACATGTCTGAGAATATTCGTAGCAACACCATTCATAACAGTCCAAAACTGGAAACCAGCCACCCAAGTGTCCATCAGCTAGAGAATGGGTAAATAAATGATGGTATAGTTCCACATTAGAAGACTGTAATGGAATCCAGTGTTCACTGGAATACTATACAGTCATGAGAATGAATAAATGACTGCTCCATGCTACAACTAATGAAAGAAGTCTGTTACAATAGAGTACTAACTATATGATTCTATTCATATAAATTTAAAAAATGGGCAAAATTAATCTATAATGATAGGAGTCAAGATAGTAGTTTCCTTTTGGGAGAGGTTAGAGTTATTAGGCTGGGCTTCTGGTGAGCTGGTAATGTTTTATTTCTTAACAGGTGTGGTAGTTTCATGGGTTTATTTGTGAAAATTCACTGAGCTGTATATGTACCATGTTCATTTCTCTATATGCATGTTATACCTAAAATTTTTTCTTTAAAAAACTATGCACATGCAAAATAGCATTTATTTAATGAGTAAACGGGAATACAAAGAAAACTGAGTCCCTGCCTTCATGGAGCTTAATTCTAATAATAAAAATAAATGTAAAATAGTAATAGCAGGTAATACTTAAATAGTGTAGATTGTGTCGCAGATCAAATTGTAACCATATGAAGTAAATACTATCAGCATCCCCATTTTAGAGCAGAGGAAATTAAGGCATAGGACTGCCTGCTGTGCACTCTACCACATAATAAGTGGTAGAGTGAGAATGCAAGCCTAGTAACTCTATCTCTAGGGTCTGCCTTTTAACCAGGATGCCCTATTGCCTCTCATGCTACTGAAGGAGAAAGACAAAAAGCAAAGATAGGTACAAAAAGTATCTCAGGTGGCAATAACTACAACTGAGTAAAACCAAGGTACAGAGGCAGAAAGTGATAAGGGGGATTACTCTTTAAAATAGGACGATTAGGGAAAGTTCTCTCCCTCCGCCTTTTTAAAAACAAAGCGACATTTGGACAAACACATGAAGGAAGTGAGTGAGCCATGTGGACTGATCAATAAGTGTGTCAGGCAGAAGAAACAGCAAGGACAAAGGCCCTGAGGTGTGCATGTTAAGTTCAAGAAATAGCTAGGAGGCCAGAGTGGCTAAAGTAGAATGAGATGTGGGAGAACGGGAGGAGACAAAGTCAGAGTTAGTGGGCACCAGATCATGGATAGCCTTGTAGGCCAGTGTTTGTACTTTATAAAGATACGTATATATATCCAATGACTTAGTAAACATATTAGAGTGAGTGCTTCCCATAGGGAGAGGAATGGTTGAGGGAATCATGACTAAAAGAATTAAATACAAGGGAGGGACATAGCACCAACCTATTAGGCCAGAGTGTCATGAGTATTATTAACTCAGTTCTACACCTGAGTTGTGGGGCAGAGGTGGGAACAGCTCTGGTGTAGCCTTTAACCAGAGAGGACTCTATACTCCATCTCCACATCACTATAAATTATCCAAAAATTCAAATGATTGCATCAAATCTCCATTTCAGAGAAGAAAGATATGCCCTAAGAGTGTTAGGACTTCTCTGTCTCTGATGATTCGTTCCCATGCAAGTGGCAGGATTTGTAATGGATGGCACTGCCTTTGGCCTGCCGTGTGGCAAAAGACCGCTTTTTGTTTTGGCAAAGCATCTTACCAAAAGATTAATAAGACATAGTTCCTATAAAAACATATTAGCATCAGTCTTTTAAAAACTGTATGATTTAATGGTTTAATGTTTTGCTAGAAATGTCAGGACTATGACAAACTACATGAATTGATGCTTAAAACATTGTGATTTCTTTAAAAACAAACATCCTGCATGCACACCAGTAAACCCCAAGAAGCATCGAGCCTCCTTATTTGTATTTAAACCTAAATAGGTTTCTTTTGTCCAGAAAAAATTTTATACTTCATTGGTAATAGGAAAGATCTTGCTTTAGGTTAGAGAGATTTTTATTTTGTTCAGGCTAATTATTGCAAATTTTGCCTCCTTCTTTATTTTTGGGATCTCAAAACCCAGAAAAGTATCTTTTAAAAAAGGACAATTGTCCTGTAACTATTCAAGTGAAATAATATTTAAAAGCATTGTGTCCTGGGAGTTCAGAAGTTGTACTTTTGACTTCATTAAGGACTTTCAAAGAAAAGAGAGTAGAAAGAGAACCATTTTCTGTGATTTGACTCGCAAATAAGCTTCTAGGTTCCAGATCTATATTAAAATGCAATTGTAAAAGGGGTGGGCACTCTGCACATTAATTTATAATGTGTCTATTAATCAGTTCACTATTTATTGAATGTCTCCTGAATGTCAAACACTGTGCTAAGTACCTGGGATATATTGATGAGGGAAAACAGACACAGTCCTGCCTTCATAGTGCTACAGGCTAGCAGGGCAGTGGACATCAGTAAAGTCATTACACAAGCACATATAAAACTGCAAGTGTGATGAGCACTGTGGAGAAGAGGCTCATGATGCAATGAAAGCCTGTATGGAGGACTTTGGACTAGACGGGTTGGTTAGGGAAGGCTGCTCTGGAGACATGATGGTTACATTCTGATATGAAGGAAGAAGGTAGGAATTCACTTGGAGAAGGAGGAAAGACAGAGAGTGAAAAACAGAGGGAAAAGCCAAGTGATTAGAGGGAACACAGATCTGAAAGAAAGTCAGTTCTGGAATTCTGAATTAGAGAAAGGAAGAATATAGATGAAGGTTATATTCATTTATTCATTTAATTAAAACGTATTGAATGCCTACTGTATGCCAAATCTTGTTCTAGAGGCTGGAAATATTAAAGAGCATTGACTTTGTTGTATAAGTAAAGACATTAAAAAGTTTAATCATGTGGGGATTAAAGGGTGGGGTGGTGATATGATCATATTTTTGCTTTGCAAAATTAACTCCAAAATGGAGAATGGATGAGAAGAGGCCAGAGTGTATTTTGTGGACCAGGTAAGAAGCTAACCAGGTGCTCCGGCTGAGTCACAAGGGTAGCTTGCATGAGGAAAGTGATGCTGGAGATAACCAGCATCACCGGGTGTGGACAGTTTCGAAAGATGGTTTAGGAAGCAAAATAGGACATTGTGATAGGTTGAGGGGGCAAGGAGAGAAATGTCAAGGATGTGTCTGAGGGTTCTAGCTTATATAGCTAGATGGGTTGCATAAAATAATGGCAATAATAATTAACATTACTAACTGCTTTGACCTGAGTTTTGGGGTGGTGAGGGGCTATGAGTGGAAATTACTGAAGTGTAGTCTTTAGTCAAAGTAGAGTCCTTCCTCCAACTCACCATAAGTGACCAACAATGATTGCCTCAAATCTCCACTTTTTTTGGGGGGGGGATGGAGTAAACATGTCCTGAGTATGTTAGAATTTCACTGGTTTTGATGATCCATGTGAACAGCAGAGTCTTTTATAAGCTGCACTGCTTTGTCCACGCAGTGATGCCAAGAGTCCTTTCCTCTTTAGACACAGCATCTTCTGAAAAGAACAGTAAGACATAGTTCCCGAAAAGCAAAGTAAGTATCCAATGGAGGGGGTATAGCAAGGAGTGGAGAAGAACACACCCCAGATGCTCAGCTGGGAGCCACGTCAGATCAAAGCCCAGAGCATGGAGATGCAGTCTGTGAGGCTGGAGCATAGGGTGGGACGTGTGGCCTGGCGGGAGATGAGGCAGAGGTGCAGGCCGAGGTTGCATGCCAGAGGACCCTCTGCACTTTGCTGAGGTTTAACTTTACCCGAAGGGCAGTGGGGAGACGTTGAAAAGGTTAGGAAAATGTCAGGAATAAGATTAGATTTGCATTTTAGAAAGATGACTTTATAATAATTTAAGCTATCCTTATTTTATGAACTTTTTCTGAATGTGTATTATTTTCACAATAAAAATGATTTTTAAAAAAGGAAAGCCTATTTTGTCTGATAGATTGGGTTAGACTCGGCATGTGAGACAAAATATAGGGAAACCAGTTAGAAAGCTATTGCAACAGGAGGTTGCTAAAATGGAGGAGAGGATGCGAACTTTGCAGCCAGGAAGACTTAAATTTGGATAGACCCTGGCTGTACCACTTCTTGACTGAGTGAACTTGGGCATCTGGTTTTCTTTTCTGGATGTCAGTTTTTTTCATCTGTAAAAATATGGGTAACAATACCTCCGTACCTATTTTCTGTTGTGAGGATTATGTATGAGAAGTTCTCAGCATACAGTACTCTCAGTAAACGTAGTTCTTATTAATGTTAATGATGAAAAGAGTCTGAATTAAGGCAGAAACAATGGGAATGAAGAAGGGGAGAGTAGATGGTAATGATGTTAAGGAGGTTGATTATATAAGCTTCAGGGACTGACTGAATGAACGTGGAGGAGCTGCCATCAGACTTCTCAGGGATCCCACTTGGGTGGAATTAGGCAGATGGTGCTCGCATTCACTTAGAAAGAGAAATCAGGAGGGTTGGGTTGTTGGTTTGGGGGGTGGGTAGGTTGGGAATGAGGGGAATTATGTCAGTGTGAGACTTGTTACACTTGAGATGCCCCGAGGACAGCTGGCTGTATGGGTCTATAGCTCTGTGAGGAGTGGCGGCTTCAGAATGGATATTAGGGAGGTGGAACTTTCTAATGAACATATGCTCAGAGTAATGAGTAGAAGGGCAACGTTAGGGCCATAGGGAACATGAGCATTTTAAGAGGACGGCAACAGAACAGGAGGCAGGAAAAGGGGAATGAGAAAAGGAAACAATAGTCATATATGTTAAGAGGAGAAGCAAGAATTATAAGCCAAGAGATAAGAAAATTTCAGGAGGAAGGGAGTGGTTAATACCGTCAACTGCCACAAAGAGGTCAGCTAAGCTTTTCACGGAAAGATAAAAAGCATTTGATTTAGCACCTGGGAGTGAGTGAGTGTGTGTGTGTGTGTGTGTGTGTGTGTGTGTGTGTGTGAGTGTGTGTGTGTGTGTGTGTGTGTGAGGGTGGTGTTACAGTCTTGCCAGAGCCCCTTGAGTGGAGCGGTAGGGTTGGAATCCAGATTGCAGTCTGTGCAAGAGTGGACAGGAGGTATGAAGTGGACCTGGGCTGGAATTGTCCTCTGTTCTTTTTGCGAGGGGAAAGGGAAAAATAGGGATGGTGGAGTTTTGTTTGTTGGTTTTAAGAATGAACTCTTGGGTGTGTGGGGAAGTAGCGAAACTAGAGAGAGAAAGAATAAGGGTGCTTCTGCACTATGTGGGAGGGGTAGAATTTGCCAGCACAGGTGAAGGAATTAGCCAGAAACCAGAAAAGGGAGGTCACTTCCTTTGGAATGAGAGGAAAGCTGGCACAGATGGATACGGATAAAAATAGGTAAAAGCGTGGGCTGGAGAGGTGTGAGATGTTGAGGAAGTTCACACTGATGATCTCAGTAGTCTTTGGGAAGAGAGTGGCGCTGGCCACAGGGCAAAAAGTTAGGAAGGCTTGGTTTTACTTAGCTGTTTGGGGGGCCAGGAACAGTTAGTTGCTCACAAATGGGCTCCAGAAGGGACTGTTGAGTAGCATTCCAGTTCCTGCTGGGGTTGAAGGTAGCTTGCTGGCTGGATGTCCTCCACCAGTGTTCCCCGTTGCAGCCACGCAGGACTGAGGAAGAGGCTATCAGAAGTGACAGGGCTGAGGGGCTATGGAAGGGCAGGGCTGAGTGTGTGCAGGAGCTGACGGGGAGGCAAGGTGGACGGTTGTTCCTTGATCCAGAGAATGTAGGCCATGGTAGAGAGCAGGACTGGTGAGTGTGTGTTTAGGAATTTGAGGCCATGGTTTTAGCAAAACACATACCCTAACACTTAACCCCTGTAATCTGAACAGAGAGGTGCAGGGTGAGGCCTGTGGTTATCTACATGGCTATTTTTAGTTTGATGGTCCTTAGTTGGTGGTCCCTCTTGTTTTCACTTTCCTGGGTGGAAGCAGCAACTTGAAAAAAACCTAATTAGGGACTTCCCTGGTGGTCCAGTGGTTGGGACTCTGTGCTTGCACCGCAGGGGACGCGGGTTCAGTCCCTGGTTGGGGAACTAGGATCCCGCATGCTGCGTGGCATGGCCAAAAAATAAAAAATTAAATAAAAACCTAATTAAAAAGAAATGATTTCTGTAATTTGAGGTCTTTGGACAATGGGAACACCAGAAAAGATCGTAAAATACTGATGAGACCAAAGCAGTATTTATACAGGCATTACAAACAACTTGGGCACTATTCTAAATTAAGTTAAAAAAAATATAATTACAAGACAATGCATAGGTTATTCTTTCTTCTTTTCCTAAATTGCTTTAAATATTGTATGTCATATCTTAGTGAGAGGAAATAAAATGGGGTATATGTAGCTACTGTTACTGGATTTTTTATTCAGGCTAGTGTTTGTGTGTGTGTGTGCGTGCGTGTGTTTACCAGTCAAGGAGCCCCTCTGTGCATTTTTTGGCATTTGATGTCAAGTGTTAGTGCTAAACAAGAATATCTGTTGGAGTTAATAACAGTAGCTAAAATTCTCTTTGCAGTTGACTGCAAAGATGGGAATAAAGTATTGAAATCAAACTGTTTAGGAATTTGTCTTTCAAATTAAAATATCTTTAAAATTCTGGCAGGTGGGCAAAGTAAGCAGCCAGCCTGGGGTTGGAGGTAACAGAATAGTTCTGGAAGGGACCAGTTATACCAATAAATGTTTGCTGCCAAGTGCTGCCTTTTAAAAGGAGTGTTGCCCCTTTTATGGGTTCCCTCTCTTGAACCAGTCTGGTTGGGGGAGGGAGTGGGGAGAGAAATTAAACCTGTTAGGGGAGCCCATCAGTGATTCTTATAGGCGATAGGGTTAGTGTGATGGCAGCCAGGTTTCCTGCCAGAAATCGACCTGGTGCTATAAAAATGTCAGGAAGAGCGTGCACAAAATGGAAACACAAAAACGCCAACTATAGGAGAATAGATAAATATATTGTGGTTAATTCTCACAATGTAATATTTACTTGCAATGAATGAAAGTACAAATATACATGACACTTGGATGAATCTGTCACAAAATGTTAGTGAAAAAAGAAAATCCCAGGAAACTATATATAGTACAATACCATTTTTGTAACATTGAAAAACAAGCTAAGGAATAATAAACACAAGGTTCAGGATAGTGGTTGGTTACCCCTGAAGCGGTGAGGGTGGAGGGCACACAGAGGACGTCATGGGGAGAGCATATAAATAGATATTAGTTATTGTTAATATCATTGTTTAGGTTTGATGGGGTATTCATGAGTGTTTATATATCATTTAAAATAAAGTAAATAAAATGAAGAGAGCCATGAATCGATTGATTGAGATAGTGCATCAGAAACCAAAGAAATGTGTATTTCTAGCAGCATGACATTGTGGGCAGCAAATATTAGCATAACATGGGCCCTGTTGACAAGCCCGGCCCTTCTCACTTGGTGAACAAGGCTGAAGAACCTCTTCCCACAGGGCTGTACTTTCTAGTACAAAGATGGACTACAAACCAAGAATTTGACAAAGTCATAAATTCTGTGAAAGAAAAACAAAACCAAAAACATAATAATATTTCTTTGTGTAGTCATGTGCAGGTATGTCTCTAGGATAGATGTCCAGAAACAGATTAGTTAGATGGAAGGTATGTACATTTAAATTTTTGATAGATACTGTCAAATTGCTCTCCAAAAAAAGTTTGTACTAATTTACATTTCCACAACCTTCTTTTTCCACATTCTTGCCAACACTGGTGATTATCAAATCTTTTGGCTTAGCTAACTGGCAAAATATGACATCCCATTTTTGCTTCAACCAACCAATTTTTAGATGAGCTTTTGGCATGAGGTTCATTAGTGGATTGAAGACTCTGCATATTTCTTTTCCATTATTGGCCAAAGAATGGCTGTAGTTGTATTTGCCTAAAAGTTCTTTGGGAGGGGCTTCCCTGGTGGCACAGTGGTTAAGAATCTGCCTGCTAACACAGGAGACATGGGTTCGAGCCCTGGTCTGGGAGGATCCCACATGCCGCAGAGCAAATAAGCCCATGCGCCACAACTACCGAGCCTGCGCTCTAGAGCCCGTGAGCCACAACTACTGAGCCTGTGTGCCACAACTACTGACGCCCACTTACCTGGAGCCCATGCTCAGCAACAAGAGAAGCCCGTGCACCACAACGAAGAGTAGCCCCCACTCAACACAACTAGGGAAAGCCTGCGTGCCGCAACAAAGACTCAACGTAACCAAAAATAAAAAGAAATAAATTTAAAAAAAGAAAAATTCTTTGGGAACAGTTGTGCCCTGTGTTTAGATCTATTAGTTTATAATCCATTTGGTCAGAAGTAGTGTTTACCTAAAACCCTTGGAGGGATGGAAGGGGAGGGAAGGGAGATTTATTCAGTGCTTTTATGTAGCAAGTAGTGGGCTAGGTGCTTTCACGTGTTCTCTCATTTAGTTTCTTCTTCGTGGCAGGCCCTCTGAGGAAGTTTGGAGACTCATAGAATTGAAGACTTGCCTTAGGCATGGAGTTAGGCAGTGATTCAGCCAGCTCTCACTTTGTTTAACATAATCCCCCCACCACCCCGCTTAAGCCTAACAGAAGATAGCACCATTTGAAGGATTTAGTCTTTTAATGGTTCTATTCCAGTTGTTTCCAACCTTGGCTGTACATTGAAATCTCCTGGGGAACCTGAAAAAAATACTCATACCTATGTCCTACTCCCAAATATTCTGATGTAATTCATCTGAGGTGTTTTAAAAAAAAACTCCCAGTGGATTCTACTGTTCAGCTAAGGTTGAGAACCACTGGTCTAATTCAGCTCCAGACTTCTTTTTAGACTGGTGATCTAATTGATCTCCAGATTTCTTTTTAGACTTGTATTCAGTACCTGTAATGCAATTTTGTGACGCTCTTTTGCCACCTTATCTCCTAAAAGTTTTTCAACTTATTATTTTTGGTTTATTTTGAGACTTTTGGAAAAAATCCATAATAGGCTTTGGAATAATTGCAGATATCCTGGTGTGCGATGGATAGAAAACTGCATTACTAAATTGAGGTCAGGAATTGCTGAGCTAATTATTTCTCAGGTCTTTATTTTGCAGTTTTTAAAATCAGTAAACCAACTGCAACATGACATAAGCAGTCTTCGTCTTGAAGAAGAGTATCAGCAGAATATTAGTATCACTTACGACTTTTCACAAATACATTTTCATCTGTTATTGAAGATGAAATAGTACAGAACAGGGAGCTCAAAAAAGGAAATATGTCAGCTGCAATAAATGAAATCTTATTCAAATGTTATTCAGTTTTCCTGGGAATGTTTACCCACTGCCTTATAAAAGTAAAATACCTACTGATTGTCTATCACATATATGATGAGCTTAGTCAGTAAAATCATTTCCCCCATCTGTGATATCAAGATGCCTTCCCCCCTGCAGTACAGCTTTAGAAAAACTAGACACAATTATTTTGGCAGCTCAGATGGGGATCATCATGCCTCTTATCTATTCAGTTGTTGTGGTTTATTTTTTTATTTTATTCTATTATTATTATTTTTTTTTTGCGGTACGCGGGCCTCTCACTGTTGTGTCCTCTACCGTTGCGGAGCACAGGCTCCGGAAGCGCAGGCTCAGTGGCCATGGCTCACGGGCCTAGTCGCTCCGCGGCATGTGGGATCTGCCCGGACCGGGGCACAAACCTGTGTCCTCTGCATCGGCAGGCGGACTCCCAACCACTGTGCCACCAGGGAAGCCCTGTGGTTTATTTTTAATGTACATTGATCTTTCATATTGCATTTCTTGGTGGTGTGGGCAACAGTTATAGGAGACCTGTGTGGTGATTTTTAGCACAGACCTTGTTTTTTCCTTTCCAAAGCACTTATTATTGTTGTTGCTATTAATATTTTAACTTGTAGGTTTTTTCAAACCAGTTTAATGTAACTTCTGAATATGGAATCCTATTCGATTTCTGTGTGTCCTGTGAATATTTTGCTTCTCCTTCCAGTCTTCTTTTCTATAAGTCTCATTCATCATGGTCTCACTCATCCTGATATCAGCTTTGCAAAGGCCACACACCAGGAAAGGGATCCAGCATGATAGTATAGGAAAAGCCAGACTTGGTGGACTTTACTTGTAGTGCAACATCAATGCTTTCTTATAGAATTTTGAGTTATTCTATGTCACAATTTCCTAAATCTATAAAATGGAGATAACAGTTCCCGAGGACTAAACAACAGACTGTATGTGAATGCACTTTGAAGTGTATAAAGTGTGGTATATTCAGTACTATTTATTTTTAACTAGTCCATTTTCCATCTAATATCTGCAAAGTTGGTAAAATAAACCAAAAACCATCTTGAAGCTGCTCTCTGGTGTGTGATGAGTGTGTGAGATCGGAATTTAAAGACCTCATGTGAATCAGGGCAAATCATTTCATCTCAGCTTTGGTTTCTATCTTTAAGATGAGAATAATAGATAGATGCCAACTCAGATGGTGGATGGATTAAATACTATCAACAATATGAAAGTACTTTGTAAAGGGCAAAGCACCTCACAAACATTAGCTAATTCCTCATTTAAACTTGGGTGCATGACCCATCCTTCAAGTCACGCATCTTTTTCCTCAGCTCCAAGGCCCAGAAACTCAGTGCTACCTCCAGAATTCCCACACCCTCTCCCACTTTGCTGCTCCTTCACTAGGTCCTCCCATCTGGACACCTCCACCTTCTGACCTTCTTTCACCTTCTTTACTCCCACCCCTCTCCCAGATTATACTGACATTTTCTTTCCCTGGGTTTTATTTTCTTCATTATGAAATTACACTTCTATTAATATAGATTAAGATTACACTTACTTTTAATGCTGCTTGTGACTAGCATTTAAGATGACTAATCTGTTGATTATCCGAAAATAAATGTTACTAAGTTGTGTTGTTCTTTCAGAGAGTATAGTGTATTTTAGCAGTGACCAGAGTACCAGAACCCACGGTAATAGCAAATATAAATATTTCAGATCTGTGTTAGGTTTGAGGTACATGTTTAAGGAGGGATGTGCCTTTTGTTACCATCCAAGGTATGCCTTCTAGTCAGCTCCTCACTCTGCTATCTAGAATGCTGCTCCTAGATGGAAAGAAAATAAAATACATTTTTTACCTTTTTCGGCAGTGCCGCATGGCTTGTGGGATCTTAGTTCCCCAACCAGAGATCGAACCCAGGCCCTAGGCAGTGAAAGCGTGGAGTCCTAACCACTGGACCACCAGGGAATTCCCTTTTTTGGATTCAGATGAAAAGTTATTTAATAATACCTTGATTATATTTTAAATAATTTTAATAATGTCATATAATATATATTTTAATTCTTTTGTTGAACTTTGATTCAAATATAAGATGATAAGCTTTTAAAATATTATACAAATCTCCTGAAACACATGTGTAACATAACATACCTGTTCCTTAAAAAAATCCCAGTCAGTTCTGTTCCTATCTTAATAGTATTCTACAATGTTTTCTACCAAAAAAAAAAAAAAAAGTTTCCCAATGTCCTCTCTTTTTATTAAAAAAAACATCATTTTTAGGTGGATATTCTTTTTCACACAGAGTCCCTAAAGTCAGCTGACTTCCCCTAGTCACGTATACCTAATGTAGAGCAGTTGATTTTTGAAACTTTTCTGTGAACTCACAGGAAAAAATAAAAATGAGTGAAAAACCAAACCAAACAAACATCTCTGATTATTCTAGAGATTTTTCTTCCTGGGAGTTCTTTATCTTTTGCACTTTTGCGGGTGTTTTACTAAGTCATAGATTTTAACAACAAACAGATCTTCTATGACTACTTTGTGTAGCCAGAAAAAAAGAAGTTGCTTCTGGATAACTAATAACTTTTAAGTCATTCGTAATAAAAACAATACTCCTTCCCTTGGGCTATGAGACTTCTTGGGCTGAAAGAGATTGAGGCATTACTTAGCGCCAACTCCTGTATTTATTCCCAAATGGGGAACTGGGCCACAAGGAGGTGACAATTTACTTGAGTTCACACAATGACTAGTTTTATTGGGGAGTTCTTAAGAAAGAGTATGGATAGACATATCTAGATAAGAGATAAAAAACATCTGAGTTATATTGGTTTGTTAGTGAGCTGTTAGCCATTTCATCTTTCAGATGTTATTTATCCGTGATTCTGTTCTCTTGGCAAAGGGAATAATAGAAGCAGGATTCCTGCCCTCTTGCTGAGCTTGGAAGAGTTATGTGTGTGTGTGTGTGTGTGTGTGTGTGTGTGTGTGTGTGTGTGTGTAAGGAGGAGTAAAGGAAAATTAGCCTCTTTTTTTTTGAAATTTACTTCTTCTCTGGCCTGGTATGGTCATAGTTCTTAACCCCTGACCTTAGAAAAATAAGATTTTAAAGTGTATGTTTTGGTGTGGGGTAGGGGGGCTCCCAGCATCCCTGAGGGGAGCCTTGACTTGGATACTTTCAGGGCAGGGCCAATCACTGCTGGCTCTGGTGTTGAACGGTTCTAATTGCTTGAAAATTTTTCATTATATTGAGTTGAAATCTGTTCCCTGTAATTTATACCCACAAATCCTAGTCCTTCTTTCTGGAAAAACCCAGACCCAATATATTCAATCGACTGCCTTCCTCCTCATGGAGGCCTCTTCTTTCTGGAATAACCACTCCCATACCCTTCAGCTTTTCTCCATAGGGCATTATTTTCAGACCTCTGATTGCTATTCTTAGGACTCAGTCTGGTTTTGAACTGTGTCTTTTAAAATGTGAGGTTGAGAACTGAGTATCTCTCCAGATGTGGTTGTCCATTATGGAACATACAGCAGAACCATAACATCTGCTAGCAACTACATTTCTATTAATAGAGACTAAATACATTTGCTTTCTTGGTAGTTGCCCTTATACTCTTGACACATATTAAGCTTGGGAGCAACTAACTCCCCTGCATATTTTCTGTGTGAAATGTTATCCTATCAGGTCTCCTCTGGTCTATGTTTGTGCAATTAAATATTTTGATCTGACATTTATCTATGTTAGATGTTATATTATGGTTTCATTGTGTCAAGAGCATCTAAATTCTTGACCTTGTCCTTGATTTATTATAAATCATTTGTGTACTTTCCTTGTAGTAAAAGAATAGTCTTACGCATTTTGAAGGGTGGGGAGCATTACTTTTCTTAGAAATATCTAGCAAAAAATGCATTGTTACTTGACCTTATCCTAGGTCTCATTAAAAAAATAAAGGTGTGTATGTGTATTGTAGGGTTTATACTACATAGCGGATGCTATGGTGTACTACCTAGATCTCCCCTTCAGAACCAAGTCACTAATTCCCCTAGTAACTGGGAAAGTTGGAAGCTGAGGGCCCTGAGCTAAATCCCTCTCTGGGAATTGCCCTCAGGCCAAGGTTTATCTCACGCAAATCGTACCACCTTCCCAGGGGCAGCCTACATACAATGACTGGTCAGGCAGGGGACTAAAGGCTCAGTCTCTTTGCTTTGAGGAAGGGCCATCCCAGCTCCAGAGATTCACAGTGTGACAGCTGAATCCTTTGTTGCGACTGCACTGAAGTTCAACTCTTCTCTCTGTCCACAGCTACGCCCCCAAAGGCGTGGATCCAAGGATCTTCCTCAATGAACTTTCTGCACTCAAATTTCCTTCAGAATCTGTTTCCCAGGGAAACAGACCTAAGAGATTTGGTAACAGAAGTGCTCTGAGGAAGCTGCTGTAAAGTGGGATTTTGGACCTTGGTTAGTGCAGATGGCTGGCAATGGTGTGTAGAAAGAGAAGTAGCCTGAAGTAAGAATATTTATAAACTCATAGACTGTGGAAAATGGTTTATCTGGTTAGCTAGGGGACTGGAAGGAGAAAGATTAGAAGATAGGGGATGAGGAGGTCTGGAGAGGAGCATATAGATGGACACATGGGAGTGGGCATAGTGTGAAGATATTTATATCACATGTTAATCTCCACCAGAGAGCATCCATAGTGGAAGGGCAACTAAACAACCAAGTAGACCAAATTGTTACCAGCCTGGGTCCTTGGACTCTTTAATCAACAGAAATTGCTAAGAGGCCAGATGAGAAATTCAGGCAAGGCTTTATTGGGACTCATGCTCTAGCATGAGGGAGTGAGAACAAGAAACAGGTTCCGTTGCTTGCACCTCCTTGGTGGTGCTGTGTGCAGGGATCATGCGCAGAACCCTGCTCTTGCTCTTGGCACCTCAGAAGTGGCAGTTGGGTTTTGGCCTTCTCTTACCTTATTGCTCATAATTTGCCCCAACTGCACATGCATGCAGTTATTTTTAGTCTCTTATAGTTTCTTTGTATTCTGTTGCTCAAGGAGACGTTTGTCCAGGTGCAAGTGCTCCAGTAAAGGGTCCCAGGTCCCAGGCCTCAGCCAGTCTCAAAATGACTTAGCTGATGTTAACCAGTCTCTGTCTTTGGTCATCTCAATGCTGACATAAAAGGAACGTAAGTGGAATAGCCATGATGGCTGTGATGGAGGCTACACATGGGCCCAACAGCATGAGCTCTCCTTTACAACGTTCATTTAGTTACTGCAGCTACTGAATGGCCAAATTTCAGCAATAGATACTGTCTTAGTTCAGGATGTTTTAACAAAGTGCCATGGACTTGGTCACTTATAAACAACAGAAATTTATTTCTCACAGTTCTGGAGGTTGGCGGTCTGAGATCAGGATGTCAGCATAGTCAAGTTCTGGTGAGGGCCCTCTCCCAGGTTGCAGACTGCCAGCTTCTCATTGTATCCTTACATGGTGGGGAGCAGAGAAGGGAAGCAAGTGCTCTTGTGGATCTTATGTGGGCACTAATCCCATTCATGAGGGCTCCACTCTCATGACCTCATCTAATCCTAATTACCTCTCAAAGGTACCTAGTATCATCAAACCTTCTAATATCATCACGTGGGTGGGGGTAGGGTTTCAACATATGCATACTGGGGGGACAAAAACATTCAATTTATAAGAGACCAATGCTGAGTCCCCTGTATGGCACCATCCCTCAAGAATACCTACCAGTAATTAGTGAGAGCTTAATTACATTGAACTCTTTTCACCCTGGAATCAGCATAGGTTCTGGGTGTGGGTTTGCCTTACCTTCCTGCAGGACGTCAATGAACACCACTATCCTGGAGCTAGGGAGTGTTTGGTCCACCAGCAGAAGATTTGCATGACACTGTATTAAACCAAGGTACCCTATCTACAGCAAAGGATGTGTGGAAGTGGATACGTGATCGTAGGATTCTCTAACCTTATTAAATACCACACCATCAAGAAGCTGCTTGCTTAGTAGAGTGATAGAATGACCTTGTGAAAGCACTATTGAGGTGCCAGCTTAGAGATGATAACCTTTAAAGATGGGGTGTAAGTGCAGTATGTCCCCTCAGTCAACCATCGTTATATAGTTCCATGTGTCTAAGAGGAAGAATACATGGACCCAGGGACCAACAATTGGAAGTAGGAACAGCCTCATTTACCACCTGTCTCAGTGGCCCACTCAGTGGGGAATTTGGGCTTCCTGTCCGCACAACTCTGGGATTTATGGGTTTAGAGGTCCTGTTTCCCAGAAGAGGAGCACTTCCATCAAAGAACAGTATTACATCCTGTTAAGCTTTAAGCTATGCTGAAACTCCATCACTTCAGATTCCTCAGGCCAAGAGACCAGCAGTTATGAAAAAGGAGTCGACCTCCTGGCAGGAGTAATTGACCCTGCTGCTACATTAGTAAGGTCTGGAAAAATCTCTTTGGCCCTTAGGTGATCCACTGGGGGATTTTTTAGTACTTGTTGCCCAATTTAAAAGTCAATGGAGGGCTTCCCTGGTGGCGTGGTGGTTGAGAGTCTGCCTGCCGATGCAGGGGATGCGGCTGGGCCTGTGAGCCATGACCACTAAGCCTGTGCATCCAGAGCCTGTGCTCCGCAACGGGAGAGGCCACAACAGTGAGAGGCCCGCGTACCGGAAAAAAAAAAAAATAGTCAATGGAAAAATATATCAGTCATTGCCTGAGAAAGCCATGATGACTAGAAACTCAGTCCCTTCAGGGATGAGGTCTGAGTCACCCCATAAATTAAACAACCTACACCAGAAGAGCTGCTAGTTGAGGGTAAGAAGAATCTAGAATGGGTAATAGAGGAGGGATACAATGACAGCCTCAAGACCAGCTGCAGTGAGTTTGTCCCACTAACCTCTTTCAGCATCCTCAGAAAAAGAGACCAATCAGAATCTTGGAGGATTTTCCCTAGAGCATATCATATGAAGCCAGTGGACACAAGTGGCACAAGTACTGGGCTGTAGTGGATGTGGGGCACTGCTGAGATTCTTCTCTTCAAAACTGAGGCACTCAGTTGCTGGACTGTTGAGGGCTGATAGTTCTCAGCTGAATCCCTGTCTGGACATTACTTTCAGCTGAAGGGAGCCACCTCGATATTATGCCTCTCCCTGGGAAATGGCCTGTGTTGAATGACTCGTCACTGTGGGGTTATAAAACTCAGTCCCTTGACTCAAGTGGTACAACTCAGAAGGACCATCCCAGCTCCAGAGAACCCTGTGGGATTAGCTGAGTCCTTTGTTACAACTGCAATATAGTTCAACTCCTCTCTATGCCCATTCCTATTTCCTTTACTCCTCTGTAATTGTTGATCCTGAGTGCATTTCTCAAGAACTCTCCTGCATAGCAACAGCCATCTCAGAGTCCATTTCCCACGGAACACAAGTCATACCATGTCTTATTCGGGTAGATCAGCAAAGATCAGAGACTCTATATGAAGTACACACAACTGTACTGCAATATACAGTCCTGATGTGTGGTCTTATTTAGTTGGGGGCTGGCTGCAGTAGGTACTTTACATGCCTTACTTTATTTACTCCTTTTAGCAACTCTGGGAGGTGGCTACATGTCATTCCCAAGCACAGAGAAGTGAGATATGTTGCTAATTTCATACAGGTAGTTAGCACTGAAGTTGGAATTGGAGGTTCATCATTCTGCCTTCTGCTATACTATGCTGTTCGAAAGGCTTTTGGAACACAAGATGGTAGGTGTTTGCTGGAGGCTCCCAATACATCTGAACTGAGTATGTGAGACTGTGTGTAAGGGGCTCCCAAGCAGTACATGATCCATTCATAAGTTTACCTGTAAGAAAGCTAGTCTACTGGTCATTGTGGTTTATCCTCTGATGGAGAGAGGGAGTAATTTAACTTGTTAACTCCTTTGGGATGGATTAGCAGTTAAAGAATTTTAAGTGACATAGATTTGTGTGTCCTATTGACCATGAGAATGAGAAAGAAAATGGTAGCAGAGGGACAATAGTTTCTTCTGCTTTGACTCTAGTATTTCTTAATGCTATCGACCAGGTGGTAATTGGAAGCCAGGCTTGGTGTCCTTGCCTCTTGTTGCCATGGACAATAGTGAATGTTGAATAGAGATTATGTCCGGGAGTGGAGAAAGATACAGACCCTCATAAGCCCAGGGAGAGTCTTAAGCTTGTATCTAAGTTTCTTTACTCAAAACTAATTTCGGTTATATCATGTTGTAAATAAAGTTGGCATTAGAGTACTGCAGACAGCTGTTGAGAGATGGGCAGAAGTATGTAATTGCGGCTCTCATAAAGATTTCAGTCTTGTACTTTCAGTAAATAGATGATAATTAAATTGAAAAACTTTAACCTTCACTAATTACAGAATGTGCTTCAAACCCTGACCATGGCGGTAGTTATTGTGGTGAAGTCTCCCGGTTCTGTCTATAGTTTATAGCATTTGTGAAACTTCTCTTCATTTTGCCGGATTTTCACCAGGATATTTCTCGTCTGTGGTTTGTGTTATGTTGCCTACAGGGGAAAAAAGTCACCTGCTTAGCTATTTAAATAGTCGTAGGTCTATAGTTTCCTGAAATAACCCAGTCTAACTTTCTCAGGAAGGTGTGATATTCCCTTTTCTGGGAATTGCTTTTTGCTTCTGATTCTTGCCCTCAGTGACATCTATGCCGGTATCTTATTTCCATGCTAAGTGAGATAAAGTTAAAGCATAAAAATTATCAAAAGACATCACCAAAAAATAGCCAGGCAAGGTGTCCCCTTTGCTCAACTCCCTTTATCCTCTTTGCACTGACCTCACATGTTGGTAATGGCTATATATTGGGATATATTTCTGACTTAAATTTTTTAAAGGCTAGTAATTGTCTTCTGGTACTTGTTATTCCTGTTGTCAATATTTCTTAGATATGATATTCTTCTAAAAATATTTTTTAAAAAATCCCTAATGAGTGATTTCAAAAGGCGGGGGTTGGATGTGAGGGGTAGTACACTTTTTCTTGATGTAAACCAGGAACACAGGTAATTTATTTTTTCTTTTCCATCACTGTTTCTTGGAACTTTGAAAGCACATCAGTGAATCAAATCAGCTTCCCCAAACATCAGTGGATTGAGCATAGCTGAGAGTTATTGTTTCCAATTTTAATTGTAATTTTAAAAAACTTCAACGCTATGAAGGAAAAAAATTATTGAGAGGAGGAGCAGAAGAGAGTCTTCTGAGCTGGAAATGACATATACCATGATCCTGAGTGGTGGTTACATTCATTGAGCGGTATGCGTAAGACTTGGGCTCTACATTGTATATATGTTACACCACAATAAAGCAAACTAATACTTTCTAGTTTTGAAGCATCTTTTATTTGAAAGCATTTAGAACATGAGATAAAGTAAGGGAAAGAAATTTTTAAAGTGTAAAGTGTAAATTTTAGTTCCATCTATGGAAGTAAAAGATGTCATGATCTAGAAATATAACTAGCATATTTGGTATACGAAGTGGATTGCCCTCTACCCTCTAGCCCTGGATTTTTAAATTTTCTATTGATGTATAGTTGATTTCCAGTGTTGTGTTAGGTTCAGATGTATAGCAAAGTACATATATAGTGTGTGTGTGTGTGTGTATATATATATATATATATATATATAAAATATGAATGTGTGTGTGTGTATGTGTGTGTGTATACACACACACTTCAGTCCCTTGGCCTGGTGCCAGAGAGGGAGTTCTCTTTGTGCCAGATGATTCTTACCTCTGTCCCTGCTGTGGGACTCAAAGGTTTAATTCTAGGGCAATTAACCTGCAGATCTTTCTCCAAGTCTTTGACCTTACTACAATGTAATGAAATAGCACCTATTGTCCCTGGGATGGTCATGGACAAAATTTCCAACCATTGGAGGGGAATTCATTGGAGTCAGGGGTTGTATTAAGGATATCTATTATAGAGATAGAACACGTCATAAGGGTGTAATGAGGACGAGAACAGGTTGGAACACTTACATTCCTGTTAACACTTGGCTAAGCGTTTGTGGCAGAAAACTGCTAGTGCTGGCAGATTAATGAAGAGAGAAGAAGGAAAACTGCTCTGTGAGTTCCAGCCTAGATTCATCATTAAAACAGGTTTGAATGTCACTTGGACACTGTGGAGTTGTAGTCTACCCTTTCAGTGTGAATCCCGAGAACAGGGAGAGCCTGAACAATAGGGCCTGAGAGCCGGCAAATTCTTGTCTTTCCTCCTCTCATCTACCTCTTCTTCAGCAGCTAGCTCAAGTTTCATATCTCTCACCACTTCAGCCCATATTGGTCTCCCCATTCTTGTTTTGCTTACGATCTGTTTCTTTCACATGGCACTCTATAATTTTTGACCTTATTTCTTCAGTAGTTCATATGAATGGCATATTTCTTCAACTTTCTTGGAGGGAAAACATCACCGTCATTTTGTATCCACTTTAGGGAATAGCACATTGCTTTAGAGGTATTAGTTAATCAAAATATCTGTGGAATGAACAAATAGTGTAATCAAGGCTTCTATAATATTAGGTACTCAATCTTTTGTTTAAAGTTAATGCTGTGTAAAAATGAGTGCATAACGATATTATTTTGAATCTCAAGTAATCTCGTTCTTAAGGTTACATTCTTTATTTACTTTTAATTTTCCTTTTGCAATTCAATCTGACAAGAGAGGCCATTTGTGTATGTGTAGGAAACCCTTTGCTCAGTTTAGGCTTCCAGTAAATACAGGTTTTAAATAATGCAACATGGACATGGCTCATTATAGTCTCTAAATAATTACCAGGACCTTCAGTAAGGGAAATACTTTGCTGATGGATCATTAGAGACCCATTTGTGGTAGACTTTTAAGCCATTAATAATCATAGAGATTGTCTTAATTGCTTTTGGAGTGAAGAATTCTTTTGTGATACGAAGAACTACGTTCCAATTCATCTGCTTTGCTACCCTGGATTTTCTTAAATTGGCTTGCTTTAAAATGGGCATACTTGGGCTTAAAAAAGCTCCAGAGACCTTCCATCCATCTACAAATACAAAAATAGCAATCATGACTGTCACCCCCCTTTTCCCCTGTCAGTTATGGGGACTATTTAAGCTTCTTTCTTTTTCATGCTCTAGAAGTAATGTGAGGTTGAGATTCGACTCCCTTTAATCTGAAATTCTGACTGAGCTCCAAACCACTTAGCAGCCTGCCATTTTTCAATGGGAGGGGAAAACAGCGATATAATTTACTGTCCACATTTTATAGTTTCCCCTTTAAAAAACCTGCTTACACAGTTCCTGTATTTGCAGAGACTAGAGAGTGAGATGGCTTTTAAACGCAGTCCTGGCTGGGCAATGCTGGGAAACTCAAAGGAGCTGACAGGCCATCTAGCTGGTACAAGGTGCTGAGCGATAAGGGGCTCTGGGAATAACATTGTCAGGGGAAGTGTGAAGGAAGATGTAGGCATCACAACAGGTTTGATGAGCCAAAAGGGGAAGCACTGTACGAAAGGACAGAGGTCCATGGCTGGCCTCTGCCACTGAACTTAGGTGTAGCCTAGATAAGAATCGTGTCATTGTTTTAGTCAGGCAGCAGCGTTTACTGGGCACTGACTCACTGTTGGGGACTTTCTTTACTGTTACCCTATCTGAACGCTGGTCTCTTAGAGATTCAGCCAAAAGAATCTCTGGCCTCACATACTGCTTTTATTACTGAACAGGCAGTCTGCCCTGGGCCTTGCCTAGGAAAACTGGAGAAGAGGTGGGATTCGTGAGGCCTCACCCTCAGGATGGTGTTCCACCCACCGGGACTTTCCCCACTCTCCTTGTCGCCGTGCTCAATTGCCTCACATTCTTCAGCAGTTTTCATTTTCTCTTATTCACTTCATCTGTTCACTTCCAGCTCACCCATTCATGGAGCAGTTACTGAACACTTACCATGGGAGGACACACACTGGAGAAATACTGTATTCACCAGGGTTCTCAGACAAACAGAATTAATAGGATATCCTATATATGATATAGCACTTATTTGTATAGATATGGGTAGATTATTTATGTATGTATGTACGTATGTATGTATCTATGTATGTATCTATACAGTTAACCCTTGAACAACATGGGGGGGGTAGGAGCACAGACCCCTGCACAGTCGAAAATTCATGTATAACTTTACAGTTGGCTCTTTATATCCAAGGTCCCACATCTAACCAACTACAGATAGTGTAGTACTGTAGTATGGATTTATTGAAAAAACTCCACATATAAATGGACCTGCACAGTTCAAACCTGTTCAGGGTCTCTCCCTCTCTCTCTCTCACACACACACTCACAGATTGATCAGTCTATCTTTCCATCTATCTATCTGGCCATAATCTATTTAGATTTATTTTAAGAAATTGGATTATGGAGAATGGCAGGTCCAAAATATGCAGGGTAGGCTGACAGGTTGGAGACCCAGAGAAGAACTGATGTTGCAGCTCAAGTCTGAGGCAGTCTGGAGGCTGCCTTCCCTCTTCATTGGGGGAGGTCAGTCTTTTTTCTATCAACATTTTCAACTTATTGGATGAGACCCATCTAAATTATGGAAAGTAATTTGCCTTTCTCAAAATTTACTGATTTAAATACTAATCTCATCTAAAAAATACTTTCACAGCAACATATAGATTAGTGTTTGACCAAAAATCTGTGTACCGTGGCCTAGCCAAGTTGACACAAAATTAACCGTTATGGGTACTATGCATATTATAAGGGCAAGTACTATAGGCCCTTGTCCTCAATAAATATATGTTTAATTAGAGAGATGCTCATATAAATAAGTAAATAACTATAAATCAAGTCATGAGCCTTGTGATGAGTTCTTTATCAGCTATCAACAAAGAGCTTTGGGAATCCAGAGGAAAGAATGATCAATTCTGACTGGGGGTAGTAAGAACGGCTTTGTAAAAGGGGTGCAATTTGTGGTGGATATTGAAAGCTAGGTAGGCTTTTGCTAAATGAAAAAAGGTAGGGATTGGAAACAGTCTAGGTCCAGTAAAAACAGAATTTGTTCATGAGTTCATGTATTTTCTAAAATTTTCAATCCTCTGAATGGGATTAGAGCTCTTTTAAAAGAGATCCATAGAGCTCTTTCAGCCTTTGGTCCATGTGAGGATATAACAAGAAGCCTGCAACCCAGAAGAGGGCCCTCGCCCAACCATGCTGGCACCTTGATCTCAGAGTTCTAGCCACCAGAACTATGAGAAATAAATTTCTGTTGTTTATAAGCTGCCCAGTCTGTGGTATGTTTTTAAATAGCTGCCTGATAGACTAATTCAATGATTTAAACAAATGACTCCAAAGGAGTGGGGTTGGTGCTATAATGGAGGTATCTTTAAGGTACAGATGATGGAGTGATGAGTTCCATAGGAGATGTGAGCAAAGGTATATATATTGCAAGGTGTGCTGAAGCAAGGGGGCCTGGAGTCTAGGTAGCTGATGAAGCCAGAACCAAGACAGAGGCAATGGGAATAGGAAGGAGGGACTTAACGTTAGATTAACACTCTGTAAGTTAGGAGATAAAGCTTAGTCACTGATTTTGGGAAAGTGGAGCAACTTAGGTGTCAGGACTCTTAGTTGCATGCAAAGGAATACCCTCAGCTAACTGAAGTAGAAAAAGAATTATGGAAAGATATTTCCTAGGTCACAGGATTTCCAAGAGATCCAAAGAGTCAGGACTGGGGGCCATGCAGCCAAGAACCATGCTCACACCACACCATGGGGTTCCTATAGTGAAGAGTCCACTGTTGGCACCACTGGGCACTGTGTATCACACCACAGGTAAACTCTGATGCTGGGCATGGGATACCAGAACCTCCACGACTGCTTGCTCCAAACTGCATACCTCTACCTTCAACCTCATGAATGTGATACTGTACAGCTCTGGTTTCCTCACTGGGTCAAAAGCTTCTATCCCGGCTGCAAGGGAGGCAGGGAAAGGGACATTCTGCTTTTTCTACCTTTGGGGGTTTGAGGAATTTCTCAGATTTGGAATGGATGATCACAAGATGCTGGTGGCAACAAACATGGCTACTCCAGGTGGAGAAGGAGAGGAAGGACTCAAAACTGACTCCAGGGTTTCTCATTTAGCAAATGGGTGATTAGAGATACTGTGACTAAGGTCAGGAAACTGGAAGGAAGAATAGATTTCTGGGGCTAAAAAATTTAGTTTGTTCTCAAACACATGGAATTTAAGATATCCATAGCACATCAGTGTGATGACAGTTATACAATAGGCAATTAGTAATTTGGATCCCAGGTTCACGATCGTAGGTAGAGCTAGAGATGTATATTTGGGAACCAATATACAGATGTGGGAATGGATAAGGTTGATCGGGAGGTACATAACCCTGGTGAACGTTGCCTCTGAAGGGCAGAGAGAAGAGAAGGAAGACCCACTCAAGGATTTTGAGAGGTAGAGTGAGAATCTAAAGACAGAAAATTAGAGGGTCATAGAACTCAAAGATGCAAAGGAAGGAGATGGTGGTGATCAAGAGAGTGAAATGCTGCAGAGAAAAGAGTAGAGTGAGGGCTAAGGGTCACTGGGTCTCACAGATAGGAATTCATTGGTGGTGTGTAGAAGTTCTTTTGCCTCAGGCCAAGATCATGACCCATTTAAGGGTGGACAGTCACATACCCTATACCTCTCCTTAGCCCCTATCCAATATACAGCTTTCGTCCCTTTGTCCCCACCCAGTCCTCAACTGTGCTTCTCTTAACCCTCCCAGTGTCCCTTTTCAAGACCAGCTTACTGTACATTTCCTAATAACAAACCCTCCCTCAAACTAGTATCCCATTTTAATCTCAGTCCCCAGCTGTGCCTTTCCCAGCCTCACTGTTCTATCAGCTCCCACTTTCTTCTCCTTTGCTGTCTCCATCCCCTCTCTGTTCTCTTTGGTGTTTCTTTAATTGCAGGGTCACTCATCTAGCACCCCATATCAGTCCCTAGGCCTGAACTGGTTCCCCAACTCCTTATTCCTGGATATATTTCCCATCCGCCAATCGAACTCCCATTTACCCCAGATTTGCCAGTACTTCATGCACCAGAACCCTCACCTACACCCACCATTTTCCTGGCACTGGGGCGGGTCTCAGTCTTTGGAGTCTTTGCTGGCCAGCCTTTGCCCTACTTTTCTCTGCCTATCTCTCTCATTTCTAGTCCCTTCTCTCACTTTGGATGCTTTTTTTTCTCTCTGGACTACGTACTTTTGCACCTGCCCTTTTTACTGATCTGCTAATTTTAGAAAAAAGTATGTCTAAAGAAATTCCTTACCTTTCAGAGGCAAATACTAAAGTATTTATTGATGCAATGGTATGATGACTGGGATTTGATTCAAAATATTTGGGACGCGGGTTGGTATAAATGGAGAAATGACTGGTTATGGATTGATAATTGTTGAAGCTCATGAGTACATAGGGGCTCCTTATGTTATTCTCTATTTCTGTATATGTTTAAGTTTTCCGTAAAAAAGTATTAATGAAAAAAGTTTAAATGTATATAAGTAAATAAAATGAACTGATATAAAGAACACTATTAAGTAATACTAGTATAGATATGGCAAAAATATTATATGGCAAAAATTATGAAGGTGATATTTGAATGCCTAAAGTGGAGAAAACACCAAGATAATAGAGAAGGAGCTTAGAATGAGTGGGGCTATAGAGCATTAGAGGAAAGAAGTCTCAGCAATTCCAACGTTTGGGCTTGACCCTCTTGGTGAAGGAGTCCATATGCTCTCCAGGGAATGAGGGGGTGGGGAGTAGGTAGGGCTTGAGTGAAGAATTTTGAGACAGCCTTTGTGGGGAAGGGGAAGGAAGCCAGCTAGAGATAAGCTGCAGCTGAGTTTGGAGAACGTGCATCTGCAAAAGGGCTGCTCACCAGTATCTCAGCAATGTAAACAGTCTTCTAAGTGACTCTAGGGACTCTCACAGGTGCTTCAGGTTTTCTGCAAAACAAGAGAAGTCTTTTCTGTAAATCAGTGAAGATGTAAACTGCCTGTAAAACCTATTTGTCTAGAAAATCTGTTTTACATACTTGGTTTCAGGGAAGATATTTGTTGAAAAAAGTTCCAGTGCTAAAGTGCTGAACTTAATAAGCTTTATCCCTGGCATAGCTGTTTACTTTCTGGTGTGTTACACACTTGTTGCTACTTTTATTGTAGATGTTAGTAGGATACACTGTAGGATGATGGATATTGAGTCCATCTGAAAGGGAAGGGAATTTTTTTTTTACAATTTTTAATTTATTTTTTGGGGGGAAGTTTATCCTGCTTTATTTAATTTTAGTTTTTATTTTTAATTAATTTTCATTGGAGTATAGTTGCTTTACAGTGTTGTGTTAGCTTCTTGCTGTACAGCAAAGTGACTCAGTTATATGTATACATATATCCACTCTTTTAAGGGAAGAGAGTTTTGAAAGTGGCTGTTGCTCTTTGGAGTGGCTCCTAGGGGTTTATTTGCCCTCTCTTTGGTTTTCAACCTATACACACATACACACACACACATTCAGTTTTGCATATAATTTCAAGGGTTCAAAGACCAGAAATCTCAGTTAAAATCCCATATCCGAGCCACTTGGCAGGAGACTCTAATGGGGAACATGTCCATTTGTGTTTAGCAAACAGAAGGCTCATTTTTGGCTCTTAGAAATGATGAGCAGTATTGTCACTGAGATTGTTTATTCTCCGGGCCTCTAATGTCAAAACTTGACCTTCTTACCTTAGAGGATTTAAGTCTGACTCAAAGTCTGTTATCCCTTTGATGTTGGCTAATATACAGAACACTTGTAGCAGTACAACATGTCCACATAGCACAAGTTGTATTTTATTTTGTATTTTAAAAGTAACCTATGTGTGCACGGACATACACAGTGACTCAGTAGCTGTCTTGCCATATTTAAGAGAGAGAAGGGAGGGATCTAACATTTACTGAGGATTTAGGACACATTAGTTGCTCTGTGAATAACTTATTTAGTCAACACATTATTGCCATTAGACAAATATTACTTTTCCTATTCGAACAATGCAAAACCTGAGGTTCAGAAAGTCTAATAAATTTGCCTAAAATGACCAGTTAATGAGTGGCTGAGCCAGCATTGAAACCCAAGTTTCTTCTAAGTCTTTGCTTAACAGAGAACACTGGATATTTGTTGCTTTTTGGCTACTTGTGTTCATTTCTCTCTTTTCTGGAGAATTAGTCCCCCTGTTCCTACCCCCCTCCCCCCACCCTATTCTGTGATGTGGCCTTAAAACTATTAATCAAGTTACCCTGCCTCAGGACTCAAGCTAGGATAATCACATTCTCTTTGATTTGTTTGAATCTTGCATGGAGAGACTCAAAGATTGAAAAGTTTGTTGGAACTAATTCCTTCTAGTATTAACACCATGAATGAATTAACTGTTGACTCCTGCTACCTACCCACCATGAGCTACCCTGTTGGTTCTCTAGATTTCTTTTTGATTCTGTGAGCTATTCAACATCCTTTAAGAAACTTGTTTCTTTTGTAGGTTATATAGTTCTCTGAGCTGAATTGTGCTCTCTAAATTCATATGTTGATGCCCTGACCTCCAATGTGATCGTGTTTGGAGATGGGGCCTTTGGGAGATAATTAGGTTTCGAGGAAGTCATAAAGGTGAGGCCCTCATGATGAGATTAGTGTCTTCATAAGAAGAGACACCTGAGAGCATGCTTCCTTTCTCTCTCTGCCATGTGAGGACACAGTGAGAAGGTGACTGTCTGCAGGCCAGGAAGAGAGCCCTCATCTGGGAACTGAATTGGCCAGCACTTTGATCTTGGATTTCCCAGACTCCAGACTGTGAGAAATAAATTCCTGTTGTTTAAGCCACCCAGTCAATGGTATTTCATTGTGGCAGCCCAAGCAGACTAATATGGATATTTTCTATTGCTTGCTACCAAAGAATTGACTACTATACAAAATGGCTAGTGAGAAGACATATTTTAGCTTTTAGTACCTTGGTTCTGAGATGGAGGAGAAAGAAAGACAGAGGTCACACCAGCAAATTTAGTGACTTACTATCATTTCTAGGAGGAAAAGTTTCGTGAATAAGGAGGGAGCTGAAACTGTTTCATAGTGTGGGATTTGCGAATTATTTATGGATTACGCTTATTCTTACTCTCATTGTATCTTGTTTGCATATTCTTTAATTCTGACTTGCTCATGATTTAGCCCTATACGGTGATAAACCAATGCAGATTTAGAAAATAAATTGGCCCAGGATAACTTTTCCTTCAGGCTGCAGAACTGGTGAAATGAAAGCTAATCCCTAAAAAGTGATCTGCCAGGAAGAAAAACTGCACTGAAATGGGCACCTAAATTTCTCCTTCCTACTTGTTTGCTTTGGTCTTAAAGAATGTAAGAAATTCTTCCAGCAGGAATTTCTTCACTGGCTCCCAGTCAACTCTTCCTAACATAGGTTCATCTTTTATTTTTAGAGTTTTGTTTGGATCTATATGTATTTTAGCTCTGAGTAGTGCCTTCCATGAGATAATTCAATTCTGAGAAATCAAACCAGGTGAAGATGTAATGTAAGATTTTCCCCACCTCTACTGTACTTTTTGTCTGCTTTTAAAGATGTATTCTTTCCCTCCAGGATTTTTTGGCACCATCTATATTTTTTCCTCTTAGTTACAGAACATTTTGGGTTTGATGGTATCCTAGCAATTGTGCAGTCCACCCTTCTTATCTTACAGAAGAGGAAATAGAGGTCTGAAGAAGTATCTGGCTTGTCAATAATTATATAGTTAGTGATTGACTAGGGACTTGAACACAATTTTTCAGATTTCCAGTTTCGCATGCATTCTACTTCCACGAGAGGCCAACTAATTGACCAAGTCAAGAGAATAAAAGCAATTCCCATTCAACGCAAACTGAAGAAAAAATATGGAAAAGAAGAAGAAATAGAGTTTTCAAAGTATTGAGTTTCACCAGGCAAAAGGGGAAGATTTTGAGCCATGTGGAGGAAAGAGGCAGAGAGGTATTGCTTTTTGGATGGATTGCTTTTAAGCCCACTGCCAGATTGCTTTATTCTCTGGGCAAGTGCCTGCATGTTTATTTCATGGGTTAAGTGATCCCTTCAAGGTGAATGAAACACCGTCTCATTTCCATGTGAACAAAAATTTTAAAAAGAACCTTTTCTCTTTTGGGAGTTTGTTACATTAAATCTGCTTGTTTTGAGTATCTATGTTGAAAACAGGCTAAGGGGGACTGGAACTTCATCTTATTTCTCTAATTGGCTTCTTGCCTTAACTGTCTTGCAAGAAGTGATGATGTCTGGGCACCCTTTTCCTTCCCCGGCTCAGCACTGAATATCCACTGTCCGCTGGGTAGCTTGTCTCTTTTTGGGCAACCACGCCCTAGGTCAGGTTGGTTTGTTTTCAGTATAGGCCCAGCTGTTCAAGGATTACTTTTTCAGAGTTGGAAACCACCAATTTGAACCCTGAGGCAAAAGGCTGAGAATAAAAATGTAAAGAAAAATGTCAAAGAACTTTTTGTCAAATTGTCGCCTTTCTATTTGGAACTGATTCTATCTTCAGTGTTATTCAGTATCCCTGCTCTAGACATATTGCTCTAAAGAACATATGATGAAAAGTCATAAATATTAAGTGAAAACACACATCCTTCTCCTTTCTTCTAGGCAACAAAAGCAAATATTAAAAAGGAGTAGAATGACTGAAATTTATAATCTTCCTTCTGAATAAAGAGGTATTTCATGATAACACGAGGGGCTTGGGTTCTGGGCCTGGGCTCTCAAGTCCCTCATTGTGTAAATAAAAGACAATGATCAAAGCAAACATTTTGGTGAGGAAAACAACTTCGGAGCCATCCTTACCATAATGGGTTGCTGAAGTTGAGTAATTAGTAGCTACAGAATTTAGAGCAGGGTTTTAGGAAGTCAGTCTCTGTAGTTGAAAGCATATGCCATGTCATGAGAATTTGCTGTACCATAAGAATATTCAATGAATTCTTTAAAACAAAGAAAATGGAAAGAGATAAATATCAAGTTCAATAATTGAAGCTTGTTGTATTTTGGAAAGTTGGCTATTTTTCCCTTTGTATTTAGATTACACTTACAAACCTTTGAATCATAAATCCCTGTGATTTTTAATAAAGGTCAACAACAATATAAACACACATTTAAAAGCAATTCATAATCACATTTCCCCATTCAATGATACATATTTTTGCATAATAGTCTCTATAGTTCTTTTCATAGGCCTATGTGTTTTATGATATTTATAACCACACTATTTTATATTATGCTTTTTTCTTTTTTTTGCGTTACGCGGGTCTCTCACTGCTGTGGCCTCTCCCGTTGCGGAGCACAGGCTCCGGACGCGCAGGCTCAGCGGCCATGGCTCACGGGCCCAGCCGCTCCGGCGGCATATGGGATCTTCCCGGACCAGGGCACGAACCCGTGTCCCCTGCATCGGCAGGCGGACTCTCAACCACTGCGCCACCAGGGAAACCCTATTATGCTTTTTTTAATGTAACATTCTGTCTCTCAACATTAAAATTTCCGATTTTTTATCATATTAACAATTGCTATTTTAAATGATTGCATAATATTTCATATTATCTATCTTAATTTGCTGACTTCTACTATTGGCCCCTTAGATAGCTTATATTTTAGAAATATAGATGTGTATTATAGATAACATTGCATTGAGCATCTTCATGTTTGTAGGTATTTATTTTATTAGTATTGAATTCCTTTCTCCTAACTAAATTACCCTAAATGGTATAAATGTTTTGCTAGTTGTATTTATTTGGATGTGCATTGTCTATGACAGTTCAACAACTTATTTTTTCCTGTTTAATAGACTCTCTGAGGAATAGTACACTTTGATCTCTGGACACTTGATTGTCTATTCTAAAGTGACCTTCAACACAGATGTAGAGAACGGACTTGAGGACACGGGGAGGGGGAAGGGTAAGCTGGGATGAAGTGAGAGAGTGGCATGGACATATATACACTGCCAAATGTAAAATAGATAGCTAGTGGGAAGCAGCCGCATAACACAGGGAGATCAGCTCCGTGCTTTGTGACCACCTAGAGGGGTGGTATAGGAGGGTGGGAGGGAGGCTCAAGAGGGAGGGCATATATGTATACATATAGCTGATTCACTTTATTATACAGCAGAAACTAACACAACATTGTAAAGGAATTACACTCCAATAAAGATGTTAAAAAAATTAAAAAAAATAAAACAGTGATCTTCAGGCCAGAAACATAGAACAGTTTCTTCTTATGTGAGATTTGCCTGAAACCATTGTGCTACATTTTAGCTGAAATAACTATTTGTACCATGAGGAAACTATTCCACTTTCTCACTGTGTCCTCAGAGAGAGAGAGAGAGAGAGAGAGAGAGAGACCTCTCCGGTGGGTGGCTCTTATTATACAGGCATTAATCCCATCACATCGCTCCACCCTTATGACCTCATCTAAACCTAATTACCTCCCACAGGCTCCATTTCCAAATATTACCACATCGGAGGTTAGGACTTCAATACATGAATTTTGGGGGGACACAAGCATTCAGTCCATAACAAGAAGGGGAGAAGTCCCCTTCTCCCTCAGGGCACTCCAACCTCTACCCAAGCACATATCCTCTTAAGTAAGGGGGATTTGATGGGTGTTAAAAACAGAGGTGAAATTTCATGAACACTTGATTGAGCTTGTAAAAATCTAGTCAGTAGATATGCAACAAAATGAAATAAACAAACAAGAAAACAGTGTGGAAAGAAAGAAGTTGGAGCATCTTACATGAGGGCCAGTCTCTAAGCATGATTTGTGGGTATTGATGGTGGCATGCGGTTTTTTAAGAGTCCATTTGGAAGGGTATTTTTATGTCTTGTAAATCATGCATTCTGAAGTTTGAGTCTCTGTCATGACGATAGAGATGGAACATCATAATGCAGCGATCTTAGCAGCACTAGGAATTACGTCGTTGGTGACTTCTCTCCTCCCCCTCCCCTTCTCTCCCTTCCCTTCCCTTCCCTTCATTCCCTACCCACATCCCTTGCCCTAAGCTCCCACATACCAACTGGCATCAGGCTAGTTACACATCTGGTTATTTCTTTATTTTTCTTTTGTGAGTCAGAAATGAATCAATATCCTGGCAAGGAGTTAAGAACGCTGGTCTTTTCAAAGAGCTGTTTTGTAGGTAAATACAAACATGATAATTTGAGTGTTTAAAAACTTAAGCTTGAATAGTTATTTTAGGATTAAAAAAATTCCATTATTGATAATTTTAAAAATGCAATTAGTTTATAGAATCTGAATAAATCTTATTTGCACATGGTAAAAATGCAAGCATTACAAAAGGTGTGTGGTGAAAAACAAATTTCCTTCCCATCCTACAATCCCAGTTCCTTTGTCTCTCTTTTTCTCAGAGGCAACCACTACTAATTTCTTGGTAGTGCCCTATGGAAACACTCCCTATATAATCAAACTTAAATATTATTTATATAGTCCCCCGTAAAAAAACCCAAATAGAAAATACTATATATACCTTGTTTTTATTCTTATTTTTTACTTTTAACTTATGTCTTGTTTCTTGGAAATTGGTCCATATCAGCACATACAGCTTTATCCCATTCTTTTTTCTGGCCACATGATGAAGACATGCTGTAATTTATTAAATTAGCTCCCTACTAATAGGTATTTAGGTTATTTCTAGTCTTTTAAAAAACAAACCCTACTGCAATGAAAAGGCTTGTATATGTGTACTTGTGCATTTGTGCAAGTATATTTATAATATATTTGCATGCTGAATAATAGCATGAAGAGAAATGTGGTATTGTAGTGGTTAAAAGCATGGATATTAGAGTTTTGCTATCCACTACCTGCCTACCACTTACTAGCCTAGGGACAAGTTCCTTAACTTTCTTTACCTCAGTTTCCTCATCTGTAACATTAGTATAAATATTGGTATAAATAATAGTACATGCTTTGGAGATATAAATATGAAGGGTGCTAATATAAGTATAGCACTCTGACATAAGCATATAATATGTTCTTTATAAATTATCTTATTGTGATAATTTTCTAGAATCCAGGACGTTATCTTTTAGAAGCATCAATACTATTATTGGAGAATAACTTTTTTTCCCAAACCTGATAAAGGAGAACTCACTGCCAAGCTTGTTATAAGTATTGACATAACTGTTGCTTAATTTTGGTTCGAAGGAGATGGTTGGGAAGGTAAATTGAGAATAAGAGTTCCTGCTGTAGGTGGGAGGTTGAATTTAGTCTCATTTTTTTTTTTACATCTTTATTGGAGTATAATTGCTTTACAATGGTGTGTTACTTTCTGCTTTATAACAAAGTGAATCAGTTATACATATACACATGTTCCCATATCTCTTCCCTCTTGAGTCTCTCTCCTTCCACCCTCCCTATCCCACCCCTCCAGGCGGTCACAAAGCCGAAGAAAGATTAGAGTGATCTAATCTCATACTTTCATATGCACCTGTCCAGTTTTCCCAGCACCACTTATTGAAGAGGCTGTCCTTTCTCCACTGTACATTCCTGCCTCCTTTATCAAAGATAAGGTGACCATATGTGCGTGGGTTTATCTCTGGGCTTTCTATCCTGTTCCATTGATCTATCTTTCTGTTTTTGTGCCAGTACCATACTGTCTTGATCGCTGTAGCTTTGTAGTATAGTCTGAAGTCAGGGAGCCTGATTCCTCCAGTTCCTTTTTTCGTTCTCAAGATTGCTTTGGCTATTCAGGGTCTTTTGTGTTTCCATACAAATTGTGAAATTTTTTGCTCTAGTTCTGTGAAACATGCCAGTGGTAGTTTGATAGGGATGCACTGAATCTGTAGATTGCTTTGGGTAGTAGAGTCATTTTCACAAGGTTGATTCTTCCAATCCAAGAACATGGTGTATCTCTCCATCTATTTTTATCATCTTTAATGTCTTTCATCAGTGTCTTATAATTTTCTGCATACAGGTCTTTTGTCTCCTTCAGTAGGTTTATTCCTAGATATTTTATTCTTTTTGCTGCAGTGATAAATGGGGGTGTTTTCTTGATTTCACTTTCAGATTTTATATCATTAGTGTATAGGAATGCCAGAGATTTCTGTGCATTAATTTTGTATCCTGCTACTTTACCAAATTCATTGATTAGCTCTAGTAGTTTTCTGGTAGCATCTTTAGTATTCTCTATGTATAGTATCATGTCATCTGCAAACAGTGACAGCTTTACTTTTCCTATTCCAATTTTGATTCCTTTTCTTTCCTTTTCTTCTCTGATTGGTGTGGCTAAAACTTCCAAAACTATGTTGAATAAGAGTGGTGAGAGTGGGCAACCTTGTCTTGTTCCTGATCTTAGTGGAAATGCTTTCAGTTTTTCACCATTGAGGATGATGTTTGCTGTGGGTTTGTCATATATGGCCTTTATTATGTTGAGGAAAGTTCCCTCTATGCCTACTTTCTGCAGGGTTTTTATCATAAATGGGTGTTGAATTTTGTCTAAAGCTTTCTCTGCATCTATTGAGATGATCATATGGTTTTTCTCCTTCAATTTATTAATATGGTTTATCATGCTGATTGATTTGTGTATATTGAAGAATCCTTGCATTCCTGGAATAAACCCCACTTGATCATGGTGTATGATCCTTTTAATGTGCTGTTGGATTCTGTTTGCTAGTATTTTGTTGAGGATTTTTGCATCTATGTTCATCAGTGATATTGGCCTGTAGTTTTCTTTCTTTGTGACATCCTTGTCTGGTTTTGGTATCAAGGTGATGGTAGACCTCGTAGAATGAGTTTGGGAGTGTTCCTCCCTCTGCTATAGTCTGGAAGAGTTTGAGAAGGATAGGTTTTAGCTCTTCTCTAAATGTTTGATAGAATTCGCCTGTGAAGCCATCTGGTCCTGGGCTTTTGTTTGTTGGAAGATTTTTAATCACAGTTTCAATTTCAGTGCTTGTGATTGGTCTGTTCATATTTTCTATTTCTTCCTGATTCAGTCTTGGCAGGTTGTGCCTTTCTAAGAATTTGTCCATTTCTTCCAGGTTGTCCATTTTATTGGCATAGAGTTGCTTGTAGTAATCTCTCATGATCTTTTTTATTTCTGCAGTGTCAATTTTTACTTCTCCTTTTCATTTCCAATTCTATTGATTTGAGTCTTCTCCCTTTTTTTCTTGATGAGTCTGGCTAATGGTTTATCAATTTTGTTTATTTTCTCAAAGAACCAGCTTTTAGTTTTATTGGTCTTTGTTTCCTTTCCTTCATTTCTTTTTCATTTATTTCTGATCTGATCTTTATGATTTCTTTCCTTCTGCTGACTTTGGGGGTTTTTTGTTCTTATTTCTCTAATTGCTTTAGGTGCAAGGTTAGGTTGTTTATTCGAGATGTTTCCTGTTTCTTAAGGTAGGATTGTATTGCTATAAACTTCCCTCTTAGAACTGCTTTTGCTGCAGCCCATAGGCTTTGGGTCATCGTGTCTCCATTGTCATTTGTTTCTCGGTATTTTTTTATTGCCTCTTTGATTTCTTTAGTGATCACTTCGTTATTAAGTAGTGTATTGTTTACCCTCCATGTGTTTGTATTTTTTACAGATCTTTTCCTGTAATTGATATCTAGTCTCATAGCGTTGTGGTCGGAAAAGATACTTGATACAATTTCAATTTTCTTAAATTTACCAAGGCTTCATTTGGGACCCAAGATATGATCTATTCTGGAGAACGTTCCATGAGCACTTGAGAAAAATGTGTATTCTGTTGTTTTTGGATGGAATTTCCTATAAATATCAAATAAGTCCATCTTGTTTAATGCATCATTTAAAGCTTGTGTCTCCTTATTTATTTTCATTTTGCATGATCTGTCCATTGATGAAAGTGGGGTGTTTAAGTCCCCTACTATGAATGTGTTACTGTCGATTTCCCCTTTTATGGCTGTTAGTATTTGCCTTATGTATTGAGGTGCTCCTGTGTTGGGTGCATAAATATTTACAATTGTTATATCTTCTTCTTGGATCAATCCCTTGATCATTATGTAGTGTCTTTCTTTGTCTCTTCTAACAGTCTTTATTTTAAAGTCTATTTTGTCTGATATGAGAATTGCTACTCCAGCTTTCTTTTGGTTTCCATTTGCATGGAATATCTTTTTCCATTACCTTACTTTCAGTCTGTATGTGTCTCTAGGTCTGAAGTGGGTCTCTTGTAGACAGCATATATATGGGTGTTGTTTTTGTATCCATTCAGCCAATCTGTGTCTTTTGGTGGGAGCATTTATTCATATTACATTTAAGGTAATTATCGATATGTATGTTCCTATTCCCATTTTCTTGTTTTGGGTTTGTTATTGTAGGTCTTTTCCTTCTCTTGTGTTTCTTGCCTACAGAAGTTCCTTTAGCATTTGTTGTAAAGCTGGTTTGGTGGTGCTGAACTCTCTCAGCTTTTGCTTGTCTGTAAAGGTTTTAATTTCTCCATCAAATCTGAATGAGATCCTTGCTGGGTAGAGTAATCTTGGTTGCAGGTTTTCCTCTTTCATCACTTTAAATATGTCCTGCCAGTCCCTTCTGGCTTGCAGAGTTTCTGCTGAAAGATCAGCTGTTAACCTTATGGGGATTCCCTTGTGTGTTATTTGTTGTCTTTCCCTTGCTGCTTTTAATATGTTTTCTTTGTATTTAATTTTTGACAGTTTGATTAATACGTGTCTTGGTGTGTTTCTCCTTGGATTTATCCTGTATGGGACTCTCTGTGCTTCCTGGACTTGATTAACTATTTCCTTTCCCATATTAGGGAAATTTTCAACTTTAATCTCTTCAAATATTTTCTCAGTCCCTTTCTTATTCTCTTCTTCTTCTGGAACCCCTATAATTCGAATGTTGGTGCATTTAATGTTGTCCCAGAGGTCTCTAAGACTGTCCTCAGTTCTTTTCATTCTTTTGTCTTTATTCTGCTCTGCAGTAGTTATTTCCACTATTTTATCTTCCAGGTCACTTATCCGTTCTTCTGCCTCAGTTATTCTGCTATTGATCCCATCTAGAGTATTTTTAATTTCATTTATTGTGTTGTTCATCGTTGTTTGTTTCATCTTTAGTTCTTCTAGGTCCTTGTTAAATGTTTCTTGCATTTTGTCTATCCTTTTCCAAGATTTTGTATCTTCTTTACTATCATTATTCTGAATTCTTTTTCAGGTAGACTGACTATTTCCTCTCATTTGTTAGGTCTGGTGGGTTTTTATCTTGCTCCTTCATCTGCTGTGTGTTTTTCTGTCTTCTCATTTTGCTTATCTTACTGTGTTTGGGGTCTCCTTTCTGCAGGCCGCAGGTTCGTAGTTCGTGTTGTTTTTGGTGTCTGTCCCCAATGGCTAAGGTTGGTTTAGTGGGTTGTGTAGGCTTTCTGGTGGAGGGGACCAGTGCCTGTGTTGTGGTGGATGAGGCTGGATCTTGTCTCTCTAGTGGGCAGGTTCACGTCTGGTGGTGTGTTTTGGGGTGTCTGTGGCCTTATTATGATTTTAGGCAGCCTTTCTGCTAATGGTTGGTTTTGTGTTCCTGTCTTGCTAGTTGTTTGGCATAGGGTGTCTAGCACTGTAGCTTGCTGGTCGTTGAGTGAAGCTGGGCGCCGGTGTTGAGATGGAGATCTCTGGGAGATTTTTGCCGTTTGATATTATGAGGAGCTGGGAGGTCTCTTGTTGACCAGTGTCCTGAAGTTGTCTCTCCTACCTTCGAGGCAGAGCCCTGACTCCTGGCTGCAGCACCAAGAGCCTTTCATCCACATGGCTCAGAATAAAAGGGAGAAAAAGTAGAAAGAAAGAATTAGTAGAAGTAGAAAGAAAGAAAGAAATGAGGGAGGGAGGGAGGAAGGAAGCAGGAAGGAGGGAAGTAAAAAAAGAAAGAAAGAAAGAAGTTAAAGTAAAATAAAATAAAGTAAGATAAAATATAGTAAAGTTATTAAAATAAAAAATAATTATTAAGAAAAAACAAAACAGACAAACAAAAATCGGACCGATAGAACCCTAGGACAAATGGTGGAAGCAAAGCTATGCAGACAAAATCTCACACAGAAGCATACACATACAGACTCACAAAAAGAGAAAAAGGGGAAAAAATCATAAATTTTGCTCTCAAAGTCCACCTCCTCAATTTGGGATGATTCGTTGTCTATTCAGGTATTCCACAGATGCAGGGTACATCAAGTTGATTGTGGAGCTTTAATCCGCTGCTTCTGAGGCTGCCTGGAGAGATTTCCCTTTCTCTTCTTTGTTCTCACAGCTCCCGGGGCTCAGCTTTGGATTTGGCCCCGCCTCTGCGTGTAGGTCACTGGAGGGCGTCTGTTCTTCCCTCAGACAGGACGAGGTTAAAGGAGCAGCTGCTTCGGGGACTCTGTGTCACTCAGGCCGGGGCAGAGGGAGGGGCACGGAGTGTGGGGCGGGCCTGCGGCGGTAGAGGCCTGCGGGACGTTGCAGCAGCCTGAGGCGCGCTGTGCGTTCTCCCGGGGAAGTTGTCCCTGGATCCCGGGACCCTGGCAGTGGCGGGCTGCACAGGCTCCGCGGTAGTGGGGTGTGGATAGTGACCTGTGCTCGCACAGAGGCTTCTTGGTGGCGGCAGCAGCAGCCTTAGCGTTTTATGCCCGTCTCTGGGGTCCGCGCTTTTAGCCGTGGCTCGCGCCCGTCTCTGGAGCTCCTTTAAGCAGCGCTCTTAATCCCCTCTCCTCGAGCACCAGGAAACAAAGAGGGAATAAAAAGTCTCCTGCCTCTTCGGCAGGTCCAGACTTTTCAACGGACTCCCTCCCGGCTAGCCGTGGTGCACTAACCCCCGGCAGACTGTGTTCACGCCGCCAACCCCATCCTGTCCCTGGGATTTGACCTCAGAAGCCCGAGCCTCAGCTCCCAGCCCCCGCCCGTCCCGGCGGGTGGGCAGACAAGCCTCTCGGCCTGGTGAGTGCCGGTCGGCACCGATCCTCTGTGCGGGAACCTCCCCTCTTTGCCCTCTGCACCCCTGTTGCTGTGCTCTCCTCTGCGGCTCCGAAGCTTACCCCCTCCGCCACCTGCAGTCTGCGCCCGCAAAGGGGCTTCTAGTGTGTGGAAACCTTTCCTCCTTCACAGCTCCCTCCCACTGGTGCAGGTCCTGTCCCTATTCTTTGTCTCTGTTTATTCTGTTTTCTTTGCCCTACCCAGGTACGTGGGGGAGTTTCTTGCCTTTTGGGAGGTCTGAGGTCTTCTGCCAGCGTTCAGTGGGTGTTCTGTAGGAGTTGTTCCACGTGTAGATGTATTTCTGGTGTATCTGTGGGGAGGAAGGTGATCTCCGCATCTTACTCTTCCGCCATCTTCCCCTCATCCCTTAGTCTCATTTGTTTTTGAACATTGGATTAAAAGTCATCATTTTGGGCCTCAATGTTCTTGTCAGTTGTATGCAAGGATTAGATTAGATGATTCCTAAAGTAACTTCCAGCTCAAACAATTTTGTCTGTGCTTATTCCATTCTCAAAATGAGATATGATTTATATGGCAAAGGCAATTGTGAGAGATAAAATTAAATCCTGACTCATGTAACAGTGTCACTTTGCACATGTTGTTCCCTCTATGCGGAATGACCTTCCCCCCTCGTCTGACTGTGTAGCTGAGCCCTGACTCATCCACATAGACTTAGCTCTGGCTGCGCTTTCAAGGTGAAGCCTTTCCTGGTTACCCCAGCTCAGTTAGGATCTCTCTCCCTTTGAACTATTTTGGCCCCTGTGTTATGTGGTGGGATAAGAGTTTTAAACTATTACCCGATAGCTTTTATTTGTCACCCCAGACTCAGCTTTGATATTTCATCTTTGATGCATGAAGGAGGATGAAATGACACAGTCTTTTCTTGGATTTTAACATTCAAAAGTCTGGCCCCTTCAGGGAGTGAGAAGGTACATGTACATAGATAAACCAATCACCACAAGAAGACATGCTGAGCAAGTAAAGCTCCCATGCTCCAGAATAAGAGAGAAAGCTCTCTGGACTGGAGGAAGCAAGGGGTTTATAGACACTGTGGGCCTCTGACAAAGGTGCAAGGCTCTTTGCCTGGTCCTCTTGGTCCTTTACCTGAGCTCAGCACAGGAGTAAGGAGAGTGGCAGAGATCCCCCAGAGATGTGCAGAATCTGAGCCCAGAGGGAACCCATGTTTCCTTTCCTGGATAGAGCTCAGCAAGGTGGGAAGAACCCAGAGTGGACATGGCGGCACAGAGTACCCAGGTACACAGGACTGAGGGAGCTCGCAGAGGTTCCATAGAGTGTGGCGTGGTGTGGGAGCAGAGGCTGACATCCTGTGCTCTGAGAGGAGCATGCAGGTGGTGAAGGACTGAGGATGGCCCTGCTACATTTCCTGGGACCCAGTGTGGTATGGGAAACACCAAATTGTCCCATGTACTAAAGGGGCAAGGGAGTTAAAGAGGTTTGGGCCCCAAGGTACTTTAGATAGAGAACATGGACAGAATCAGCAGTGTCCTACATGGACCAACTCCTGAAGACCAGTTGGAGGACAGCTCAGTAAATACCTGGACCTGATGTTCACACCCTCCCAACCCGTCCCTGAGAAATGGCAGAATCCCAATTTGACTGAGATTCAGTTTCTGTAACCTGGAGAAACAGGAACTCCATGGTAGAAATTTTTTGTTAGAATTTTAAAATATTTAATAAATATTCCTAGGACTTCAAATTCTTCCCTATTGCATCATAAATGTTCGATTCCTTATCTGCTTCTCTAGATCAGAAGCCCTTTGAGGGAAGACACTAAGTCTTTATTTTCTATTTTATTTTTTCCTCTTCTTTGCAAGTGCTAACACAGAGAAGGCCTGTAGTAAGCTTTTTGAATGAGTAAATGGACATTTATTGGATGGCTGTTCTGTGCCACAACTATCCTGGGTGCCTTCAGAGCCCTGTGACCTAGACATTATTATCTCCGTGTTGCAGTTGAGAACACTGAGACACAGGAAGTGATGTAACCATCCCTGGGCAGTCAGAGGCAGATCTATCATTCACACTCTAGGCCCTCTGACACCAGACTGCCTTCCTAGGTAAAAATGATTCTTTTCTCTTACTGTCTGAATATAACTATGGAATTAGGATGAAAATTAGTTTTTTACTTAGTGTAGTAAAATTTTACATATTTCTTGATTACTTTTAAAATAAAGAGCAGAGTGTTTGACTTTCTTATTGATTACAATAAGACAAAGATTTTTATCTTTGACATTTGACTTTCTTATTGATTACAAATTAGAAAAAAGTAACTATCACAGTATGACCGTGATACTACAAGCATAATAAATGTATAGATAAAGCTTAATATTCTTGCTAACACTGCTTTATTTATAAAAGAAATATATGTTTTTTTGTAGATGATATGTAAAATCAAAAAAGTATAAGAAGTAAGAATTCACTTATAATTTCACTTCCTACAGATACCCACTATTAACCTTCAGTTATATTTCACCCTGATTTAAGAAAATTAGAAAATTTATACTGACACTTTGTTTATATGTCATTATGTCAAGAGTGTTCTGCATAGCACAGGGTGTTTAATGTTCGTGGAACCTACTCTATTTAGACTGCAGTAATCAGTGGGACAAGTTATTGGAGTTAGGGCTTCACAGGTAAATTGAGATACTCAATATGCAAATTCTTGTCTTAGATACTCTTCTAGAAAGCTTTTAAAATTTCACGAAAAGTGACTATATATATAATCCAATAAGACTATCATGACTACAATAAGGTTTAATTGCAATTTGAAATACCAAGAAGATGGTAAAAATCACCTACAGCATGGTTTATAAATGGTTTAACAATCTGCTGGAGAGAGGAGGGGCCTCATGTCTGGGAGGGATTTGACCACTAGACCTCAGTGTACCATCCATGCCCGTGGGCAGATCTGTCACTTCCTCTGTTTTCCTGAACCAAAGAGAGAGGTTAGAAAGTCAGTCATGGGGCACAAGAGTGATTGTGTAGCAACTCCCTACCACCCCAGAGGTGGTGAAACGGGCGGCTACAACAAGGAGGAAAGTTTAGTACTAGATTTACATTCCAAACTTTCTAGAAAATTAACATGTCTGTTTCAGGCCAATTAAAGAAGAAAGGTGAGAAGACCTCAGACCTCCCAAAAGGCAAGGAACCCCCCACGTACCTGGTTAGGGCAAAAGAAAAAACTAAACAGAGACAAAAGGATAGGGACGGGTCCTGCACCAGCGGGAGGGAGCTGTGAAGGAGGAAAAGTGTCCACACACTAGGAAGCCCCTTCGCGGGTAGAGACTTCGGGAGGCGGAGTGGGGGAGCTTGGGAGCCGCGGAGGAGAGCACAGCAACAGGGGTGCGGAGGGCAAAGCGGGCAGATTCCAGCGCAGAGGATCGGGCCGACCGGAACTCACCAGCCGAGAGGCTTGTCTGCTCGCCCGCCGGGGCGGGCGGGACTGGGAGCTGAGGCTCCGGCTTTTGTCGGAGCGCCGGGAGAGGACTGAGGTTGGCTGCGTGAACACAGCCTGCAGGGCGTTAGTGCACCGCGGCTAGCCGGGAGAGAGTCCGGGGAAAAGTCTGGACCTGCCGAAGAGGCAAGAGACTTTTACGTCCCTCTTTGTTTCCTGGTGCACGAGGAGAGGGGATTAAGAACGCTGCTTGAGAGAGCTCCAGGGACGGGCGCGAGCCGCGGCTAAAAGTGCGGAGCCCAGAGACAGACATGAGACGCTAAGGCCGCTGCTGCCGCCACCAGGAGGCCTGTGTGCGAACACAGGTCACTAGCCACACGCCCTTCCGGGGAGCCTGTGCAGCCCGCCACTGCCAGGGTCCCGGGATCCAGGGACGGCTCCCCGGGAGAGCGCACGGCGCGCCTCAGGCTGCAGCTTCACGCCGGCCTCTGCCGCTGCAGGCCCGCCCCGCACTCCGTGATCCTCCCTACCCCCCGGCCTGGGTGAGCCAGAGCCTCCGAATCAGCGGCTCCTTTAACCCCGTCCTGTCTGAGCAAAGAACAGACGCCCTCCGGCGACCTACACGCACAGGCGGGGCCAAATCCAAAGCTGAGCCCCTGGGAGCTGTGAGAACAAAGAAGAGAAAGGGAAATCTCTCCCAGCAGCCTCAGAAGCAGCGGATTAAAACTCCACAATCAACTTGATATACCCTGCATCTGTGGAATACCTGAATAGTCAACGAATCATCCCAAATTAAGGAGCCCTGTGGATGAAAGGCTCTTGGTGCTGCAGCCAGGAGTCAGTGCTGTGCCTCTGAGGTGGAAGAGCCAACTTCAGGACACTGGTCCACAAGAGGCCTCCCAGCTGCACATAATATCAAACAGCAAAAATCTCCGAGAGATCTCCATCTCAACGCCAGCACCCAGCTTCACTCAACGACCAGCAAGCTACAGTGCTGGACATCCTATGCCAAACAACTAGCAAGACAGGAACACAACCCCACCCATTAGCAGAGAGGCTGCCCAAAATCATAATAAGTCTACAGACACCCCAAAACACACCACCAGACGTGGACCTGCCCACCAGAAAGACAAGATCCAGCCTCATCCACCAGAACACAGGCACTAGTACCCTCCACCAGGAAGCCGACACAACCCACTGAACCAACCTTAGCCACTGGGGACAGACACAAAAAACAACAGGAACTACGAACCTTCAGCCTGCAAAAAAGGAGACCACAAACACAGTAAGATAAGCAAAATGAAAAGACAGAAAAACACACAGCAGATGAAGGAGCAAGATAAAAACCCACCAGACCTAACAAATGAAGAGGAGATAGGCAGTCTACCAGAAAAAGAATTCAGAATAATGATAGTAAGGTTGATCCGAAATCTTGGAGATAGAATGGACAATAGAATGGACAAAATGCAAGAATCAGTTAACAAGGACCTAGAAGAACTAAAGATGAAACAAGCAATGATGAACAACACAATAAATGAAATTAAAAGTACTCTAGATGGGATCAATAGCAGAATAACTGAGGCAGAAGAACAGATAAGTGACCTGGAAGATAAAATAGTGGAAATAACTACTGCAGAGCAGAATAAAGAAAAAAGAATGAAAAGAACTGAGGACAGTCTCAGAGACCTCTGGGACAACATTAAACGCACCAACATTCAAATTATAGGGGTTCCAGAAGAAGAAGAGAAAAAGAAAGGGACTGAGAAAATATTTGAAGAGATTATAGTTGAAAACTTCCCTAATATGGGAAAGGAAATAGTTAATCAAGTCCAGGAAGCACAGAGAGTCCCATACAGGATAAATCCAAGGAGAAATACGCCAAGACACATATTAATCAAACTGTCAAAAATTAAATACAAAGAAAGCATATTAAAAGCAGCAAGGGAAAAACAACAAATAACACACAAGGGAATCCCCATAAGGTTAACAGCTGATCTTTCAGCAGAAACTCTGCAAGCCAGAAGGGAGTGGCAGGACATATTGAAAGTGTTGAAGGAGAAAAACCTGCAACCAAGATTACTCTACCCAGCAAGGATCTCATTCAGATTTGATGGAGAAATTAAAACCTTTACAGACAAGCAAAAGCTGAGAGAGTTCAGCACCACCAAACCAGCTCTACAACAACTGCTAAAGGAACTTCTCTAGGCAAGAAACACAAAAGAAGGAAAAGACCTACAATAACAAACCCAAAACAATTAAGAAAATGGGGATGGGAACACACATATCGATAATTACCTTAAATGTAAATGGACTAAAGGCTCCCACCAAAAGACACAGATTGGCTGAATGGATACAAAAACAAGACCCATATATTTGCTGTCTACAAGAGACCCACTTCAGACCTAGAGACACATACAGACTGAAAGTAAGGGGATGGAAAAAGGTATTTCATGCAAATGGAAACCAAAAGAAAGCTGGAGTAGCAATTCTCATATAAGTTATATATATATATATATATATATATATATATGTAGTTTGCTTGAGTGCAGTGTTTTTTGTTTTCTGTACTGAATTCATTAGCATGGGTCGGTATAAAATTTAGCATAGGTCAATATGTAATTTGTAAACTAATAAGGTCTTAAAAGTGAGGAATTAAGTCTTATAAATTTAATTATTTATTGTAAAGAGCAGAATAGCATACATAAACAGGTGCCTAAGGAAAACTTGTATTCTAATATGGAACTCTCATGAACACCTTTTTTTTTTTTTCTTCTAACGGTATGATAGTAGGCCATTTGATTATTTTTATGGCTTTAACTTTACAACAATGAAATATTCGTAAATTTTAAAAAGTATTTTTCTTTATTTGATGCGGGTGGGATACTGGAGAAATGAAAGGTCAAACACCTATTGAGGAATCCATACTTGTCTATATATTGTGTACTTTTATTTCAAGAACTGATTTAAAATTCCTAAAAGGATGCTATAATAAGTTATTATGCCATTTTACAGACTGAATTAAGTGAATTTCAGGGAGGTATGAAACTTGCCTAAGGCTATCCAGCTACCAAGCGGTAGAAGTGAGAATTAAATCCAGGTATACCTATCAAAAAAAAAAAAAAAACATTATGCTATATATATGGAATCTAAAAAAAAAACAAAAAGTGGTCATGAAGAACCTAGGGGCAAGACGGGAATAAAGACACAGACCTACTAGAGCATGGACTTGAGGATACAGGGAGGCGGAAGGGTAAGCTGGGAGAAAGTGAGAGAGTGGCATGGACATATATACACTACCAAATATAAAATAGATAGCTAGTGGGAAGCAGCCGCATAACACAGAGAGATCAGCTTGGTGCTTTGTGACCACCTAGAGGGGTGGGATAGGGAGGGTGGGAGGGAGGGAGACGCAAGAGGGAAGAGATATGGGGATATATGTATATGTATAACTGATTCACTTTGTTATAAAGCAGAAACTAACACACCATTGTAAAGCAATTATACTCCAATAAAGATGTTAAAAAAAAAAAAAAAAAAAAGAAGAAAGGTACCTTCCACCCAAGGTATTAGAATTTTCTCAATGTGAATGGAAACTGCTGTAGAATTGTTTTGGCTTGTTTCCATGGAGTTTAAGAAAGAAGGAGGCCTGGAGGGCAGGCTAAATTGACTTGATGTTTTTAGGTTTTTGACATGTGGAGACTAATCTTATTTCCATGTCAATGTACCCTGTCAGCTGCTGCAGATTAATATATGATTAGCCTTTCCCTTTAATTGGCCGTGTAATAAACTCATCATCCCCAAACCATGACTCGGTGGTTCAGAGCACAGACTCAGAGCCAGACTGCCTGCATTCAAATCCTAATTTTGATCTTTATGGGCTTTGAGACTTGGGGCAATCTACTAAAGATCTTTATGCCTCATTTTCCTATTTGTTCTTATCTCATGAGGGTTGTTGGTAAGGATTAAATGAGCTAAAACGTGTGAAGCACTTTGAATAATGCCTGGTACAGAGTCAGAACTATAAATGTGTTAAATAAGAAGTCATATAATTAGGCTCCCCATTTGTGATTGCTGGTGAACCAGCGGTGAAACAACTAACTGGGAGTATGCTAGTGACATATGGCTGACTTGGAAATCTCATAATAATGAAACAGTGCCTATGTTTTTGTGGCAAAGTGGGTGGGTGGTTAAGCAGGACACTGGCAGGTTAGGGCTGAGGACTTCAGGGGTCTTCAAGCCCCCTGGGTTGCTTCACTGAACATGGTATACTGGGGCTGCCCTGGGGAGTGGATAGGAAAACTGGGTTACTTTAGGAACAGGATGCATATTTGAAAGGAGGATTTGGATTTCTCAGATTACTTACCTGGACTGTGGGTGAGGTAAACTGAATCTGGGGATAGATTGGAGAGATCCAGGGTTATTCCTTCTTGCTAGATTTTTGGATAAATCAGATAGAATTTTAATCTTCAATTCACTGTTTCTGTCAGTTACCATTGTTGGCTGGTATCACAGAAGTCACTGCTGGCCGCTTGAATCAGAGAAGTAATTTATTGGAAGCAGGGACGCTCAAACAAGCAAGAGGAAAGTCAGGGCAAGAGGCTTAGAAGGGCCAGGAATTATGGCCCCTGGGAGTCTGGAAAGCAGGGACTGCTGCTCTCGTCCCTTGTTCATATTCCAGAGAGGGGAATCTGATAAGCTTTGCTTGTGCCAGGTACCCAACCCTTAGCTAGAGGGCAGGGCATGTAAATTTGCAATCATACTTGCCTGTATTTGATGGAGCAGTTCCTCCAAAGCAAAATCAGGATGCTATTACCGGAAGAAGGAAGAAAGGAAGCAGAGTGGACAAAAACAGCAGATGTCTACCACACTACTCTGTATTGCTTCAAGAAACCGATGAGGAAGACAAAAGGCATAAGGAAATAAGGAGACACTGAACACTTTGATTTTTAATCTTTCTCCCCTATTCCAGCTGCCTTCTTCTCTGACCTTGAAGCTAGATTCCAAAGCCTGGACTTACACCAGAAGAAATCCTCAGATTCTGATGGAATTATCTCCTGATCCTACCATAGTCCAATTTAAAGAAAACAGCTTAAAGCACTGTATAGATTTTTATCAAAATGGTGATAGTTGTTTTTCCATTAGATACTTACTGGGTGTCTACTGTCTATCAAAAAAAAAGGCAAATAGCCCTGTCTCCTGCCTTTCAGAAATTTATAGTCAGGGAAGCAAGGCAGACAAATAAATTACATGATTACAATGTAGTGTGGAGAATAGAATAATAGAGAAACAAAAAACATGCAGCTAAATCTGCCTAGGGGCTTCAGTGGAGGTGGTATATGAACTAAGTCTTGAACACGGAATGAGCATTTATAATTTTAAATTGAGGCATTTAATATGAAAACAAAATTGTGATCCCAAATTATAAACATTATTCACATGGCTGTCAGTGGCACCAATTTCATCTACTGGCAGGATAAATACTGTTCTTTTGGTCTTCTAAGGTTAAGAAGTGAGCTCATCAGAAGAAAGTCAAAGACTGAGGAACAAATATGCTGTTGCATTCCTAAATTATAACAAGTTTTAAACAAAGCCACATTCCTAATAAGTGTAGTTTCATGAACTTAACTAGATGTAAGATGTGCCAGACCCCTCCAGGGCTTCTGGAACCCTTCAGAGCAGTCACTTATTGACTGGGCAGCTTGAAGGTCAGAGCCTGTCCTGGATCAGGCAGGGGTCTTGGGTCAGCTACTGACTTTTTATTGCAGAAGCTACTTATGCATTTAACATTCATATCTTGGCTAGAACTCATCTATAGTATGCTTTTGTGTTAGTAATGTGTCTGGATTTCAACCTTATGTAGAAACTGAAATGAGAGTCAGGAATATAGTAATAAAAAAGAACTCAAAAATCTCATCACAAAATAGGATGATAAAGCCTCACGAACTAGCAGATTATTCTTTTTTTTCTTTTATATTCTTTTCCATTACAGTTTATTGCAGGACATCGAGTACAGTTCTCTTTGCTATACAGTAGCACCTTGTTGTTTATCCATTCTCTATACTATAGGTCACATCTGCTGACCCCAACCTCTCCCTCCCTCCCCCAACCCCCTCCCCCTTGGCAACCACAAGTTTGTTCTCTATGTCCGTGAGTCTGTTTCTGTTTCATTTGTATTAGATTCCACATGTAAGTGATATCATATGGTGTTTGTCTTTCTCTTTCTGACCTCACTTAGTATGATAATTTCTAGTTCCATCCATTGTTGCTGCAAATGACATTATTTCATTCCTTTTTTGTGGCTGAGGAGTATTACACTGTACCTATGTACCACATCTTCTTTATCCATTCATCTGTGGATGGACATTTAGGTTGTTTCCATCTCTTAGCTATTGTGAATAGTGCCAGCAGATTATTCTTACTTAGTAAAACTATTGTCAGAATGTCTTATAATGGGAGTGTGTTTTCCTGTGCCAAGTGAATATTCCCAAAGTGTTAGAAAATGTGTTTTCTCTTAGATTGACATGCATGCTTTACCCTGTTGCATGGCATGTGCCTCTGTAAACAACCTCAGATCACTTTTTAGACCAAGGTGGGAAAACAGAGGAAATGAATGAAGGAAGGAATAAATAAGTTCCAAAAAATAAAGTCTATTAAAAATTGCATTAATTATCTAATTTGAATTAATGAAAACTGTCCAGAGTCCTATAAAATGGTTCCTTTAGCCCCATTAGTTTGCCACAGATAAACTGGGAGTTAGAAGGCCTGAGTTTTTGTCTTGGCTCTGCACTTACCTACCTGTATGAGTCTAGGTAAAACAGTAGGAGGACCCTGATGGATGAATTGACCTCTGAGGAAATTTCTACAAGAGATGGTTAGCCCTACCCTTTTGCAATCTCTTCAAGTCACTCATCAATTTACCCCAAGAGTTATCACTACTTAAATCAACCAAATTCGTATAATTTGTGAGGTTTAGTGCAGACATATTTGATTGAGGTCTACTTTTCATTTTAGTAAACATTCCTACTATCTGTTTTGATTAAAACCTCTCTGAAACAGAATTTAATTTAAAGGACATGCAGGCAAAAATAGCACCTCTAAAGGCTGTTTGTTGGTGGGCAGGGATAGATTCTAGGTGACCTGTGGATTTCCTGTTTGTAGGAACGTAGAACGACTTGCTAAGTAGTTACATGCTTAGCTTTCATATGACTACTATAATCGATAGTTTTCGCTAAGTGTTGGTGGGCAGAAATCCTTAAGCATAACATTTTGATAGATTCAATTTAGGTATTGAATTGCTTTATTATCAGAGGTTCACTTACATTTTCCCAGAGTCATCTCAAGGTATATAACATAGGAGAGCTAAGAGTGTATGTGCATTTAAAAAAACAAAACAAAACATATTCCACCTAAAACTTGGAAGACCAGTCTTCTTAGGTAAAATTTGAACTTCAACTTAATTATTTTTTTTTTTCAGGATTCTACATTTTCTTCATCTTTCTGTTTTTCTTAGATGCTTGTTCATTCTTGCTCATGGAAACTTTCTCTATACCAGAGGTACATAATAGAGAAAAGGCTCAGCAGAATGGAGGACAAGAGATAATCATAGAAACCCATGTTGAGCTAAATGATACCTGGAATGCAATTTGAAGATGGATGTTCCAAATTATTTTTTTTCTGTCTAGTTGACAGAATAATAAGGGAATCAATCAATCAAACTCAATCAATGAGGACGGAGTGAAGCTCATCTGAGTGGTGATGGATGATACTTGAAAGTGAATTAGTGACTGATTTGGAGAGATTTCAGAGGAGTAGAGCCAACAATGGCAAATCAGGTTAACTTGTATGTATTGCTGACAGGATGCGGGCTGGGCAACAGCAAATTCTATCCAGCAGCCTCCAACTGCCTGTGAAGCTGACCTAGAGATTACTTCATATCCGATGGACTGAAACAGGTCCATCTGAAATAGTTTTCTTCAGCCTTGAAATTTCTATAATAATATGTATCAAGCCTAGAAACCTACATTTAAGTATCTGCATACATCTGCACTGGGCAAACAACTCCCAACAATGCCTCCATGACAGTATGCTGTTAGTTGCTAATTGGGAAAAAGCACAAGTAATAGTTAGAAGGCATTCTGTTGCTTGCTGGGGGGCTCCTTCCCTAGATGGTTAAAATATTCAGCTCTATTGGACAACCACCTGGTTTAAAAATCTTTGGCAGGTGGTGTTAGCAGTACATATTTACTTGTTCGTGTAGTATCTGTGCAAAAGCTCAAATCAAGACAAGCTACAAATGGTCGTTTATATGACCACTCTTGAGACCTCATCACCTCCTCTAGAGATAAAGTTCCTCCCATGTCAGTTTACCCTCAATACTCATCTAAGCCGCTGCCCTTCCTCTCTGTCCTCTCCAGGCCATGGTGCCAGCAGGATCTGTTCCCCAGGTGTTGACAATCAACACTTCAGCAAGGTGATTGCCAAGTAGCAGAGAAACATTTTGTAATGCATCCTGAAAGGACATCAAACCCAGACTTTTAGCAGATTCAAATAAGTAAAATTAAGACAAAGGGAAAGTGTGTGGCTCATTCTCTCAGCCTTTGAAGCCCAGGATTCCTGCCCGGATCCTATAGTTTTGATTGGATTGCACCATTGGATGGAGATATTAGTGTTGCAAATCCATTAGGGGTTTATTCACTCTAGAAAATTTTTATATTGGAAAATAAACTATAGGTTTTTTACTATATTTATCCATTTCCCCCACATTTCAGTAGTTAGGAAGCTGTTTAATACTCGCCAGCCTCTCTTTAGTCTTATGTTTCTGGTGTATTGTCCCTCCCTTGTGCTCTTTTCCCCCAAGAAACGGGCAAAGAGTAGATTTTGAATGCTCCTGCTTGTGGCAGGCATCCTCTTCCTGGCTCACAGCTCACCCTGGCCTTTTTAGGCAGCAGGCTGGTGGGGTTACTGGGATACCCAGAGGTGATGTGTGTGGCTCTGACAGTACCCTGGTGGATTGAGCCAATTTGTCACAGCCAATTGCTTATTTTCAGGGATTTTCCTACTTTGCCAGCATCATCTAGGTAAGGACCAGATGCTTTTAGTTAACATCTTTTGCAGTTTAAGGGGCTCGAAAAATCTTCTTTTATTCCGGGAATCTAATGCCCAGGCCTGAACAAATAGGTTTCCCCTATTCACTTGGAAGGCAGTATGTGATTTTCAAAGGAGCAAATGAACATATGGGTGCTTTTCTTTTCAGCACAGAATGGAACACTGTTTTGGAGACAGTGGGGGAGCAGACATGAGTATGTATTTTAAAGACTGTAAATTGGTGCACACTGTTTTGGAGGCGATTTGATTCTATCTACCAAGATTTAAAATGCAGATACTCTTGACTGAGGAATTTTGCCTCTTACCATGTATCCCCAAAGTATAGCAGCATATGTGTTCAAGGGCGAATATATATTTATACAGCATTGTTTACAATAGCAAGCGATTGGAAGCAATCTAAATGTCCATTTAATAGGGGGCTAGTTAAATTATCGCACATACATACAATAGATTCTTTTAACAATTGTTAAAAGAATGAGGGAGGTCTATATGTACTAATATGGAAAATTTCCAAGATATACTAGGTATCTAAGAAGGGTTGGACAATGCTGCCATTAATGTAAAAAAGAAAGGGGGGGTGTATGTACACGTGTGTATGTTTGTGTATGTGTAACCTATCTTGATTTATTATCAGCAGTTGACTCTGATGAAGGAAGCGGGGAGCTGAGAGAGAACTGAGAGGGAAAGAGTATTACTTTTCACTCTATGCCTTTTGTTTTGTTTTGTTTTCATAAGGTTTTTAATCAAAAGATCACAAATTCCTTTGTGGATGATTAAGTCTTATACTCCAACTGTGAAGCAAGGGAAGAATAAAAGACGAATATATCATATAACCTGAAAAAAATCTCAAAAAGAAAATATAAAAAGGGAAATGCAATCTTTTTTTTTTTTTGCTGCTCTGACACTCTTCCCTGTTATTTTTTTTCACACACACACACTGTATTTTATTTTCACAAGAGATAAATAAACTGACACCAAGCATTGTAAATGGATGACCACAACAAAAGCAACAATGATTGCAATTACCAAGCACGAAACACACTCATACTATGTCATAATATTGACATTCAGTCCAGGAATCCTCCACTGTAACAGCTCCTTTACTTTGCAGTGAAAATTGATTTGTATAATTTTTGCCTCTGAGTCCTTGTGGGATTTTATTTTTTTTATTCAAACAGAAAGTCATAAAAATTATAATCATCCTCATCAGTTCACTCAGTTGTATGCCTTTTTATAAAGCTTAAAAGGTTTTCCTTGTGCATGTAATTCCTATTCAAATAAATAGGTAATTAAACAAACCAACAATAAAGATGTTAATTTTTCATCTTTTCTTTAGGATTTCTTCTCACTGCTCGATTTCCACAGAAAGGATCCTCTTCCTGGTCATTGGTGTCAGTTAGACCTTTAGGTCTGGCCGCAGTGACTAGTTGTGTGATACTCAGCAAATGATTTAGTGTTGTCCAGAGCCTCACCACTGTTTTTCTCCTCTAAAAATGATTAAAAATATCTCAAGACCTGTGAGGCTTAAATAAGACAAGTTTCCTCGCATAATGCCTAGGAGGCGATCCTTAATGTGGCCTTGAGAAAAGGAGGTAATGCTGGTGGGATAGGTATTTCTAGCACCTTACTGCAGCCAAAAATCTTTCCTTTGCCCTTGTTCGAAGGCAAGTCTTCTCCTCATAGGACACTGAAGGTTTTATGTCTTACTAGGTTAAAACTAACAGAAAAAGATGAGAAGATGTCATAAAGTAAAGAAGCAAAACCTCTTCTACACTGGTGTTATGAATCAAAACAGGTCTCCCATGAGGGCCTCAGGCTGGCATTAGAGCGGGCGGGGCTGTGGTCCCACCGAGCTTGAAGCATCCTCCCAGGGCCCCCGAAGCTTTACAGTTCTTTGTGGCTGTGGCCCTTAGGCTCCTCTTGGGTCCTCTGAGTTTGGCAGCTGCTCAGTCAGCCCAGGAGGACCAAACAGCCACCGAACTATTCAGAGTCTTTTTCCCCCAGTCTCCTGGGGTCTTAACTTTCAGGAAGAGGGTTTTTTTCCCCCTCATTCTATTTATTTTTAGTTTTCAAACATGTTTAAAATATTGTTTCTGTCTTGGTGGGAAGAAGAGGGTACTTTTTGAATAAACTCCTCTCTGGGGGAATTGCTGTGGCAATGGAGGGTGTGTGTGTGTGTGTGTGTGTGTGTGTGTCTGTGTGTGTGTCTGTGTGTGTGTGTTTCTTTTCGGAGCTCAGCAGAGAATCTGAAGCAGCTGAAGTGTTTTATGTTGGTCCCACTGTGGCCATAGTCTAGTTGCAGTATACCACATCCTGGGTAGTTTTACACACACCAACTTCAGATTCTGCTGAAGCCAGAGGCCATGGCCTTGAATCCACAGAAGAGGACCTAGTTCTTTTGAGCTCTGGTGAGATGCCCGATACCCATCCATTTATTCCAGCTTTTGGAATGTACTCTGGTTGCAGTTTCACAGGTGCATCTTCATGAGTATGGATATGTCCGTGAGTAGCAGAGACCACAGTACTTTGCACCTGTCTCCATTCCCACTCCGCACATTGCATCAGGGTGTAGTGTAGGACTGGGCTGGAGGATGCTGGCTCTGGAGGAAGACTGACCTGGGTTTGAAAGCCAGACTTGCTACTTTCTAGCTGGGTAACCTTGGCGCCTTAGTTTGTTTTGGCTGTTCTAACAGAATACCATAAACTGGGGAGCTTATAAACAGCAGAAATTTATTTCTTACAATTCTGAAGGCTGAGAAGTCCAAGATCAAGGCGTCGGCAGATTCACTGTCCGGTGAGGATCTACTTCCTCACAGATTGTTTCTTCTTCCCTATAACCTCATATGGCAGAGGAAGAAGCGAGGGATTTCTCTGTGATCTTTGTATAAGGACATTAATCTGATTCTAACCACAGGCCCTGCCTCCTAATACCGTCATAATGAGGGTTAGATTTTCAACATATCAATTTGTGGGGGGGACAGAAACATTCAGATCATAGCACTTGGGTAAGTTATGGACTCTCCCAAAGTCTTAGTTTCTTCATCTGTGATACAGGGATAATAATGGTACCTGTCTCATGGGGCTGATGTGCTCAGCACAGTGCCTGGCACACAGCGAGCCCTCAGTCAGGTACAGCGCTAGCTCAGACCCTGGCTGTCTTTCCACTCGATGATGAGTTCTTGCGGGGCAGACACTGTGTCTTTCCCTTTATTACATTCCAAGTGCCCAGCACATTACCTAAGCACTTGATGAATAAATAAAGGAAAAATGAATGAATGGATGAGATCCCCAAAGCAGAATCACAATATGACTGATTTTGTGACACACTTACCATTCTTACTTAACTGGTCTCCTGGGAAGAACTCCTTTTAACTTCATTTCCTTCTTGACTACTCCCCTCTCCTTGGAAAACTCTCCTGCTTCTATGTATTGTTCTATAAATTATTTTCCACAGGTGCCTTATTATAGTTTGTTTTGTTTTTTTTAGTCTTAAAGAAACCCTCTCATTCTCAAGACCAAAAGAAAAGAAAAGGGAAGAAAAAAAGATATCAGATTTATAGCAGATTTCGTTAGTATTTCTTTTTCCTTAAAATATACATTTGACTAGAAAATAGGAGAAATATTTGCTTTTCAGGATTTGTATAAAATTCCCTTAGGTCTACTCTGTGGCATTCAATATGTATCCTTAGACTCTTTCCTCTCCAAACTTGGGTTGGGCATCTTTTAAGTTTTCACGTAGCTTCCTGATGTAGCTTCCTGATACCCAAATTCAAGATCGCCATTACTGAGTTGGTTCAAACTATGCATTTTGACTTTCAAAAAGTGAAAACTGACCAGTTAACTGTTTTCTATTTGACCTAAAAATTTTTTTATGACACACTACCTATAAATGGGAATAATTTGATATGACCTTCCCCCTCAAATATTGCGATTATAAGGAGAAGGCACTGGAGTTTTTCTATTTCCTGGAGAGAAACCTCTTTACTTCTGCCTTTCAGACATGGCCAAACTGGGTTTTGATACCCTGTGGGCAGCTTTATAATCATAGAAGGAAAGAGCTGGCAGAGAACATAGAGGTCACCCAGTCCAACCCCTTCATTTTACAGAGACACTGTGTGGCTTAACCAGGATCACAGAGCTAGTGACTGGGTGGTGCCTAGAAGCTGGATCTCTTAAATCATTGTTCAGTGATTTTTCTAATTCATGCAATGCCTTTTCTCCTACACTCAGGATTTAGAGGCTTTAGTGATTCACATTCTGATATTGTTATTCTTAAGTTAAATAATTTGAGGATTGACGGCAGAAGATTGATTTCATTGAGGAAATTCCACAGGCAGTGATGAGGGAGTGCCAAATTATTAAAATGAGAGAAAGCAAAAATGAGGGATCAAACAAAATGTGTTTGGGATCGTATTTGATAGGAAGACCAGCATTTCGTGACCTAATTTATTACCTAGTTATGGAGATGAGTCTAGTGCACATGAAATGAGTGGTGAACAATATACAGATGTTTTGTGAAGTGACAGATTATATGGTACAGAGAAAATGTTTATTGAGTAGTGCAGGAGTGAGAGAAGGCTTCATGGCCGATGTGAAACTAAATCCAGGCCCTGAAGAATGAGAAGGGTTAGGATATGCAGTTGGAGAAGCAGGGCATTTTATACAAGAGCGAGCAGCATATGTGTAGTAGTGGAAGGCACTAGGAAGCAGTGTGGGTGTGAGTCTTGAGCGTTCATGGGAGATTTGTGGGGAAGCCTGTCTGACTGGAAAATAAGGACAGGTTGGTAGGGTGGAGTCCGATTAAAAAGGACTGAAAGTCAGGAGAGGTCAGACTTGTAGACCTCAGGAAGCTCACCTTGAATTTTGTGCTAAAGTGTGACTATAGAGACCTGTTTGAGATGGTCACTTGGGCAGTGTGGTTTGGAGACTCTGAATGGCTAGTTACCAGGCACTTGAGTATACAGGCAGGAGATGGTAAAGATGTCAGAGGCAAGTGGAGATGAAAAAGAAGAAGAAAATATGTAGACTTTCAAAGGAATAATTACTGGGGTAACTGGTTAGATTTGGTAGGTCAAGAGAAGAAATTGTTCAAAGTTGTATCCAAGGGTTTTAACCTGCGTCACCAAGCTCAGAAAAGTTTGTCTGTGTCCCTGAAATTCTTTTCCTGCCAAGACTAGAGTTTGAGCTGATTGCTCTAATAGAACTTATTCCTGTTGGCCAATCTTTCTCTCCCCACATCTCTTTTCTTCTTGTTTCAGGTTACAGAACTGTTGTATTAAAGACGTGTCTCATTTCCCTTAAGGAATAATAATCTTTGTAAAAAGGTTCTTGGTTCCTTGCACCTGCCTTCTGATTATTGTTGACTTTGCCACTTAGTTATCTCATGGTTAAATATAGAGAGAGATCCCTGGAGCCCATTAATCTCTGCAGGTGAGAATGTATTTAATCTACGGGAGAAAACAACATTACTTACCTGGAATGTTTGTTCTCTGACTAATAATTTAGTCACATTGATCCACCGTTTATGCCCAATGAGTTCCCATTTGTATCGGAGGGGGGACATTAGAAATGGTTTAATTCACATATATAACTAAGGAGTCAGTTGAGGGACCTTGGTTATACTCACTAGGAGACTGATGAAGTTAAAAAAATATATAGTGCACAGAGGCCTGCAGATCTTGTATAACAGAGTGACTTTTTTTTCTGGTCCAAGAGACACCTCATTCTGTCACTGCCATATCTCCTTCATCCTGAGAGAGACTGAAAAGAAGATACACTAGAAGAGGGCTGTGCTGCAAGTTTTCCTAATGCCAGCAAATGTTTATGTAGTATAAATATTTATTATTATTATTTAATCCTCACAGTAATCTTGTGATTACTTGTAAATATAATTATCATTTTCATTTTACAGATAATGATACTGAGAAAGGCTGAGAGAGGTAAAATGAGATGGGTGTTAAACCGGCTCTCTGACTTGAAATCCTGAATTTTTCTCACTCTACTGTGAAGAGCGTGGGCAAGAAGTCAGGCTCGCAGAAGCTGCCAACTTGTTTAGATGTTTATTTTTCAATTATGTGACACTGGTTCTTTATGGGCTGTTTGGACTCGTCTATTACAACAAGTAATTCAGAGGGTTGTATATTTCCTTCCACTGGCCATTAGTCCCTGTGAACTAATTATGTTAGGAGTCATCCTTACAGCTCTCTAAATTACCCAGCAAACCCAAATTCTTGTTTTGCTTCTTATTAGGTCCTGCTTGACTTGGGAAAAAAATGGCTGTTCCATTTCTTTCACCGTATTTATCTGTGTGGAATGGTAACTTCTACCTGCTCTTGGGAGTTTGGCTCAAAGCCAAGGTGTTTGGGCACAGAAAGGGTGAATTGGCTTGTTTAGGCTTTATCTTGTGTCAGCCATTTTCACAGGGACAGCATTTTGAGAAAAATGTCACAACATGGCTGAAGGAAATGCTGGTTTGCAAACATACTTGTTGTGGTTTCTATGATTTTACTCATTTTTTTACCCCATTAGGCTTTCTTGATAAGCTTGTCTTTTGGACATGTGTTACTCTAAAATAGAGTTACATAAAAGGTGGCATGTTCTCTGCTTAAACATGTGGCAAATCATCAACATCACTCCTTTTAAATTCCAAGAAAATATTCTAGGCACCAAGGAAAAATTAGCTCGGATTTCTTCCTCATGTGATATAATCATTGCATTCCTTGACTGGAGGAGACCTTGAGAAGGCCAGCTTATACTTTCTGCCTTGCCCTTATCTTCTTGACGTGGATCCATTAAAAACATCCTTGGGAAAAAAATCGCATTGTATTAAATCCCTCAAGAGAGTCCAACTTCTTTTTATTATTAATTCTACTTTTAGCATTTAGACTGTGTTTAAATAACAGAAAAATGAAGATGATGACAAAGCTGACCAACTTTGTAGCCATCTTCCTGTTTGTTTTGGCCCCTACACAGCCAGTTGAATTGATTATGTAAACATCAGCTATTCATATGGAAGAAGACTTAGAGTATGTGGCACTCAGGTCACAAAGAAAGACCTAACCTTAGTATCAGTAAATTCATCTTTTACCTTACCTCAATTTCTGGGATGTTATTCAAGTAAATCTCCTCTGAAGCTGCCCTAAATGGAGATGGGAGTACCTTCCTGCCAACTACTGTGTAAGAAACGTCCATATATACTGAAAGATAAGATAAAGAAACGTTGGATTCTTAGAGTAAATCATCAGAGACCTCTTTGCTGCTCAAGTCATCCTAGGGACTGAAGTTGCTCATTAAATGAAATTGCTTATAAACAATTTAGCACAAAGCCCAACAGTTTTAAGGATTTGGCAAAAATTAGCTACTCTTTTTATTTAAAGAAACCAGAGCTTAAAATGAGCCCTCCACACAGAGGAGGACAAAGGAAGGTGATAGAACAAGTCAAAGGTGTTGGGAGCAGAACCAAGCCATTGTCCTAATGAATCCCTCTGAACAACTGTCATAACTTTAGGGAAGAGGCATTCTCACTCACTACCCAAACACGCCTCTGCAGTACTGTGGTGTTGCTTCCATTTCATTTAACCACGTAGTAATCTGTTCCCTATTTATCCAGTTGACCTTGTCATTCTCAAATCCTCTTGTTTGAAGACCCTGGCTTTAAGACCCTATTCCATTACCATCTGCAGCAGAAGTATCTGAAGCTAGATGGCCCCTATCACCTGAGTGAAGGGCTGTTCCTGCTTGGGTCAAGCAGATCCCTAAAGTACCTGATCAGATAACATTAGGTGAGAACCCCACACCAGTGCTCTGAGCAGGCCAGTACCATAGACCCCCATCAGAGTTGGCAAAAGGACGCCGCTCCTGGGGAATATTCCCATCAGTGGACTCCTGTTGGCAGTGTTTTGCATGTGTTCGTGCAGATGAGTCACGCAGATCACCAAAATTATCCAGCACACTTAAGAAAACCACAATTTCCTGTGCCCTACCACCTGATATTCTGATCCTTTAAGTTTGAGATAGGACCCAGGGAAAAATTTTAGAAGCTTCTTAAATGATTCTAGGAGCCTTTGATCTAAGTAACTGAGCTTTTCCAAAGGAGTGATTTATCCTGAATGAATGGGGAAGCTCTCTGAGCTTTAACAGTTACTCACCTATCTACAAATGTAATATTTTTACAGAGCTTTGGAGGGCTCTGATTTAATTCCATTATTAGCCCTTATTGAATTAGTTGTACCTCCTACAAAGTTCATGACAACACCAAGGTCTTTATTGGGATTTCAAGGTAGGACAGGCTCTTTTAGGTCACCTTCAGTTTCTGAGACATGGGCTGGTGGACTGAGAGGCAGCAGTGTCTGGTCAGCCCATCTTCCCAAGCCCCCCACTGCAGGATCAGCTTCTTCTTTGCCCAGTCTTGCCCAGGTTTGGAAGTAGATTGATGGCCTTAGTCTATGTTCTTCTGGGCCTGGCATGTGTTCTACCACATGCAGGTTGTATCTGGTGTGCCAGATGTGAGTGCTGTGAGACCTCTCTGTTGGAGCCTGTCCCTCCCCTAACATGCTGGCTTCTGCCTCAGTTTACCAGCCTAATTTTCCAGTTCTTCGCTGGGTCTGCAGCCTGCCTTGAGTGTTGGCCCACTGGCCCAGCCCTCTAACTTACTGCCTGGATCTTGCCTCTTCTCTCCTGTGGCCAGCTCTCTGGATTCCCTACCGACTAATCCTATAGCGCATGGAGTGAAGTGTCCTGTGGGGCTAACAGTACATCTCTAGACTTAAGCTGTCTGCGTTAGAAGTTGACTTGAGCACCTTCTAGCTGGGTGAGCTTGGGCAAGTGACCTAACCATTTAGTTTTTCCACCTTACTTTCTTCATCTTTCCTCCCTTAGTCTCCTTATCTGTAAAATGGAGAAATAATAGTATCTACCTCACAGAACTGTAAGAATTAAATAAGACAACACATGTAAATTCTTAAAAAGTGCTTAAGTGTAAGCTGCTCTCATGTTATTATTGGCTTACTCGGAGTCATGAAACCATTGCCTGCTTGATTACAAATTTTGTCTGCTATATGAAGTTGAGTTCACCACATCCTTTGGACATTGTCCATCGTGCTGCCCAGCACATGAGTTCCCAGCTGTTTATCCTCCACCATCCCCCAGTAATGTCAGCTGTGTTTCCTGGGACCCTGCAATTATCTTGCCCAACAAGCCTCATTTATAACAATTCATTCTCTTCAGTTCTCTTGCTTTTTTCCTGACTGAATTGACCAAGTTCCTTCAGATTCATAGGTTTTAATTTCTAGTCACTCAATCATCTTTCTGCCTCCACTTTAAACCTTTTCCAAATTCTTTACTCATTTAATTGCTTCATCCAAATGCAGTTTAAAAATGTTACAAACTAGGCTGAGGGCAGTGGAAAGATTATCTTGGGGTTTCTACATACTTTCCCTGATTCTCTATTCAGGAGCATGCTAACATGATGAACCTCAGAATACAGATGCTTATGTGCTGTCACTCATAACCAAGCATTTTCTGTGTTTTGTTGCATTATTCTACAAAAATAAGTAAGATCTCCTCAAGAAACTGCCCATCTGTTGTGGGAGGCTTAGTGGTAGGCTGCCTTCTTCTTTTTTTAAATTAAAAAAGTTTTTTGCAGTGGTGAGGATAAGGAAATAATGATGAGATGAGAAAGAGCATTGCTATTTATTCAGGAACTATTTAACTAGTGCCATTTTGTGCCAGGCTTTGGTCTAGGTGCTTAGGAGAATATGAATGAATAAAACAGACAAAGATCCATGTCATGGAAATTCTTTATCAAAAGTGGACACAAAATCAATAGTTGTTTTTTAATCAAAAGTATTTTTGCTAAAATTTGGAGGGTAGAAATATTTTAAGATGTGTTAAAGTTTAAACAGATCATCAAGGATTGGGAATTATGACATTTTATAACATGCTTGGCAAAATCCAGATGCTAGTGATATTTGAATTAGTAAACAATAAATATAAATAGTAAATGTAATTACCTTGATATTTTTTACATTTTCAAAAACTAAACTGAATAATGAAAAGTATATAATTTTAGGGCTTCCCTGGTGGCGCAGTGGTTGGGAGTCCGCCTGCCGATGCAGGGGACAGGGGTTCGTGCCCCGGTCCGGGAAGATCCCACAAGCCGCGGAGCGGCTGGGCCCGTGAGCCATGGCCGCTGAGCCTGCGCGTCCGGAGCCTGTGCTCCGCAACGGGAGAGGCCACAACAGTGAGAGGCCCGCGTACCGTAAAAAAAAAAAAAGGATATAATTTTATTCTGGTGATCTGGAATCTTGTAGAAATGTTGATGAGGCTACGAGGCTCTAAGGTAAATTGTATGTAGTAAAATTTACAAATACTGTTTGACAGTGATCAGCCATCGTCTACGAGGGGCTGGCAATCTTTTGGATTAAAAAAAGTCAGATGTTCATTTATTATGATTTTCTGAGTAGTAGCAGAGGTGGCGTTCCTGTCTAAGAAGAGTTAGCGGTGATGGCGGCAAGAGTAGTGGGAGCGCAGGTGTGAGAGTGGTTTAAAGATCATTTTCTTCTCACATCTGTGTTGTTAGGTTGTCTGGTGGATGTAGGGGTTATTTCAGGACATTCAGGGGCAGCAAAACGGACAGAGGATACAGAAAAGAGAGAATAGTTCATTCCAGCCTTTAAAAATACAAATCACTTGGTGAAGAGTCATATCTTAATTCTTTTTAAACTAACATGCTAATATTATAGGAAAGAAAACCACATGAAACCGTGTTTTGAAATGGTTCTGATATTTTAGTATATTTAAATTTATGTGTTAAAATATTAAATAGAAAAAACTAAAGCACAGCTATTAAAAGAAATAGAGTGGAAATTTAGAAATTCAGAGCAAATTCAACAAACTGTTATTGAAAATCCAGCCTGTATTCAGCATTTTGCCAAGACCCTGTGAATACAAAAATTGGCTAAGACACATCTCTAATTCTCAGAGAACTCACAGTATGGTAAAGGGTGAGGGTGACACACACACACCACCAAATAAATACTATTCAGTGTTGCAGCTGGTCTGTCAGGCTAGATTTCCCCAAATTGCAGTGTGGTGGAGAATGGGCTGATTCTGGGTGTTATATTATCAGGTTTTCTCTCTCTTTTTACTTTTTTTCTTTAATCTTATGGCTTAATTGTATGTGTGGCTCTTTGTGCAAGTCATCTCAAATTCTTTTGAGAAGTAGGAAATATCCTTTAACAGTCAATCAATAAAGATAATCCTTTGATAAAGTAAAATTTGAACACACAAGTCATGTTGGTTTTACTCTAGCTGAGGCACAATGAATCTGGCCAGAATTGGGAAGAGAGGGCAACTGTGAAGAAGGAGGATTCTCCAGGTGGAAAGGCTAGTGAAATTATAGTTCTGGGGGATTATAGGAGAGGGAAAATGGGGTCTGCCTAGGTAATTAGTAACGAGATGTTTAAAAAGTTTGATCCCATTTCTGATCCCAGGGAGCAGGTTGAGAAGGTAAGATTTCACTCAGTAGCTCCAAAGCACAATCAGATGAGTATAGCCTAAATATTTCCAATTCTGAAAATCAAGACAGGGAGAAAATTTGGGCGTGAGAAGTAACACTGCATTAAACAGGTAGTGACAGGAGTCAAAGAGTCATGTGATGGAAGGCACCAACTTATTTGTATGAGTTTGCATTTCTTTAAATCTTATTTTATGTAGTTTTAAAACTATTTTATATTGTTTACAATAAGCAATGCTAATGAGTAGCTTCCTATTTATATTGTTAGTTTAGTAAAACTTCTTTTATACAAAAAGAAAAACTGACTCAATTGTGTGCTAAATATTCTGAGAAGCTTATCTGGGGAAAGCCAGCTGGAATACATGACATAATCCAGACTCTATTGTGTCCCCTAGTGGCAACAACACAAATTGCAGGCATAGTGATCCTGCCCAGGAAGAATTAACCAGCCTTGCAGATCCAAACCTACTGAGTGACAGTAAATGGCAAATTATGGCAGGGATTGATTGGAAACCACTTTAGATCAAGAATGGAGCATACTATATTGTCATTACTTATTCCTATATTTCCCACTGTGTGATAAATTTTGTAAGAGCAGGAACTGTATTTGACTTATTTAAAGTTACATCTCTAGAGCCTATCAGTATATGATGCATAGTTGGTATTTGAGAAAAGTTAAATAAATGAGACACTGGGGTGAGGAGTAAGGAGAGAAGCAGAAAAAGAGAAATAGGAGGACCTCAGAATTGAACTGTATTTATTTCCCAAATTTGCCTAGAATCCTCTTTGGCTTTTCCCATGAGCCCAGATGTTTAACTCCATCTAGAAGGGCTTATTAAGTACTAAAAAGAGTCTTAATTTTAGTTTTCAAAGTATTGATTTGTCTCTCTATTTACAGCATGTTTCATAACAACGTTAGTAATTTGATTGGTAGTTTCTTTGTAGTCTTAGAACTAAGAATTCAGGGCAAAGATGTGAGATTTCAGACCAAAATATATTTTCCATCACCTAAAATACACCAAATAGAGTAAGACTATTGTCTCCAGAGAATTCTCAGCATGCAGGCCTGTCCATTTTATAGAGAGCAGGTAATGAAGTGCTTTTATGAAAGTGCCTATTTAACTCATCTGAATTAAGTGGGAACAACAAACAGAAGAGTTTTAACCACAGAGATAAAGTAACCATCTGAGCTGCAAAGCCAAGAATGAGTCCAAGTTAATGGGCACATATTAGGAAAGGCTTAGGAGAGCCCATTAGAAGAGGCACTGCAAAAATACAAAATGGGGTCTTAAAAAGGATCTTCTGCGTATGAATTAAGGATTAGTGTTTTGAAAATATGATAGCACATAGAAAAATAGCATTAGGAACTGAAAAAGCCATTTTTTAATGCAGCCATTCTCACCCAGAGTGCAAAAGATGCCTTTCAGCTGGAGTGGCTTTTGCCATTGCCTAGTTCCAGGGAGCTGCAGCACTGGCAGGCAGCTTCACATGGCTCCTTCCCTGCAGGAATGCCAACAAGGAGAGGCTTCCAGACCCTGTCTGCACAGGAGACCAGAAAGCTCAGGTTCCTTAAGGTCTAAATAAGGAGATTCATTCTAAGATTCCTCCTTAGTCAATCCTTGATGACTCCAGAGATGGTAGCCCTGTTGGTTTCATTATGTTATTTAAAGGAACATATTAAAAATATTAATAGGACCCCATGACTAACTATATGTATTGTAACACAGGATAAGGTTGGTTTTACACACCTTTTGTCTATTTTATATACTACTAGCCAGACTCCTTAGGTCCTCCTAGAATTTCAGTGAACAATTCTAGCCATCGAAGAAACATTTTTTATAAAAGTACTAGTTTTCAGTGACTAGCATATAAAAATAAAAACAGTTTGACCATCACCTCTCGGCAAAGGTACAACATTTTTAGACGGTAAATAAACAGAAGGTTGTTTTAAGGTGCAGTAAACCTGAGCAAGGAAAAGTAGTCTGGAGATGAATGTAAGAGCAGGAGGGAGGGTAGAAAGGGAGAAGAAATCTGGGTGGTAATTCTACAATCCTGTGACTCCACCGTGGTATGTGTTCCAGTGACGTCTGCAACAACTGGCGAAATCTCAGGGCCCCTTGTCCCCTCAACTGACTGAACTGTTAAAAGGATTCCCAGGTGATTTGTACACCCACTGAAGTTTGAGAGCTTGGCTCCAGTGGTCCTGAGAGGCTGGGTTCTGAGTAGTAAATCTACAGTTGCTAGGGCTTCTCAAACTTTGGTATGCATGAGAAACACCTGGGGAAATTGTTAAAAAGGCAAGTTCAGGGCCCAGATCAAACAGGTTGTGATTCCATAGGTTTGTGTGGTGCTTAGCAAAGCTGTCTTTCTAACACATTTCCCAGGGGTTTTGGCACAGGTGGTCATTGGAGCACTCTTTAAGAAATCTCTGCCACTGATATGAAGATCTGACAAAGGAAGACTATGCTTACTAAATCTATTGAAGCAGTAGGCCCTTGAAAACTTCCTGAGACATGATAACTGGTTGTACGAACCCCAAGCGCTCAGCTTCCTAGCTTTATCTGTGTTCTTTATCCGTGTCACATTGAGCTCTTTGCTCTTTGCTTCTAAAAGTCTGTGTGCTTCAACACCTTAGTCTTTGCTGTGCTCTTTGCACAGGTTTCAGAGTCTGAAAGGCTGTGTTTGGATTTTAGCTTAAGGCATGTGCTAATTTGTTGACCTTGGGCAAGTGATCACAGTCTCTGACACTCAGGTTCCTCATGTGTAAAATGGGTACTGTAGTACCTGTATTATTGGAGTTATTCAACAATTACAAGAGAAATGGCCTGTGTAAAATTTACAGCACAGTGCGTAGCATTTAGCAGACCTCAGTGTTTGATCACAACTACTGTTTGTGTTACTTTTTTTTTTTTTTTTTTGAGTCTGGAGAGCTCCCTTTTTTCTTCCAAAACTTGCTTGTAGCATTTCTTCAAGAGCTCCCTTTACTTCCACCTTGAATTACTCACGAATCCACATTCTCATAGTACTTAAACATTTCTCTCTTTGTGTTCCTTTTTGTCATGTGTTATTAGTTTGTTCTCTGTCTTTTCACTGAACTGTGAGCTCAACAAGACAGGCAGACAACAACGAAAACAAACTCTGTCTTACCCCTCTGTAGTTTTAGCACCTTGCACATAGTAATATTTAAGGCAAGGTGTTTGTTTATGTGCTACACACTGTTCTAAGCACTTTTAATGGATGAACTCATTTAATCCTCAGAACAAGCCTATGATGTAGATGCTGCTATTATCTCCATTTTGTGAATGAGAAACTGAAACACAGGAGGCTTAAGTAACTTGTCCAAGGTCACACTGCTAAGCGGTAGACCTGTAATTTGAACCTGGGCAGTCTGGTTCCAGAATTCAAAATTTAGCAGATCCTAAATGAATGCTTGTTGAACTGCATTACACTGTGAATACATCAACTTTAGGTGAGGGCTTTCCTCTTCAGAAAATGGTGTTCTGAAGATGAAAAAGGAGCAGGTCAAATCGTTGCTCAGTTTTCTGATGTATCTTATTAACTTGAAACAATATCAAAACAAATCATAGATATAAAACGGTTACTAGGTTCCTTCTGAAAGGAAACTTCAAATCTGTTATGAATGTGATGGTAAGTATTCAGATTATTTCAAAGAGCAAAATTTTGTCTAGCAGCAGGAATAAATAAAGACTTCCTGACATTGAGGTTTCTTTTTTTAGCTTTATTGAAATATAACTTACATATAATAAACTTGCTCATTTAAGTGTACAATTTGATGAATTTTGGCAATTATATGTAGCTGCAAAACCTCCACACAATCAAGATACAGAAAAATTCCATCACCCTAGAAAGGACCCTTGTGCCCCTTTGTAGTTGATCCTTTCCTCTGACTCTTGGGTCCAGGCAACCATGGATCTACTTTCTGTCACTATAGTTTTACCTCTTCCAGAATGTCATATAAATGGGATCAAATAATATGGTAGTCTGTTGTATCTGGATAGTTTTGCTTAGCCTAAAGCTTTTGAGATTTATCTGTGTTTTTATTTTCATCAGTAGTTTTTCTTTCTTATGGATATGTAGTGTTTCATATTATAGATATACCATGATTTATTTTTCCATTCACTAGTTGATGAACATTTGTGTTGTTTCCAGTTTTTGGTTATGATGAATAATGCTGCTGTGAACATTCATGTGTGGAAATATGCTTTCACTTCTCTTGGGTAAACATGTAGGAGTGGGTGTGCTGGGTCATATGATAAATCTATGTTTAACTTTATAACATACTGCCATACTGTTTTCCAAGTGGCTATACTCTTTTGTATCCCCCCAGCAATGTACTACAGTTCTGGCTGATTCTGTCTTTGACAATATTTGATATTGTCAGTCTCATTAACTTTAGCTATTCTAGTGGCTGTTTAGTGGTAGCCCATTGTGGTTTTAATTTGCATTTTCTTGATGACTAATGATGTTGAACATGTTTTCTTGGCCTGTTTTCCATTTGAATATCTTCTTCTGTAATTGTCTATTCAAATCTTTTGTTCATTTAAAAAATTGGATTATCTTTTTCTTATTGATTTATATTTATGTTCTGTAAAGAAAATATACTCAATATAACCTTTTGTCAAATGCCTGGTTTGCAAATATCTTCTCACAATCCGTGGCTTGCATTTTCACTTTCCTAATTGTGTCTTTTGAAGAGCAAACATTTACAATTTTGATTAATTTCATTTTATCCATTTTTTTTCTATTTTGCACTAGTTGTGTCTTGTTTAAAAAATCTTTTCATGGGCTTCCCTGGTGGTGCAGTGGTTGAGAGTCCACCTACCGATGCAGGGGACACGGGTTCGTGCCCCGGTCCGGGAAGATCCCACATGCTGTGGAGCAGCTGGGCCCGTGAGCCATGGCCGCTGAGCCTGCACGTCCGGAGCCTGTGCTCTGCAACGGGAGAGGCCACAACAGTGAGAGGCCCGTGTACCACAAAAAAAAAAAAAAAAATCTCTTCCTAACTCAGTGACACAAGGATTTTCTTCTAGAAGTCTAATAGTTTTTACATTTAGGTCTACCATCATTTCAAATTAATTTTGAGTTTGACATAGAGATTGAAATCCTTTCAATAGAAATGCTTTCACTAGAGTCTCCTCTTCTTGCTGATATGCCAAATAGCTCATTCTGTAACCATGTCAGGTTAAGATGGCCAGGTAGAAACTAGTATAAGAGAACGTGTGGGTGTGAGACTCAGGGAAACCTTTTAAAGCTGGTAGCTGTTCAATTTTCAAGTCCCACAATACATGGTATTGTTTGAATTAGGCCTGTGACTTTTTGTGTGGTGTGTAGAAAAAACGAGAGGGAAATATCTCACAGTAGATATGGTGTTCAAGTAATTTTTTGAAATCTTTAAACTTTGGGTGGATAGATATGTTTGAATCAAAGTTAACTAGCTAGAATAAGGTTGACTGTACTTATGACTCCAAGTTTTGTTGAATTTTCTAAGTATTAGGGCAAGTGATATTGTTTTGCTTGGTTTTTCCTTTTTCTCCCATTTCCAGGAAGCACAAAGTTCTTATTTGAAGAGAGCACTTTTCTTCTTGCTGCAAACCTGTTTGAAACAGGGAAGGACCAGTCTCAGGAAAACTTTTCAGCCTGATGTCTTTTTTCCTAGCCTGCCTTTTGCCCATAACCACTCCCATACACTCTGTTCCCAAGACAGTCTGAAGTTTCAAAATGCCAACAAAAAATTCTCTGTGTTTAGGTTGTTTTGAATTGTTAATTATTGGTGGCAATGGGTGAGTGTTCAGCACCTTGGAACTTTTGCAAAAGAAACTTAATAAGGATATGTCTGCTGTAGTTGGAAAAGTATTTGATGAACAGCTGACCTTTCAAATGTTTACATGAGTTGAATCTCTGAACTGGTAATGTTAGGAAGGTCCAAGTTCTAATTCAGACTCAGACACTGAATCCCTTTGTAGAGAAAGCTTTTAAATATCTTCAGTTTTCTCATTTGTTTTTTTAAAAAAAAAGGCTGACTTCGCTCACCCGTTAATTGGTTAATGTTTGTGAATGTTTTGAGAGGATGAAAAGCACTTTCTCAGAGCAGTGCCCTATCGTTCCCTCTCATGATTGTGGTTTGTCATCCACCTGAAGTAAGTGGGTAAGTCATGTACCAAGTTTGCATTGTAGAAAGGAAATGATTCTACAGATCCTTAACCACGGGATGAAAAAATACGTTTCTTTCACGTGGAGTTGGTGAATAAAGCTTCCAATGTTCTGAGGGAAAAATGCCAAAGGAAGCCTGCTTGTGTGGATTAGTTCACTTATGAATACTTTTAAAAATATTTACATAAATCTCTACTGACTAACCAGTTCTCTGAGCACATTCCATAAAAATTTCTTTTCAAGCAATTTCTTTTAGAAATTCGTACATATTTTTTTTTCTTTCTTTTTTTTTTTTTTTCGGTACGCGGGCCTCT
>NW_020837948.1:39896903-40108457 GCF_003676395.1 Aethalodelphis obliquidens | reverse complement strand
AACCCGTGTCCCCTGCATCGGCAGGCAGACTCTCAACCACTGCGCCACCAGGGAAACCCCATACATATATATTTTTTGTTCCTTGTGTCTTGCACGAGGGCTGGTGTTCACGGTGCTCGATGGACTTAAAGAAGCCATTCCATGCAGCTATAAGAACTGGGGAGATGGGCTGAGGAAGAAAGCTGGAGTTGAGAAATTCAGAAGGACCTCCTTTCTATTGTGGCTTTTCCCCCCTGAGGTCCTATTTCAGCATTTTTTTTTCTTAGATTCAGTTGCTTCATTGCTCGAGTTCCTCTTTCAGATGACCTGTGTTCCTCCTACTCGCCCCAGTCAACATGGCTGTCTTCCCCTAAAGCTATTCCACAATGCTCCCTCTGTGGTTCTGGACATTATCCAGGGAGCAGCAAGTCAGGGTACTTCCAAATTTCCACTGAACATATCACTTTGAGATTCTTCTAAAAGCATTGATCATTTTGGTTGCAGCTGGAGTATGAAGGGAATTCTTAGGGAATCCATGTCTTTACCATAGTAGTCATCTGGCTGCCATGAAGGGAAGAAAGGATTGTGTTGTTATTTTTGGAAACAGGAAAAAGAAATCCGGGCATCTGCTCATCTCTGTTGAGGTCTGACCACAGGTTGAAGGAATGGAGAATAGAGGTCACATTTAGGTTTTTATTTGACCTATAGGGTGTTCAAAAACTGAAAAGCAAAAGAGAACAAAAAAAACAAACAAAAACAGAAACCTCAAAAACCCAAACTGAAATTCCCAGCATTTAAAAATCTAGAGATTTCAAATAAAAATCTGAAACCTCAGCTTCTTTTGAAAAATCGGAAAGACTGGTATCTCTGGATCTGCGTTCTGACATGGCAATGTTGACTAGATTGAAGCATCGGCTGCCCCTTTGAGATGTCTAAAGCTTCGTATTACCAACTTGTCCCCTGAAGATATGATCTGTAAGGTTTTACATATTCAGATTAAAGGTCCAAATATATTACTTTAAATCATTCTTTTCACTCTCTCTAGATAGTTCTTTTCCTCTGAACAGGAAATAGACATGAGAAAGTATGTTAAGAGAATGTATGACTAGCATGTTTTCGCATGTCTGTTTCCTATTCAAAGAGCAGGAGTTACCTAGAAAGAGTGAAAAAAATGATTTAAAATGATATATTTAGACCTTTATTCAGCTGTTTATAGTCAGCAATTCACAAGGTTATCCCATAATTCAAATTCAAGTATACTGATTTAAATATACATCCTTTGATTCTTCTGAGGGGGAGGTATACATGTGTTATGTATTATTTGTCTTAAAAAATTAAATTTGTTTTCAAAATTGTTTATCTAGACATTTAGGGCCTTTTAGGCAAAAACCTTTGTGTGACCACTTGACAGATAAATAAACTAATCTCCGCTGTGGTCTGTTGAGTACCAGGATTATATTTATAACTGGAAAGAGTGAAACAGCAATTGGACACCATTAATACCTTTTTACTGAAAAGTATGTGCCAATTTATGAGACCACTTTTATTCTGAACTATCTTTTGTCTTTAATTCTGCTTTTATCCATCAGACATAAATTGCCTCCCAGACTAGGCTTCCTGGTGTTCATTCTTCCTTCCTAATAGTATCCTGATTTCCTTTCGGACTGTTGTCTCTTTCCCATATAATGCAGTCTTGGGAGTCTGGGTCTGATGGTGGTCAATCATCTTCGACCCCCCACTACAGAAGCCCTTGGTTCTTTGTCTCCACTGCTGGATATGTGTCAAGAAATGGGCATGTGACTGAAGCTTGGAAAGCTGAAGTCGCCTGGTTATTTGAATCTCGAGCGGAGCGGTACAAAGTCAAAAGCAACAGTTAAAGCTCACGCACTCCGGGGGTATCGCTCTGATGGTCAGGTAGTTCCTAGCCTTGTTCCTGTCCAGTTCCCAAGTCTGCTTGTCCACGCTCCATGTCAATTTCAGGAGATTCCCCAATATTTTGTTTAATTTTCTGTTCATTCTTTCTTTTTTTGGTTGAGTGGTTTTCTCTTGCATATAATCGGGGAGCTCTAACTGATGTATCCTGTCTCGCCATTTCCCCTGCTACTGCCCTAGTCCATTCCCCACCATCTCTTGCCTGGAATACCGAAAAAGCCTCCACACCAATTAAAGCAGATGTATGTATCTCCTTTATATGTATCTGCTAAAACATTTATAAGTCAAATCAAGTCACTCCTCTACTCAAAACCTTCCAATGGTTGCCCAGTTCACTCTGAGTTAAGGCCAAAATGCTTAATGGAATACAAGCTTCATAAGGGCATATAATGTTCACTTCTGTATCTCCACTACATAGAATAATCCTTAGCACATTAATCTGTTGAATAAATGATATGCTCCTTGGGGGAGCAATCATCTTTTATTTGACTTGAATCCTTAGTATGTAGCACAGTGCATGGCACAGAATAGGCACATAGTAAATATTGGTTTTTGTTGTTGAGCCTAGCTGCTTTAGCTGTTAAAAAGGACAGAGTCATCAGGATCTAATCCTTTCATGGTTTCACTCTTGTTGATAAGTGGTTTGTAAAAATCATAGGGACTAACTCCACCTAGTATTCAGCTTATATTCATTTTGGTGAAAAACAAAACAAAACAAAAAAATGGCAACCTGATCAGGATGGAACTTGCTTAAAGAAAGGCTCAGATTCGTTTTAGCAAGTTTACATAGTCTGCATTTTGGAGGTGAAGTTCTGAGGTTGAATCAGGCCAGGAAATACAGTTGATCATCCTACGGCAAATTTCATTTGCGAGTTCAATGGACGTGTAAGTGGAATGGGATCATGTTATTAGTTCTCTTAGAGGCACAGATTTCCAAGATAGGAAAATGAGTGTGTGCTTGCCTGGTTAGGCAAACATGGGCTGTCAATGCAGTGTTCCCAGGGATACTCCTTGGAGGGAAAGAAAGGACTTAAGAAGGGACTGTTCTAAGATGTTTGATCCCTCCATTCTCTTCTCCACACTCCCCACTCCCCAGCACACACCAGTTAAACCAAATGGTTTTAGTATTGTGACAAAAAGATAAATATAATTTGAATCTAAATTTAGTCCATTCTTTCAGTCAGAATATTTCTTTTCTTCCTTTTGCAATTAAGCATTCTAATTTTCTTTTCCCACTGCAGAATTGTGTCTTTTTAGGTTGGCAGGGCTTCAAACGGTATTAATCATAATTTCTAAGTATTTAAGCTATTTCAGTGATTGAAGAGAACTTCTATGATTATAGGATACTGTTGAGTAATGGGTCCTTTAAAAATCTCATTGGTCAGTTTCAATTTAGTTAGGAAAAAATCACAAAAGCAAAAATATAAGTTTTGAGAAACTACCCTTTTTAGCTTCAGACAAACACTAGGTTGTATTTTTCTTGTCAGAATTAGAGGAAAGGTTTTGCTGCAAACTTGGGAGAATACTGCTTAATAACTTCCTTGTAACATGATGAGAACTTTTCCTTCCTGAATTTCAGCAATTTTGAAATGCTGAGACGCTTTCATTTTTCCTTTATAATTCGACTCTGGAACCCAGAGTTCTTCCTTGGATTGTGAATTCCCAAACCCCAAGAGCATTTTGAATTTCTAAATTTCTTTTTTAAAAAAATAATAAAATGGTACTGGCAATATTTCGGTTAGATAAATCGCAGTTAAGGTCAAATCCACCTTGTTTGAAACCTGCTATTCAAATCAAAACCACCTGGGGCCAGGGGTGGTTCTGTTCTACCCACGTATCTGAGGAAATAAGAATGGAGCCTCCTTAATGGGGGGTAGAGAGCTGACTCTCAGACTTCATCTCCACATACCAATTGAAGAAATGAGATCACTATACAAACCTTGAAGCAAGAGCTTACTGGATTTTTTTTGGGGGGTGGGCGGGAGGGGAGCATTTTGTTTTTTGTTTTAGTCAAGCTTGCACACTTATAGAAGTGGAATTTGTTATGTGGGTTTTTAATGGATATTCAGATGGCAGCATCAGTTTTCCATTTTAATTTTGTGTCTACTTCAATAAATGTTCTTGTACATGTGAGGTCAAATAAAGTAACTATCCAGACGGTGTTATCATTTTCATTATTTATAAGATAATGTCCATTTGTTGTCAGTGGTACAGTTGTACGTTCTAGATGGCAGGGGCCGTTCTTATTAATTTTTTCATCCTCAGAGCCTAGCACAATGCCCAGCACATAGTAAGTGCTCTATACCTGCTTAATGTGAATTAACTGAGCTAATGGAGTGGTTTGTTACTATAATCTAGCTTTTTGACCTATAGAAATGACATCTGTTATCTTGTTGATATATTCTATTCTCCTTATTACGCCATTTAGAAGTTGTTAGGATACATATATTAGGCTTATAATAATAGATCCTCGAATTTAAATAACTTTATAAGAAACACTCATATTCATTATTTTAGCATGTTCTTACCACATCTCTATGAAGTCAGGAGGCAGAGAAGCCTACAAGTTAAGAGATTGTTCATCATTCTTTATTCTGACCCTTAGGCCCATTCTCTATTTTTTTATTAACTGTATGGTGGGCATAATGAACACATTATTAATTGCTAATAAAAGAATTTCCTCCTAAAGGCTTGCTGGTTTATACTGTTAAAATAACGATGGGGAATTCAGAAATCAAACTTCTGACACCTTTACATTGTTGGCATGAGTTTAAGATTTTATTTTAAGTAGCTATTTCCAAATTGAAGTTCAGCATGATGGAAAAACCAACTCTGGGCTATCTTGAGGATTGTTTACTTGGTGGATTAGTTAGACAGTTGTTGGTTTATTCCAAGTTTGCGTTCTCACTGGGGATTCCTGAAGGTTGATATGTGCTCACAGATTACAAAATAGTTTTAATAGCAAATTCAACATAATGGAAATAGCTTCTGCCTTATTCGGCTAATGCACCTATTTAACTCCCCAATGGGGAGAATTGAGAGATGATTTTGTGAGTTCTTATACATTAAAAATCTTATTTAAGGTTTTCAAACATTAAAAAATGACCTGTGTTTTCTTAAAATTGTTTGCTTATTTTCCCCCCTGTGCTTTGCCTATTTCACGGTCTTCTTTATTCTCTTCTCTTCAGAGTACGAACGCTTGTGGTTCTATTCAGCTGACTCCTCTTTCCTTGAATAATTTTTCTAGTTGGTTCTTTCAATAAGACAGGCAATATTTATTTGGTTGGTTGGTTGATTTCTCAGAATTTTAGATCTGGAAAAGTACTAAGTTTCTCCCCAAAATGTAATCATCCTGATCATCAAGGTTGTCCTTATGTGTGCTCAGACCAAACTCTCCCCATTTCCTAAAAGTTTTTGTTAAGATAGAGCTAATTAGTGCCATCAAAATTTTTATTCTTTTTCCTTTTTAATACCCTTTAATTTTAAATATCTTAAAATGTATACCCAACTACATGGTTGACTCAGATTTAACTGTAAGTCATTATAACTTTCAATGCCTGGTACCTTTATAGGAGGAGTGTCGTACATGGTTCTTTGCTTTTGTTTTGTTTTTGTTTGTATTTGCGGTATGCGGGCCTCTCACTGTTGTGGCCTCTCCCGTTGCGGAGCACAGGCTCCAGACGCGCAGGCTCAGCGGCCATGGCTCACGGGCCCAGCCGCTCCGCGGCATGTGGGATCTTCCCGGACCAGGGCACGAACTCGTGTACCCTGCATCGGCAGGCGGACTCTCAATCACTGCGCTACCAGGGAAGCCCCATGGTTATTTGCTTAATGAGCAAATTGATCGTAGTTCATACCTGTATTTCTTTTTTAAAAAAATTTATTTATTTATTTATTTATTTTTGGCTGCATTGGGTCTTTGTTGCTGCGCGTGGGCTTTCTCTAGTTGCGGTGAGCTGGGGCTACTCTTTGTTGTGGTGCACGGGGCTTCTCGTTGCAGTGGCTTCTCTTGTTGCGGAGCACAGGCTCTAGGCATGCGGACTTCAGTAGTTGTGGCACGCGGGCTCAGTAGTTGTGGCACACGGGCTTAGTTGCTCCAAGCCATGTGAGATCTTCCTGTACCAGGGCTCAAACCCGTGTCCCCTGCTTTGGCAGGCGGATTGTTAACCACTGCGCCACCAGGGAAGTCCCATATCTATATTTCTTAATTGCAACAATAAACACTTTCAACATTGATCTCATATAAATGTTAGGTAAGTTATAAGATTGGTAAGAAAACAATGCAAATTGTTTCACAGAACTGAGGATTACAGCAGCTATTAATGTGTAATAATCTGTACTGAAGATGTCAGTAAAGTTATCTCAATCTCATTTTATTTTATGTCCTATCACCTTGTTTACCCTGTCCTTTGATGTTTGAATAGGACATCAATTCACTTTGATGACTAGTCTTACATAGTTATTGTCTTTTCCCCCTTGATTAAATTTTTAAAAGACTGTCCCTATTCTTAGAATAAAATGTCACAGTGGGGGCAAAGATGTGACAGTTTATGTGCATTGCAACTGTCCATATCTTACCAAATCAAGCTCTGATTCTATGCAGATTATTCTGAGCCTGTTATTTAACTAAGAGGATTTTGCAGCCTTTAAGAGTAAAGCAATCTATTCTCCAAAGTTGATGATAGGCTTTTGCTCAGCATTTTACATGGTATCTAAAGTGCCCTTAAATTTAAAGAGTGAACTTCTGGGTTGCTAGCCCAGTGATTAAGAACTTTATAAATGTCATATTTTATGGGTAGATATGAATAATTGTAGTTTCTTATTTACAGTGACCTCAGTGATTTCCCTCGGCGGTGGGGCAGGCATCTAAAGGTTATCTCTTTAAAGTTCAAAGCTAATTTAGATGGTGAGATACTGGATCACTTGTGTGAGTCGAGTTTTCATCTGATGTGGAGCTTTCTGAGAGAGTTTTGGTATTAGAATGCCTACCTTTGACTCCTCGCTCTGCCATTTGCAAGCTGTGTGGAAGTGCTAGCAAAAGATTTGACTTTTGTATCTGTTTCCTTACTGGCAAAAAGGTAATAATAATAGTACTTCCCTCATAAAGTTGTTATGAGCTTGTCATTAGCTTAAAGTGCTCAGTTAGCACTCAATAAAGTTCAGATATTATTCTTATTCTCTTTCTATGAGGTATCTCTTCTTTTCTTTTTTCTTTGGCATTGGCGTGACTTTGGCCAGGAATTACCTGACCTTGAGGACTAACTATTTCAATATCTACTCCTGAGGATTCCCCCTTTCTTCCCCTTCTCCTCTTTCCTCCTTTCCATACTGGCAGTGATATGGAATACAATTTTCCTAATTCGTTTCCCCTTCCTTTCTCAGAGTTTTGATATTACTTCCTAAGAGAAAACAGTTTAACAACCATGATGAAGTGATAAAGCTCAAATTCTACAGAGTTCTTACAGTAATGTCTCTGGTATGATACTTGCCTCCCTTACAGAAATATCTCCATTCATTTAAACTATTTAATGACAAAAGTACCTGCTTTCTCCTTTCTCCATGAATACCCTCTTCCAGAAAGATCAGTACAGAGGGTGGTGGGCTTGTTTGATGAGGTGATATCCACTATAGATTTCTGCTTTATGTAGGAATAGTACCTTGGGGGAATTCTTTGGAAACCCAGCACAAAGTCTATTATATTATTAATTTCTCAAATTCAAAAAGTGCTTTTTGTTGCTTGGTATGGGATTTCTGATTTTATAAAAAAAATATGTCACTGCAGTTTGGTGGGTAGTCTGTATTGAGAAAGTCTGTGAAATTTATCTTTTGTAAGGATACTGTTGAAGATGTTTTTCATTCTTTTTTGTCCTCTTTTGAAAGACTCTTGGAAAAAATTCCTGGCTTGTTTTAGTGTCAACTAATTATTGATTTATTTGTTCTATCTTAGGAATCATACTGTTTAAAACCGATGAAGCTCATCTTTTCTGACATTTTGCCTTTTTAAAATTAACCTCATCTTTTTTACTCTTTCTTTTTGTGTTTAAATTTTGATTTAGTGACTGTATTTTAAATATCTTTGTAAGCTACCTTAAAGGTTTCCTGAAACCAAGCTACTGTATATAAGCTGTCATGTTTGTAGGACTTCAAATTATGGTGTTCTGAACATCCTTCGTTTCCTCACAATTACGGTTATCATTTGTTCATCTCTGTGTGCCACAAACTGTGCAAAACACTTTGTAAATTATCTCTTTTAATCCCTATAACAGCGTTATGCAGAGGCTTTTTCTCCCCCTTTTTATAGGTGAGAAAACTAAAGTGTAGAGAGGTTAGGGTCATAACATTAGTAAATTAGGAAGCCAGATTTTGAACTCAGCTGGACCCAAGCTTGAATCCTAGTCTTTACTGTTTTTAATTACTTGAAAAAAGTGAGTTGGTCTTCCATGTTTTGAAGGCTTACTGATTTATAGCTTTTGTATGCTAGGATAATAAATACATTGGCTATCCAAAATCTTCACTGGCAATGACATTTGAACAATTCAATGTCCTGGGCATTTAAAATATGTTGAATAATTTAGCATTATTATCAAATGTCAAATTACAGATTAAAGAGGGCATAATAGACATTTTTACTTGCAATCACCTCCAAGATAATTTTACCTGAGTGTATTTAAAATTGGTAGAGGGTGGTCACAGGAGATCATTAGATGCATTACTGCAAATTATGTTTTTTTTGTGAAATTGTGAATTCAATAGTTGGTCATGTGAAGCCAACTTCCATTGTTGTTGATTTTAAAAGTGAATTGTAAATTTATCTGATAATTGTAAAAGTATCTGAAAATGAGCTAATATACTTGAGTGTTGCCACTTGCTGTTCCTGAAAACTGGAGTGATTTATCTCAGCCACACCCCATGGTCTTACTGATGAATTGCAAAGCAGAGAAAGAAAGGGCAACCTGCTTTCTTCACCCTTGATTGAGAAGTCCAAAGATCTGTTTTCTTTATTTCTGAGTACCCTTTATGGTCTTGCTACAGAATATTAAGTGACAAGAAGAAGGTGTTTTTTTCCCTGTTTTCTTCTCAATTCCTTTAATTTATTTTTCTCCTTTTCCCTAACAGTTTTGGAATTTAAAAAGCTTTTTTGGCATCTTCTGCTGCCAGTGTTAACACCAGCAATTGGTGCAGTTCACAATTGTGCATTAAATATAAATCTCATTTTTACATCACTTGCTTAAAGTTGACTTGTGATACACCTTTACTGGTAACGATAGATGTGTGTTATGAATTATTGCATGTTTAGTCCATGCACTTAAACTATATGGAGGTAAGCAATTACACTTTTATTTAAGAAGTATTCATGTGTCTCTACAACTTAATTTTTTGTCCTGTCTTTGTCAGCTTCGCGAAAGGCCATGATGAGTTTTTATGTGCTTGAGTCAGGTCATTTCCGTTCTGGGAAAGAGACACTGAGCAATTAGAATAAATGATTTTGAGGCCTTTTTAGAATTTTAAAAATTAACTTCTGACATAAATCTTTCTCATCTGGATAACTTCTCAGCCTTGAGAGTTTTTGTGGCATGCCTTGTTATCTTTGTGTGATTAGAACATTGTTTGTAGGATATGTGAGTATGTAGGAGTTTATTTCAAACGTTTTGGGGCCCCCCGAGGAGTACAGAGAAGCATAATATTTTCTAAGCTTTTCTGGTCTCTTTTTTTGAATGGGGGCATTTGTTTTGGTTTCAGCTGCACTGTATTTGATTTTAGTCTGCCTGATGTTTCCTCCACCCAGGCCTCTGCACATTCTGTTTTCCTTAGAGCACTCACCTTCAGTGAGTCTAACTTTCCTCTTTGAATCCTTAGTTCTCTAGAGACTTTCTGGCTTCTGGTTTATTTTTTATTGTTGTTTTACGGTCTGTGCCTTTACCAAATTAGATCTTTCCCCCGAACTGACCTTACTTTTTAAAATAGAAGGTGAAAATGATACTGTCCTGCAAACTTTCTTAACTTCAGCTGAGGTTTGTGTGAGGGAACTAAGCTCTACTGAAATTGATTTGAGTGGTTGTTTTTTCAAGTCTCCTAAGAGTGGTACTTAAGTAAGTACCCTTCTGGATGCATTGGAGAGGAATTCATTCATTTCATCCAATGGATGCCTTTGGGCATTAGGATTTAATTCCCTTGCAGAACCCCAATATAGAAGGACAGTAGGACGTGCTTTGAATGTGCATCAAACAAAGGAAGGGGCAGGATGACTGACACTCCCTCAGTGGCTACGTTGCCTTGGGGTAATGTGTGGGGACCTTTAACGGATTATCTCATTTAATATTAGAGTTTGCTTGAAAATCTGTGAAAACAATTAGGACCACTGATAGTGCTTCTGTTAGACCTTTCCTGATTTTTTTTTAAGGCTTATAGGAGACCCAGGCTAAGTTGAGTATGTTTGATTCCTCTTGCAGCAGAAATGATAAAACAAAGACCCCAAGACCTCGAACTGCCTGATGGTAGGAATTATGTCCATTTGTACTCTTCTCTATCCTTAGCACCTAGAGTTTCTGGCCTATTACAGGTGTGCAATAAAAAAATTTTCAATAAAGTAAAACGTAATCTAGACCAGATATACTGTACACATTTATTCTTAATCTCCTCCAAGATAGTTTTACATGCTTTTATTTTAAATTTGTAGAGATTTTAAACAGGTTATGAGTCTGGTTTTGGTCTCCCTGAGCCCTCAGATCTTCATTAAAGTGAGTGAAGATTCAGAGAATGCTGAATGTGTGTGGATTTGTTTTGTGCACTTGTGGGTGAGACAGGTAACTATGAGCAGAAACACGTATTTTTCACGAGAACTCTGTTGCAAGAAGCTGGGATGTCCTGGTTCTCAGTTCTCTGGCTGATGCTGCACCAGATGAGACAAAGCAGAGATTATAACAGGAGATGCTTCCCATCAGGAGCTGTCATGAATCACTGCTTTTATTGGGAAGAAATTGTTCGCAGTAATATGAAGACCTTGATACAAGAGTGACCATCCCTGGCACAGGAATACATGAAATAAAAATCTTGGTACCATTTCTAGACCCATTTGAAAATAATTAGGTTTAGGATGACATCAGAGGGGCTTCCCTGGTGGCACAATGGTTACGAATCTGCCTGCCAATGCAGGGGACATGGGTTTGAGCCCTGGTCTGGGAAGATCCCACATGCCTTGGAGCAACTAAGGCCGTGCACCACAACTACTGAGGCTATGCTCTAGAGCCCACGTGCCACAACTACTGAAGCCCGCATGCCTAGAGCCTATGCTCTGCAACAATTGCCACTGCAATGAGAAGCCCTGCAACATTGCCACTGCAATGAGAAGCCCGCGCATCTCAACGAGGAGTAGCCCCCGCTCACCGCAACTAGAGAAAGCCCGCGTGCAGCAACGAAGACCTAACTCAGCCAAAAATAAAAAAATAGAATGACATTAGAGACGTTTTTCTACATTATATATACTAAGAACAATCTGACTTCAGTGACAGGGTCTTCAGTGAAAACATGAATCATTTAGAAAATATAACAAGGCTTTGACCAGTGTAAACATTTAAACAATTTCAAAAGCTATGAAGCTGTCTCTAAAAAGTGTTAATTGTTAATCAAGTATTGTCTTGATTACCTTTGTTTTTTCCCCAGAGTGTGGTATTGTATTTCTTACAATTAACTGGGCTTTGTTGAGATCAGTATGCCAATCTTGTGACATTACATATAGTGCCATTAGTTTTGCTATGGACAAATGTACCAAATAAGGAAACAAACATCTATTTCCAAAATGAAAGGAGGAAAAATAAAATGGTTGAAGGATTGATAGGGTGAATGGAGGTAGGAGATGAGGACACAAGAGGCAGAAGCACAGGATAATGATGAAATCCTAAGCCCTTGAGAAACAAAGAAATCTTGGGGAGATCTAGTTCTCCCCAGGCCATAGAACTGAGGGTTCAAGGATGTCCTATCTAGATCTCAAGAATTAGGGAATCTTCGCTGATGTCTGGGTAGCATTAGTCAGCATCTTGAGTTTTCTCCCAATATTGTACCAACTTCTCCCCCGCTCCCCATCCAAACCCCCACCGTACATCCCATCACTTACACCAAAATCTAGGAGTCATTTTTGACTCTGCTTTTTCCTCACCTCCAACAACCAATCTATCAGCAATTCTGAGGTTCTATTTCCAAAATAAATGTTGAAACTATTTATTCATTTCTGATTCCAATGCCAATCCTGGTCCTAGGACACCATAATCTCCTTCCTGGACAACTGCAAGAGAATACTGGTCTCCATTCTAACCACCCTTTTCCCACTCTTGCTGTCTATGCTCCTTCCTTGCACAGCAGAGGGATATATGAAAACTAAGTAAAATCAAGGTTCTTCTTTGTTAAAAATCCATCAGTAGGGCTTCCCTGGTGGCGCAGTGGTTGAGAGTCCGCCTGCCGATGCAGGGGACACGGGTTCGTGCCCTGGTCCGGGAAGATCCCACATGCCACGGAGCGGCTGGGCCTGTGAGCCATGGCGGCTAAGCTTGGGCGTCCGGAGCCTGTGCTCCACAACGGGAGAGGCCACAACAGTGAGAGGCCCGTGTACCGCAAAAAAAAAAAAAAAATTCCATCAGTAGGTCCCCTTAAACCTGGGGATAGATTGTAAACCCCTGCACTGCTGGGGGGAAGCTGATCCCTCGCCCTGTGCCACCCACTCTCAACAGGCTCCAGCCACACTGCCTGACTATGTTTTGGGTGCCAAGGTTTCTCCTATTTTAGGCCTTTTGTTCTTGCTGCCTCCTGGACACATCTTTCTCTTTTTCATCCTGTCCGCACTTTCTCATCCTTCCATGTTGGTTCAAACATCCCTACTTGGGGAGGTCTTCCCTTTCCATTCTACTGAAAATTGTCCCGATTTACCACATTGCTTTATTTCTTTCACAGCACTTGTTAAGATCTATGACTTATTTATGTTCTATTTCTCTTTCTACCAGAGGCAGGAACCTGTGGCTTTTTCACTGCTGTATTCCCATTGCACTCCATAAATATTGGCTGAGTGAAAGAATTCTTTATTCAGATGTTCTCTCTCCTTGTGGCTCAGAGTTACCTCAAGCCTTGATATCTTGTATTTTACTTTCATACAACTCTTCTCTGTTCCCCTCACCAAACAAACCTCCTACAAATCTACTCATGCAAATAAGTCTCCAGTGGGGCGGGGAGCAATCTCTCTGGTTGCCATAAGGACCCAGCCATGGCTGAGTCCCAGTAAGGGGCACAGATTGGGCTGCAACTGGGACTCTCTTTTTTTAAAATTTATTGAAGTATAGTTAATTTACAATGTTGTGTTAATTTCTACTGTACAGCAAAGTGATTCAGTTACATATATATACATATATATGAATATATATATATTCTTTTTCATATTCTTTTCCATTATGGTTTATCACAGGATATTGAATATAGTTCCCTGTGCTATAAAGTAGGACCTTGTTGTTTATCCATTCTATATGTAATACTTTGCATCTGCTAATCCCAAACTCCTAGTCGATCCCTCCCCTCCCTCCCACCCCCGCTTGGCAACCACAAGTCGGTTCTCTGTGTCTGTGAGTCTGTTTCTGTTTCATAGATAAGTTCATTTGTGTCATATTTTAGATTCCACATATAAGTGATGTCATATAGTATTGTCTTTCTCTTTTTCTTTATTGAAGTATAGTTGATTTACAGTATCGTGTTAGTTTCAGAGGTACAGCACAGTGATTCAGTTATACATATACATACATATATATGTATATATATTCTTCAAATTCTCTTCCCTTATAAGTTATTACAAGATACTGAGTATAGTTCCCCATGCTATACAGTAGGTCTTTGTTGGTTGTCTATTTCATACATAGTAGTATGTATCTGTTAATCCCCAACCTCCTAATTTATCCCTCCCCCACCCTCCTTTCTCCTTTGGTAACAGTAAGTTTGTTTTCTATGTTTGCGAGTCTCTTTCTGTTTTGGAAATAAATTCATTTGTATTTTTTTTCCACATAAAAGCAATATCATTTGATATTTGTCTTTCTCTGTCTGGCTTACTTCATTTAGTACGATAATCTCTGGGTCCATCCATGTTGCTGCAAATAGCATACTTTCATTTTTTATTATGGCTGAATAAAATTCCATTGTGTGTGCATATGCATATATATACATCTTTATCCATTCATTTGTCGATGGACACTTAGGTTGCTTCCATGTCTTGGCTATTGTAAGTAGCGCTGCAATGAAAATTGTGGTACATATATCTTTTTGAATTATAGTTTTGTCTAGATATATGCCCAGGAGTGAGATTGCTAGGTCATATGGCAACTCTATTTTTTTAATTTTTGGAGGACTCTCCATATTGTTTTCCATAGGGGCTGCACCAATTTACATTCCCACCAACAGTGTAGGAGGGATCCCTTTTCTCCACATCCTCACCAGCATTTATTATGTCTTGTCTTTTTGGTAATAGCATTCTAAAAGGTGTGAGGTGATATCTCATTGTGGTTTTGATGTGCATTTCCCTGAGAATTAGTGATGTTGAGCACCATTTCATGTACCTGTTAGCCATTTCTAATGTCTTCTTTGGAAAAATGTCTGTTCAGGTCCTTTGACCATTTTTAATTGGGTTAGTGGGTTATTGAGTTATTGGGTTTTGTTGCTCTTGAGTTACATGAGTTCCTTGTATATTTTGGATATAAACCATTATTGGATATATGGTTTACAAATATTTTTTCCCATTCTGTAGGTTGCCTTTTAATTTGGTTGATGGTTCCCTTTGTTTTGCAGGAGCTTTTTAATTTGATGTAGTCCCCCTTGTTTACTTTTGCTTTTGTTGTCTTTGCTTGTGGTGTCAAATCTAAAAAATCACTGCCAAGACCAAAGTCAAGGAGCTTATCCTCTACGTTTTCTTCCAGGAGTTTTATGATTTCAGGTATTATGTTTAAGTATTTAAACCAATTTGAGTTGATTTTGCTGGCTGGTATAAAATAGGGGTCCAGTTTCATTCTTCTGCATGTGACTATCCAGTTTTCCCAACACTATTTATTAAAGATACTATCCATTCCCCCATTGTATATTCTTGGCTCCTTGTTGTAAACTAATTGACAATATATGCATGGGTTTATTTCTGGGCTCTCTATTCTGTTGCATGTATTTATGTATCTGTTTCTGTGCCAATAGCATAGTATTTTGATTACTATAGCTTTATAATGTAGTTTGAAGTCAGGATGTGTGATGTCTCCAACTTTGTTTTTCTTTCTCAGGATTGCTTTAGCTGTTAGGAGTCTTTTGAAGTTCTATACAAATTTTAGGATTTTTTTTCTATTTCTGTGAAAAATGCCATTGGAATTTTCATAGAGATTGCATTGAATCTGCAGATTGCTTTGGGTACTAGGGACATTTTAACAATATTCATTCTTCCATGAGCACAGAATATCTTTTCATTTATTTGTGTCTTCTTCAATTTCTTTCATCAATGTCTTATAGTTTTCAGTGTACAGGTCTTTCACCTCCTTCATTAAATTTATTTCTAGGTATTTTAGTTTTTGGAAGCAATTGTAAATGAGATTTTCTTAATTTCTCATTCTGATAGTTCATTATTAATGTATAGAAATGCAATGGATTTTTGTATATTGATTTTGTATTTTGCAAATTTACTGAATTTGTTTATTAGTTTTAAAAGCTTTTGGGTGGAATCTTTATGGTTTTCCATATATAATATCATGCTACCTGCAAATGGAGACATAGTTTTATGTCTTTCTGTCTGATTTGGATGCCTCTTTCTTCTTCTTGCCTAATTTCTCTGACTAGGATTTCCAAAACTATGTTGAATAAAAGTGGTGAGAGTAGGCATTCTTTTCTTGTTCCTGATCCTAGAGGAAAAGATTTCAACTTTTCACTCTTGAGCATGATGTTAGCTGTGGGCTTGTTATATATGGCCTTTATTATGTTGAGGTACATTCCCTCTATACCCAGTTTGTTGAGAGGTTTTTTGTTTTTTTTTGTAGAAAGTTTATTACTAGAGAATTAATACTTTATATTCTTGTTATTTTTATTTTTAACATCTTTAATGGAGATGTATAATTGCTTTACATTGTTGTGTTAGTTGCTGCTGTATAACAAAGTGAATCATATATACATACACATATATTCCCGTATGCCCTCCCTCTTGTGTCTCCCTCCCACCCTCCCTATTCCACCCCTCTAGGTGGTCACAAAGCACCGAGCTGATCTCCCTGCGCTATGTGGCTGCTTCCCAATAACTACCTATTTTACATCTCATAGTGTATATATGTCCATGCCACTCTCTCACTTCGTCCCAGCTTACCCTTCCCACTCCCTGTGTCCTCAAGTCCATTCTCTATGTCTGCATCTTTATTCCTGTCTTGCCACTAGGTTCTTCAGAACCTTTTCTTTTTTTTTTCCTCTTTAGATTCCATATATATGCGTTAGCATATGGTATTTGTTTTTCTCTTTCTGACTTACTTCACTTTGTATGACAGACTCTAGGTCCATCCATCTCACTATAAATAACTCAATTTCATTTCTTTCTATGGCTGAGTAATATTCCATTGTATATATGTGCCACATCTTCTTTATCCATTCATCTGTTGATGGACACTTAGGTTGCTTCCATATCCTGGCTATTGTAAATAGTGTTGCAGTGAACATTGTGGTATATGACTCTTTGAATTATGGTTTTCTCAGAATATATGCCTGGTAGTGGGATTGCTGGTTCATATGGTAGTTCTATTCTTAGTTTTTTAAGGAACCTCCATACTGATCTCCATAGTGGCTGTATCAATTTACATTCCCACCAACAATGCAAGAGTGTTCCCTTTTCTCCACACCCTCTCCAGCATTTATTGTTTGTAGATTTTTTGATGATGGCCATTCTGACCGGTGTGAGGTGATACCTCACTGTACTTTTGATTTGCATTTCTCTAATGATTAGTGATGTTGAGCATCCTTTCATGTGTTTGTTGGTGATCTGTATATCTTCTTTGGAGAAATGTCTATTTAGGTCTTCTGCCCATTTTTGGATTGGGTTGCTTGTTTTTTTGATATTGAGCTGCATGTGCTGCTTGTAAATTTTGGAGATTAATCCTTTGTCAGTTGCTTCATTTGAAAAAATTTTCTCCCATCCTGAGGGTTGTCTTTTCATTTTGTTTATGGTTTCCTTTGCTGTGTAAAAGCTTTTAAGTTTCATTACGTCCCATTTTCTTATTTTTGTTTTGATTTCCATTTCTCTAGGAGGTGGGTCAAAAAGGATCCAGCTGTGATTTATATCATAGAGTGTCCTGCCTATATTTTCCTCTAAGAGTTTTATAGTGTCTGAACTTACATTTAGGTCTTTAATCCATTTTGAGTTTATTTTTGTGTATGGTGTTAGGGAGTGTTCCTTTAGTTTGTTTTCTTTTGAGCTTTTGAATTTTATTTCATTTATTTTTTATACAGCAGATTCTTATTAGTTATCCATTTTATACATATTAGTGTATATATGTCAATCCCAATTTCCCAATTCATCACACACCCCCAACCTCCCCCACCACTTTCCCCACTTTGTGTCCATACGTTTGTTCTCTACATCTGTGTCTCTATATCTGCCCTGCAAACTGGTTCATCTGTACCATTTTTCTAGGTCCCACATATAAGCGTTAATATATGATATTTGTTTTTCTCTTTCTGACTTACTTCACTCTGTATGACAGTCTCTAGATCCAGCCACGTCTCTACAAATGACCCAATTTGGTTCCTTTTTATGGCTGAGTAATATTCCATTGTATATATATACCACATCTTCTTTATCCATTCGTCTGCTGATGAGGGAGTGTTCTAATTTCATTCTTTTACATGCAGCTGTCCAGTTTTCCCAACACCACTTATTGAAGAGGCTGTCTTTTCTCCATTGTATATTCTTGCCTCCTTTATCAAAGATAAGGTGACCATATGTGTGTGGGTTTATCTCTGGGCTTTCTATCCTGTTCCATTGATCTATATTTCTGTTTTTGTGCCAGTACCATACTGTCTTGATTACTGTAACTTTGTAGTATAGTCTGAAGTCTGGGAGCCTGATTCCTCCAGCTCTGTTTTTCTTTCTCAAGATTGCTTTGGCTATTCGGGGTCTTGTGTGTTTCCATACAAATTCTGAAATTTTTTGTTCAGGTTCTGTGAAAAATGCCATTGGCAGTGGAAAAAGGATTGCATTGAATCTGTAGATTACTTTGGGTAGTATAGTCATTTTCACCATGTTGATTCTTCCAATCCAAGAACATGGTATATCTCTCCATCTGTTTGTATCATTTTTAATGTCTTTCATCAGTGTCTTATAGTTTTCTGCATACAGGTCTTTTTTCTGCTTAGGTGGGTTTATTCCTAGGTATTTTATTCTTTTTGTTGCAATGGTAAATGGGACTGTTTCCTTAATTTCTCTTTCAGATGTTTCATCATTAGTGTATAAGATTGCAAGAGGTTTCTGGGAATTAATTTTGTCTCCTGCTGCTTTACCAAATTCATTGATTAGCTCTAGTAGTTTTCTGGTAGCATCTTCAGGATTCTCTATTTATAGTATCATATCATCTGCAAACAGTGACAGTTTTACTTCTTCTTTTCCAATTTGGATTCCTTTCTTCTCTGACTGCTGTGGCTAAAACTTCCAAAACTATGTTGAATAATGTGGTGAGAGTGGGCAACCTTGTCTTGTTCCTGATCTTAGAGGAAATGGTTTCAGTTTTTCACCATTGAGAACGATGTTGGTTGTGGGTTTGTCATGTATGGCCTTTATCATGTTGAGGTAAGTTCCCTCTATGCCTACTTTTGGGAGAGTTTTTTTTAAATCATAAATAGGCGTTACATTTTGTCAAAAGCTTTTTCTGCATCTATTGAGATTATCAAATGGTTTTTATTATTCAATTTGTTAACATGGTGTATCACCTTTGCGTATATCGAAGAATCCTTGCATTTCTGGGATAAACACAACTTGATCATGGTGTATGATCCTTTTAACATGCTGCTGGATTATGTTTGCTAGTATTTTGTTGAGGAGTTTTGCATCTTTATTCATCAGTGATATTAGCCTGTAGTTTGCTTTCTTTATAACATCGTTTTGGTATCACAGAGATGGTGGCCTCATAGAATGAGTTTGGGAGTGTTCCTCCCTCTGCTATATTTCGGAAGAGTTTGAGAAGGATAGGTGTTAGCTCTTCTCTAAATGTTTGATAGAATTTGTCCATGAATCCATCTGGTCCTGGGCTTTTATTTGTTGGAAGATTTTTAATTACAGTTTCAATTTCAGTGCTTGTGAGTGGTCTGTTTGTATTTTTCTATTTCTTCCTGGTTCAGTCTCTGAAGGTTGTGCATTTCTAAGAATTTGTCCATTTCTTCCAGGTTGTCCATTTTATTGGCCTAGAGTTGCTTATACTAATCTCTCATTATCCGTTGTATTTCTGCAGTGTCAGTTGTTACTTCTCCTTTTTCATTTCTAATTCTGTTGATTTGAGTCTTCTGTGTTTTTGTCTTGATGAGTCTGGATAATGGTTTATCAATTTTGTTTATCTTCTCAAAGAACCACCTTTTAGTTTTATTGAACTTTGCTATCATTTCCTTCATTTCTTTTTTTTTTTTTTTTGCAGTACACGGGCCTCTCACTGTTGTGGCCCCTCCCATTGTGGAGCACAGGCTCCAGACGCACAGGCTCAGCGGCCATGGCTCACGTGCCTAGCAGCTCCGCGGCATGTGGAATCTTCCCGGACCGGGGCACGAACCCTTGTCCCCTGCATTGGCAGGGGGACTCTCAACCACTGTGCCACCAGGGAAGCCCCTCCTTCATTTCTTTTTCATTTATTTCTGATCTGATCTTTATGATTTCTTTCCTTCTGCTAACTTTGGTTTTTTGTTGTTGTTGTTCTTCTCCCTCTAATTGCTGTAGGTGTAAGGTTAGGCTGTTTATTTGAGATTTTTCTTGTTTCTTGAGGTAGGATTTTATTCCTATAAACTTCCCTTTCAGAACTGCTTTTGCTGCATCCCATAGGTTTTGGGCCACGTGTTTTCATTCTCATTTGTTTCTAGGTATTTTTTGATTTCCTCTTTGATTTCTTCAGTGATCTCTTAGTTATTTAGTAGTGTATTGTTTAGCCTCCATGTGTTTGTATTTTTTACAGTTTTTTTCCTGTAATAGATATTTAGTCTCATAGTGTTGTGGTCTGAAAAGATACTTGATAGGATTTCAATTTTCTTAAATTTACCAAGGCTTGATTTGTGACCCAAGATATGATCTAACCTGGAGAATGTTCCATAAGCACTTGAGAAGAAAGTGTATTCTTTTGTGTTTGGATGGAATGTCCTATAAATATCAGTTAAGCCCATCTTGTTTAATGTATCATTTAAAGCTTGTGTTTCCTTATTTATTTTCATTTTGGTTGATCTGTCCGTTGGTGAAAGTGGGGTGTTAAAGTCCCCTACTATGATTGTGTTGCTGTTGAATTCCCCCTTTATGGCTGTTAGCATTTGCCTTCTGAATTGAGGTGCTCCTATGTTGGGTGCATAAATATTTACAATTGTTATATCTTCTTCTTGGATTGGTCCCTTGATCATTATGTACTGTCCTTCTTTGTCTCTTGTAATAGTCTTTATTTTAAAGTCTTTTTTGTCTGATATGAGAATTGCTACTCCACCTTTCTTTTGATTTCCATTTGCATAGAATATCTTTTTCCATCCCCTTACTTTCAGTCTGTATGTGTCCCTAGATCTGAAGTGGGTCTCTTGTTGACAGCATATATATGGGTCTTGTTGTTGTATCCATTCAGCCAGTTTATGTCTTTTGGTTGGAGCATTTAATCCAGTTACATTGAAGGTAATTATCGATATGTATGTTCCTATTACCATTTGCTTAATTGTTTTGGGTTTTTCATTATAGGTCTTTTCTTTCTCTTGTGTTTCCTGCCTAGAGAAGTTCCTTTAGCATTTGTTGTAAAGCTGGTTTGGTGGTGCTGAATTCTCTTAGCTTTTGCTTATCTGTACAGGTTTTAATTTCTCCATCAAATCTGAATGAGGTCCTTGCTGGGTAGAATAATCTTAGTTGTAGGTTTTTCCCTTTCAACACTTTAAATATGTCCTGCCAGTCCCTTCTGGCTTGCAGAGTTTCTGCTGAAAGATCAGCTGTTAACCTTATGGGGATTCCCTTGTATGTTATTTGTGGCTTTTCCCTTGCTGCTATTAATATTTTTTCTTTGTATTTAATTTTTGATTGTTTGGTTAATATGTGTGTTCCCATGTTTCTCCTTGTATTTATCCTGTATGGGACTCTCTGTGCTTCCTGGACTTGATTAACTATTTCCTTTCCCATATTAGGGAAGTTTTCAACTATAATCTCTTCAAATATTTTCTCAGTCCCTTCCTTTTTCTCTTCTTCTTCTGGGACCACTATAATTCGAATGTTGGTGCATTTAATGTTGTCCCAGAAGTCTCTGAAACTGTCCTTAATTCTCTTCATTCTTTTTTCTTTATTTTGCTCTGCGATAGTTATTTCCCCTATTTTATCTTCCAGGTCACCTATCCATTCTTCTGCCTCAGTTATTCTGCTATTGATTCCTTCTAGAGAAATTTTAATTTCATTTATTGTGTTGTTTATCATTGTTTTTTGCTCCTTAGTTCTTCTAGGTCCTTGTTACATGTTTCTTGTATTTTCTCCATTCCATTTCCAAGATTTTGGATCATCTTTACTATCATTATTCTGAATTATTTTTCAGGTAGACTGCCTATTTCCTCTTCATTTGTTTGGTCTGGTGGGTTTTTGCTCCTTCATCTACTGTGTGTTTCTCTGTCTTCTCGTTTTGCTTAACTTACTGTGTTTGGGGTCTCCTTTTTGCAGGCTGCAGGTTCATAGTTCCCGTTGTTTTTGGTGTCTCCCCCCAGTGGGTAAGGTTGATTCAGTGGCTTTTGTAGGCTTCCTGGTGGAGGTGACTGGTGCCTGTGTTCTGGTGGATGAGTCTGGATATTGTATTTTTGGTGGGCAGGACTGCGTCCAGTGGTGCATTTTGGGGTATCGGTGACCTTATTATGATTTTAGGCAGCCTCCCTGCTAATGGGTGGGGTTGTGTTCCTGTCTTGCTAGCTGTTTGGCATGGAGTGTCTAGCACTGGAGCTTGCTGGTCATTTAGTGGAGCTGGGTCTTAGTGTTGAGACACACATCTCTGGGAGATCTCTTTCCGATTGATATTACGTGGGGCCAGGAGGTCTCTGGTGGTCCAGTGTCCTGAACTTGGCTCTCTCACCTCCGAGGCACAGAACTAACTCCTGGCTGGAGCACCAATACCCTGTCAGCCACACAGTTCAGGAAAAAGGGAGAAAAAAAAGATAGGGAGAAAAAAATAATAAAATAAATAATATTAATAAAATAAAAACTTAAAAATTATTACTAAAATTAAAAAAAAAGAAGAGAGCAACCAAACCAATAAACAAATCCACCAATGATAACAACTGCTAAAAACTAAACTAAGGTAAACATATAAATCAGAAACTAGTCAGTTGCGTATAGCAAACCCTAAGTCTACAGTTGGTCCCAAAGTCTACCACCTCAATTTTGGGATGGTTCGTTGTGTATTAAGGTATTCCAGAGGTGCAGGGTACATCAAGTTGATTGTGGAGATTTAGTCCGCTGCTCCTGAGGCTGCTGGGAGAGATTTCCCTTTCTCTTCTTTGTTCACACAGCTCCTGGGTTTCAGCTTTGGATTTGGCCCTGCCTCTGCATGTAGGTCGCCCTCTGCTGTTTCTTCTTCACCCAGATAGGAGAGGTTTAAAGGAGCAGCTGATTAGGGGGCTCTGGCTCACTGAGGCCAGTGGGAGGGAGGGGTACAGAATGTGTGGCGAGCCTGCAGGAGCAGAGGCCATCATGACGTTGCAACAGCCTGAGGCGCGCCTTGTGTTCTCATGGGGAAGTTGTCCCTGGATCACGGGACCCTGGCAGTGGCGGGCTGCACAGAATCTTGGGAGGGGAGGTGTGGATAGTGATTTGTGCTTGCACACAGGCTTCTTGGTGGCGGCAGCAGCAGCCTTAGCGTCTCATGCCTGTCTCTGTGGTCTGCGCTGATAGTTGCGGCTCTTGCCCATCTCTGGAGCTCATTTAGTTGGTGCTCAGAATGCCCTCTCCTCGTGCATCCTGAAACAATGGGCTCTTGACTCTTCGGCAGTTCCAGACTTCTTCCCAGATTCCCTCCCAGTTAGCTGTGTCACACTAGCCCCCTTCGGGCTGTTTTCATGAAGCCAACCCCAGTCCTCTCCCTGGGGTCTGACCTCCGACACCTGAGCGTCAGCTCCCAGCCCTCACCCACCCTGGCGGGTGAGCAGAGAAGCCTCTCAGGCTGGTGAGTGCTGGTCGGCACCAACCTTCTGTGCGGGAATCTCTCTGCTTTGCCTTCTTCACCCCTCTTGCTGTGCTCTCCTCCCTGGCTCCGAAGCTTCCCCACCCCACCCCCTGCCCATCCCCCATCTCTGCCAGTGAAGGGGCTTCTTAGTATGTGGAAACTTTTCCTCCTTCACAGCTCACTCCCAGAGGTGCAGGTCCTGTCCCTATTCTTTTGTCTCTGTTTTTTCTTTTTGCTTTTGCCCTACCCATGTACGTGGGGAGTTTCTTGCCTTTTGGGAAGTCTGAGGTGTTTTACCAGCATTCAGTAGGTGTTCTGTAGGAGTTGTTCCACGTGTAGATGTATTTCTGATGTATTTGTGGGGAGGAAGTTGATCTCCACGTCTTACTCCTCTGCCATCTTGAAAGTCCTCTCCCGTGTTGAGAGGTTTTATCATGAAAGGTTGTCGAATTTTGTTAGATGATTTTCCTGCACCTATTGAGATGATCATGTGATTTTCATTCTTCATTTTGTTAATGTGGTTTATCACATTAATTAATTTTGGATTTCAGAACATCTTTGCATCCCTGAAATAAATGCCAGTTGATCATGGTGTATGATTCATTTAATATATTGTTGAATTAGGTTTGCTAATATTTTTTGCCTCTGTCTTGATCATCAGGGATATTGGCCTATAATTGTCTTTTCTTATAGTATCCTTGTCTGACTGGTATCTGGGTAATGCTAACCTTGTAAAATGAGTTTGGAAATATTCCTGTCTCTTTTATTTTTTAGAAAAGTTTGAGAAGGATTGGTAGTTCTTGAAATGTTTGATAAAATTCACTAGTGAAGCCACCTTGTCTTGGAGTTTTCTTTGTTGGGAGGTTTTCAATGACTGATTCAATCTCTTTAATAGTAATTGGTCTCTTCACATTTTTTATTTCTTCATAATTCATTCTTAGTAGATTGTATGTTTGTAGGAATTTATCCATTTCTTCTAGGTTGTACAATTTGTTGGCATATAATTGTTCACAGTTCACGAGCCTTTGTATTTCTGTGGTATCAGTTTTAATAGTTCCTCTTTCATTGCTGATTTTGTTTACTGAGCTCTATTTTTTTGTGGCAAGTCTAGCTAAAGGTTTATCTATTTTGCTTATCTTAAAAAAATTAAGCATCACATAAGTTTTGATATGTTGTGTTTACATTTTCATTTTTCCCAAGATGTTTTAAAATCTCTCTTTTAATTTTTTCTTTGACCCATTGGTTATTCAGTAGCATGGTTTTTAATCTCCACATATTTGTGAATTTTCTAGTTTTCTTCTTGTGATTGATTTCTAGTTTCATACCAGTGTTGTCAGAAAAGATACTTCATATGATTTCTTTTTGAACAGAGAATTTAGTCCATTTACATTTAAAGTATTATTTGTAGTTATGAACTTTAAAAAAAATAATTTATTTATTTTTGGCTGCATTGGGTCCTTTGTTGCTGCACACGGGCTTTCTATAGTTGTGGTGAGCGGGGGCTACTCTTCGTTGTGGTGCGTGGGCTTCTCATTGAGGTGGCTTCTCTTGTTGCGGAGCATGGGCTCTAGCTCGTGGGCTTCAGTAGTTGTGGCATATGGTCTCAGTAGTTGTGGCTCACGGGCTCTAGAGTACAGGCTCAGTGGCGCATGGGCTTAGTTGCTCCATGGCATGTGGGATCTTCCCGGACCAGGGCTCGAACCCGTATCCCCTGCATGGGCAGGTGGATTCTTAACCACTGTGCCACCAGGGAAGTCCCCACAGCTTGTTCTTTTCTACCCTCTCTTCTCTTTGCTGAAGCAAATGCCTTAGGTATAAATAAGGCTTTTTAAACATTTTATGTTCATTTGTGAGATATTTTGGAGTTAAGATATACAGGTATCGTTACTAAAGAAACACTGTAATTTTCTGCCTCTGGGGCCTGACTCTTGCCTGTCAACTTCTTCATATTTCAAATGCTCTAATCTGAAATACACTGATATTCTTATTTGGTATGTAGATTGGTCTTTACCCTGCTCCTTGTAACATGTTGTCTTTGGTCCACTTGTCTAGAAAACTTAATATATAAGTCCAGTGGGTATGCTTCAAGCTTGCTCATTAAACTCACATTCTGGGGGTTTACTATGATGGGGACATGTTTTTCTTCTATTTGGAGGAACAGTGCTAACCAAGTTGCCTATAAAACTGTAGTACTTCTATTCTTTTAGTCTACAAAATCTCTAGAAGTTCTTCCTTTTAATGTTCATAGTCTTCAAATTTAAGATTAGCAATTTTTCTATTGAAGACTTTCATTATTCTCTTTAATTACTTTATTTCTAATGAATTACCACTATCCCTCTCTCCTTCCCTCTTCTCCTTCCTTCAAAACACATTCATTGACACTGCTTTGTGTCAAACAGTGTACAATTATAATTATAGCCAAATGTTTAATAATTAGATTGAGTAGCTCCAGTTGCCATCTTTCATCCATGTTGCTGAATGAAGCTTTGACTGTGTTGAGTACAGAGGAAATGGAGCCATTCTCCAGTATTCTGCTAGCTTTTCTCTTTTCTGGCTGCTGCTGCTGCTTTTTTTTTTTTTTTTTTCCTAGTTTTACTCAGTTGGGTTTGTGTTTATTCGTTATACCCTGTGACTCTTGCTGACTGGACTTCTCGTTTCAGATATCACCCATGACTGTTGATGTCACCTGAATCAAATTTATTGTTTTTGGTTTTCTTATGTATGATTTCCTACTTACACACACTGGACATCATTTTATTTTCGAAAATGCTTTTTCTCTGAATTGTCATAGCCAGTTAGAACCCTTTTCAACTTCTAGGAAGCTAACAATTGCACCCCAATGGAGGGAAATAGATTTATTGGGCTCCTTTCTCTCATAGGTCACTGATAAAAATAAACAACTTGGTACTTTTTCTCCTGATGCAGAAAGTAGGTTACCGTGGGCCCACAGAAAATAGCTTCTCATTTTACTGTGTTACAATGTTGCTTCTAGACAGTGATCATGTGAGATGTTGCTGCAGTTCTGATATTCATTTTTTTCTATGTATTCCCTAGTTAAATGTAACATGTGACAATCATGCTTCATGTTTTATTTTATTTTATTTTAGAATATGTGTATATGAAGAGTAACAAGAGATTAAAGCTCTGTCTGGCTCTTTTGTGGTAACATGTTATCAGCCAGGTGTGTAGTCTTCCAAAAATATTTAAACATAAAGGCATATTCAGAGGGTTTTTAAAAATAGTTTCACACCATACATATTATTCTGTAGTTCTCTTTTACCACTTAAAATTACATGATAGCATCTCTCCAGGTGAATAGATATGGACTGTACTCTTTTTATATAGCTGCATAATATTCTGTAATATGGATATACTATAATTTATAGCCATTACCCTATTGATAGACATTAAGATTGTTTCTAATTTTTTGCCACTAAAAATATTGTATAACAACATTACAGTGTTACACTGATAATCCTAATGCATATATATGTTTTCATTCTGGTGCTTTTACTTCTGTAGGATAGATTCCCCAAGGCACAGTTGCTAAGTCAAGGTGTATATGTGTTTCTTACTGCAATAGATATTGCCACATTACTTTGCAAAATGTTGTAGCAATTCATGCTTCCATCAGCACTGTAGGTGAGTGTCCATTTTTCTGCATCTTTCTCAACACTGGATATTTTTACTCTTTTAAACATAGGCCAAAAGCTAATGGTTAAGAAACAGTATCATGTTTTATTTTCTGTTTCCCTTTGTCCACTGATAAGGTCAATGTATTTTTTTGGTTTGTTTGTTTAAGTGTTATGGCCATTTGGATTTCCTCTCCTGTGAGTATCCTGTGCATAACCTTTGCTCATTCTTATTTTGAGTTGTTTGTTTTCTTCTTTTCAGTTTGTAGTTCTTTATATTTTAGAACTAGTAATCTTGTATTTGTAATTTTTTTAAAATAAACTTTTAATTTTAGAACAGTTTTAGATTTACAGAACAATTGTGAAGATAGTCCAGAGAGTTCCTGTATTACCCTCATCCTCCCTGCCCCTAGTTTCTCCTATTATTAACATCTTACATTAGTTTGGCACATTTGCCACAATTAATGAACCCATAGAATACCTTATTATTAAGTAAAGCTCATACTTTATTCAAATATCTTTAGTCATTTTCCCTAATACCCTTTTTCTGTTCCAGGATACCATCAAGGAGACCACATTACTTTAAATTGTCATGCCTCTTTAGGTTCCTCTGTGCTGTGAAAGTTTCTCAGAATTTCCTAGTTTTTGATAACCTTGTCAATTTTAAAGAGTACTGTTTAGGTATTTGTTGAATGCCCCTCAGTTGAGATTTGTCTGTTTTCTCATGATTAGACTGAGATTATGGGTATTTGGAAGGAAGATCACAAAGGTAAAATGCCATTGACATTGAATCACATCAAGGGTACATTCCATCAACATGAGTTATCATTGTTGTTGATCACCTTAATCACTTGGCTGAGATAGTGTTTGTTGTGTTTCTTCATCATCAAGTTTCTCTTCCCTGGCCACCACCCTTTCTATACTAACTGCACTTTGGAGAGAAGTAACTATGTGCAGCTCAAACATATAAGGAGTGGGGAGTTATGATCCACCTCCTTTGAGAGTGCAGTATTTATGTAAATTATTTGTAATTCTTCTGCAAGGGAGATTTGTATCTTTCCCCCACTTATTTATTTATTAATGCTTCCATCGTTGTTTTGTTTGTTAGTTTTAGCAAGAGTACTTCCGTACATGTTCTACTAGATACTCCAGGCTCATCTTGTATATTTCCTGCCCCAGTCCTCGAATCAGCCACTTCTCCAAGGGACTGTGGTTCCTTTAGTAGACAATATTAGAAAACAACATCTGGCCCTACCTAAGATATTGCTACAAATTCAGCTGACAGGGCAAGGAAATGTATGTGTATACATTTCTATACAAATGAATACATTTTTCTATATGTAACTATCTGTATCTATATTACAATAAACATAAGTTCATACTGATGTCTCCAACTTTAATCTATTACCACATGGATCATTCTAGTCTCCTCCTCTCATTTATTTGTAACCTCCACTCCAACAATGAGAAACCTAGCCCCCCCCAATGACTATTCATTTTCTTAATTGTACCATTGTGTATAAATTGTTAACCTATACTTACACCCAAGGGAGATGACTTTATCAGCAAGAGTTCAGTAATTTAGTCATGTTTTTTGGCCTTTAGTCTTATAGATTCTACTCATTTCCATTTCTTTAAGTCAGCACCTTTTGCCTCTATTCCTTTCCGTGAGGCAGTTTCAGACACTTGTAATGCAGTTACAGTGTTTTGTCACATTCTGCATTCCTTTCTGAGATTGCCTGACCTACTAAATTGTGTTTTTAAAATTTGTATACATTAAGGTTCATTCTTTGTGCTGTAAAAGGCTATGGATTTTGGCAAATTTATAGTGTCATTTATCCACCATTACTATAACATACAGAATAGATTCAATGCCCCCAAAATATCCCTGGTAACTCACTTATTCAACTCTTTCTCCTTCCATAACCACTGATCTTTTTACCATTTCACTAGTTTTGCATTTCCTGGAATGTGATATAATTGGAATCAGAAAGTAATTAGCCCTTTCACACTGATTTCTTTCACTTAGCAATATATATTTAAGATTGACATGTCTTTTAATATTTTTCTAGATTATACCTTTTTAAAATCACTGAAAAATTCCATCATATTATATTTTACTTATCCACTCACTTATTAGAGAATTTCTTGGTTGCTTCCAGTTTTTGGTGATTATGAATACAGCTGCTATAAACATTCATGTGCAGGTTTTTGTGTGGACATAAGATTTCAGTTAGGTAAATACCTAAGGAGAGTAATTATTGAATCATATGATAAAAGTACCTTTAGCCTTGTAAGAAGCTGCCAAAGTGTCTTCCAAAGTAGCCATAACCACCAGCAAGAGTGAGAGTTCCTGTTGATTTGCATCCTAGTCCCCAGCTGGTATTGTCAGTTTTGGGGATTTAAAAAAAATTTTTTTTACAGGGGCTTTATTCATAACTGCCCAAATATGGAAACACCTGAGATGTTAGTAGGTGAAAAGATCCTATATGGGGTACATCCAGGCAAGGGAATGTTATTCAGTGAAAAAAAGAAATGAGCTATGAAGCCCTAAGGAGACATGCGAGGAAAGGTAACTGCTTATTATTAACTGAAAGAAGCCATCTGAAAAGGTTACACATTACATGATTCCAACTATACAGGATATTCTGGAGAAGACAGAACTATGGAAACAGTAAAAAGATCAGTGGGTTGACAGCGGTTAAGGTGGAGAGAGGGAAGAACCCAGGTGTTTCTCATCCCAGGACTCCCGGAGTCCTGGTAGAACTCCCAAGATCCTGCAAGATCTGGCTTCCTCTGAGAAGAGTGGTCGAGCGCCTCCGGTCTTGATTCCACCATTTTCCAAGCCGCCTGTGATTGCTCAGCACAAGTTTTTTTTGCATTTTAACCACTCTAATAGGTATGAAGATGTATCTCATTTATGTTTTAACTTGCAATTCCCTAACGACAAATGATGTTGAGCATCTTTTCATATATTTATTTGCCATCTTTGGTAATATGTCTCTTCAGATCTTTTGCCCATATTTTAGTTGGGCTGTTTGTTTTCCTATTGATTTTTAAGGGTTCTTTCTATATTTTGGATATAAATCCTTTATCACAGGGGTCCCCAACCCTGGGTCCGTGACCTGTTAGGAACTGGGCCGCACAGCAGGAGGTGAGTGGTGGGCCAACGAGCAAAGCTTCATCTGCCGCTCCCCATCGCTAGCATCACTGCCTGAACCATCCCCCCCTCCCCCATCCGTGGAAAAATTGTCTTCCACGAAACCAGTCCCTGGTGCCAAAATTGTTGGGGACTGCTGCTTTATCAGATATATATTTTGCAAATATTTTCTCCCAGTCTGTAGCTTGTCTTTTCATACTCTTAACAATGTCTTTCCAGAGCAGAGTTTTTCATTTTAATAAAGTCCAACTTAGCCATTTCTTCTTTCATGAGTTGTGCTTTTGGTGTCATGAACAAAATTCACCACTAAATCTAAGAACACAAGTATTCTCTTATGCTTTCTTCTAAAAGTTTTATAGTTTTGAATTTTACATGTAGGTCTGTGATCTCTTTTGAGTTTAATATTGCGAAAAGTGTAAGGTCTATATCTAGGGTGTTTTATAATTTTTTTTTTGCATATGAACATCTATATCATCATTTGTTAAAAGAATATCCTTTTTAAATTAAATTGTCTTTGCTTCTTTATCAAAGATTAGATGATTATATTTGTGTGGACCTATTTCTCCATTCTCTATTCTGTCCATTGTCTATTATTTTTCCAATACCACATTGTCTTGATTATTGTGGCTTTATAGTAAAGCTTGAAATTGGGCAGAGTGAGTCCTCCAACTTTGTTATTCTTCTTTAGTATTGTGTTGGCAATTCTAGATCTTTTTTGTCTTTTCATATATACTTTTGAATCAGTTTTTTGATATCTGTGAAATAGCTTGCTTGGTGTTTGGTTGGGACTGCATTAAAGTCACAGACTAAATTGGGAAGAATTGACATCTTAACAGTGAAGTGTGTTTCAATACAGGAACACAGTATTTCTCCATTTACTTAGATTTTAAAAAATTTCTTTCATCAGAGTTTTGTAGTTTTCCATATACAGATTTTTTTCTTTTTTTTTTTTTTTTTTTTTTTTTTTTTTTTTTGCTGTGGCCTCTCCCGTTGCTGAGCCCAGGCTCCAGACGCGCAGGCTCAGCGGCCACGGCTCCCGGGCCCAGCCGCTCCGCGGCACGTGGGATCTTCCCAGACCGGGGCTCGAACCCATATCCCCTGCATCGGCAGGCGGACTCTCAACTACTGCGTCACCAGGGAAGCCCCACATACAGATTTTGTACATATACATAAGAATCTTATTTCTTGGTGCCATTATAAATGATACTGATTGTTTTTTAAATTTCAAATTCCAGTTGTTCATTGCTGCTGTATAGGAAAGCAACTGATTTTTGTATATTATCCTGATGTCCTGTGACCTTGCTGTACTCACTCATTATATGAGTTCCAGGAGCTTTTTGTTGTTGTTGCTGTTGATTTTTTAAAAATTTGTCTACATAGTCAATCATGTTATATGCAAATAAATAGTTTCATTTCCAATTTTTCTTTTTGTTTGTTTAAAATTTTCTCTTCTTGTCTTATTTCAGTAACTGGGACTTGTGGTATGATAATGAATAGGAGTGGTGAGAGGGGTATCCTTGTTCTGGATCTAAGGGAGAAAACAACCAGTTTCTTCCCAGTAAATATGATGTTAGTTGTCAGTCTTTAGTAGATGTTCTTTATTAATGTTAAGAAAGTTCTATTCTATTCCTAGTTTGCTGTTTATTGAAGATTTTGCAAATATTATCCCCATTCTATAATTTGTCTTTATATTTTATTCTATCTTTTGTTATATACACATTTTACACTTGCTTCCCAAGATTATCATATATAAGCACTCAGATAAACTTTGACCTTCTTTGTATCCTTCCATTCTTCCTTTATTTTTCTCTCCAGTGCCTAAGACTTCTTAGTGGTCAAGCATATGGGCTTAGGAATCAGATTCTTCTGGGTTCAATTCCTAGATTTCCCTTTACTACTTGTCTGACCTTGGAAAAATTCTTTTACCTCTCTGAGCCTTAATTTTCTCCCCTGTAAAAGTTGGTATATTATACCTTTCTCAAAGCGTCTTTGTAACATATTTGTAAGTACTCAATAAGTGGCTGCTTTTATGGAGAAAGTTAATGTATTTTTTAATTCTGGAAAACATTAAGATTATATTATCCAGTTGTGTGACATTTCTAAGGAAAGAAAGTGACTAGAATATAGTTTCACTTATGCAACTGTTTTCATCTGTGAACAGAGAAATATCTTGGTCAAATTCTAGATCCATCCATGTTATATCACTGTTATAAGTAAGTAATCTTCTTCTAATTAGTAGCCTTGACAGGGACGATAGAAGTGATACTAAATTTTTGTTGCAGGGAAACTTGATGGGGACAGTCTTTCACAGATGTGTGTAAAATGTTGTGGCTATAACCTGGAAAGTTGGTTGTTTAAATGCTTTACAGAAATTATAAATCAATGCAAAGAATGTTATTAATGAGTTACTAATACACAAAAGAAAATCCTTGGTGTACTATTACTTCATTATGGACATTCAAGTGGGATTTGTATTACTTGCACACACAGTTGGGCATGGGGAAGAAGTTGGTGACTGCTGTATTTCTTTGTCACAGTACTTATTTTGTATTTCTCAGATTGACGTCACAAATTGGGAACAACTTGTCTAGAAATAGCTAAGGTTCTACTAGGAAGAGGGTTTAATTGGGAATGTGCTCTTGGAATTTCTGAATTTGAAGAAGTATGATTGTCGAAGGCATACCAAGTATTTGGAAAACAATACTTGCCAACTGTGTAAAACCAACATGAATCCTGGGCTAGAAATTAAGCCGTTTGGGTGCTAGGGGCCCATTATTTCCCTTGCATCAAATTGCTTAACCTTTCTTGGTTTCTCCAGATATAAAACAGTAATCATACTTTCCATTATTTAGCTCACAGAATGTTATAAGAACAGAACAGAAATAAGATTCTTCATTTGTTTTCCATTACTTATAGGCTGAAATCCAAATTCCTTAGCAATATCATAGTGGCTAAAAAGACAGGTTTTGGAGTCAGATAGATATTTTGAGCCCAGATTTTTACCTCCACACACAGCCATGTTCTTGGACCGTTTACTTGACCTTTCCAAGCTTCAGTTTCCTCATCTATAAAGTAAAGATAATAATTTTTTCCTCATAAGGGTTGGTGTGAGAATTAAATTGGGTAATGCACGTACAAGGCAAGCACAGGGTTTGGTACATTTTATGTGTTCAGTAAATGGTAGCCACTGGTATTCACATCACTGTGTCATATAAGGCATTTGCTAGGTGGTCTTTCCAACCTCATCCACCATCATTGACTCCCTAAATTCACTCCTTGTTTATGCTGAGTACACTTCTCTATTACAACACACCCTACTTACCTCCTGACTTTTCTCTATCATTACACTGTGTCTCTTTGATGTCAGAAATGTTAGCCTATTTGTGGTTGGATCCTCATTAGTTAACAGGAGATTGTAGCCAGTTAACTCAAGAAAATTGTGTAGAACTAAGCTAATATAGGGATAATCATAAATATATAAGAATTGGTCAGATAAATGTTATATTCTGTGCATTAACGATAAAGTGAATAAAAATCCCTGTGTATATGAGACATCTTAAACCAGTGGTCAGTGGGCCAAACTAGGTATATGGAGCTGTTTTATCTGGTCTTTGATGTTAAATCAGAGGAATTGACAACAAAAGTTTGCATTTCTGGCTTCTCTTGAAAAGGTTGGAGACCTAGAAACTGAACCTCCATTGCTTCATAGAAATGGTTGGGGTTCTCCAGTTAGCCTCACTCTCCACTCAGGTGATAAGCAGTAGAGACACTTTGCAACAGAGACTCTTTGTGTGACTACCAGCAGAAAGTTCATATTTTCCTTCAGAAAAGGAGCTTTGCTTCATGCAAAATAGGGAAGAATACTGCTCTTTATTTATTCCCAGGTAGGTAGGGCATAACTGATCTACCTGAAGAAGCAACAGCAGCCACGTACACCGCATCCCAGTTTGCCTAACCAAATATTCTTTAAAATGTTTGATCTTGGTAAAGCCCATATTTCTATTGCTATTTATAGTTTTGGTACTGAAAATCCTATTCAAAATTGCTCTTGTTGTTTGTTCTGTGCTCTTCTGAGAAGCCCTACAGTTTGTAAAGATGAATTTGAGTTATTTATAGAGATGGATTGTGTTAGATGAGCCCTGTTTTCCTAAAGCCCTATGACAGAGGTAGGTGGTGACAGGGTCCAGAGGCCCCTGTGCACTCATGTTAGGAGGCTGTGTAGAAGAGTGTTTTGCATGGGTATCAGGCCAGTTTACAAGTTGAGCTTTTTAGAGGTTATTCATTCAAATTTTGATCACTTCAGTAATTCAATTAAATGTCATCTCTTGTGGCTGCAAGTACATCCCATAAATTCCCATGCTTAGGAGTATACCCACAAAGAACAAAGGGAAATGACTTAGCAGTAATCTAGTTAATTTGGTCAATGTAAGCACCCCAATTGGCTCTATCATATTCTGTTTTAAAACTTGAACTGTGCACCCTTATTTTTGTTTGTTTACACTGACTACATTGAGCATAAAATTACCAGATCACTTTACTCCACGTTTTACAGATACAGCATAAAAGACAGATTAAGCAAAGAGATAGTATTTTTCTCTGAGCAGAGTGTGGGAATTTGAGTTCTTATCAGACTTTGAAACCTGTGAATGTTAAATTATACTTGGTTGGCACTTCCTGCTTTTACATGTCATTGAATTTATTTTCTTCTTCTGAAGCCCAAAGCAAACTTTCAGCTGTATATCCTTCAATGCACTGATGTGAGAAGAGATGAGGTAGAGTTGCAGCTGGGAAAATATTTAAAAATTTAATCAAGAAAATGTTGTATTATTCAGCTCAAGTTCAGGAACAAACATGACTTGTGTAATATTTGGCAACCTCTCATTCCTCTCTCAAAATGAGGCACATCCAAAACACCTTCATGAGGCACGTACTAATTGGCTCTTGCTGCTTGCTAGTTATTGTGTTATTACCTAATCTTATCCATTCAGAGACCCAAAAGGAGACCCATTTACAAGAGACAGTATGATTCAATGGATTAAGTACAAACCCTGAAATTTAATACTCTGGTGCTGCTGACTTACTTGCCAGACTCTTGGGAATATGGGTCAACATTACAATATCTGAGTTTCCATAAGGAACATAATGGTTCTCTTTCCCCACCTCCAACATAAAGATATTATAATGACTTAAAGGTAAATTGCTGTAAAAGAAAATAATACAATGCAATGAATGTGATAAGAAATAATGAGATGGGTATATAGACAATATGTTTATAAGAGGATATAATAACAGAGTAACTCAATCTTCATCACCAAATGACTCAACCATGTGCATGATCTTTCTTATATAAGCAGTAACTCTGCACAAGCACTCTTTACTTCTTGTCTGACCAGTGAAATGGGCTTGATGGGTTAACTTAAACTCCACTGAGATGTAGATACTGTCCCACAAGTATGCACTTTTAATATCTGGCTAAAAATCTCCTTCTATGAGAGGCCTTTTCCAAGTAATCTCCCCAGTCTAATCCCTGACCCAGTTGAATTTGCTCTCTTGTAGGTAATACCACTTAACTTTTCTTACGGAAGCTGTGGCCCAGAATTGCATCTTTCAGTTTTGTTGTGGGCCTGCTCCTAAAGAGAGTGCCTCGAGTGTGGGACCCAACTTCTTCATCTTTGTATCCCCTAGGGCAGGTAGAGTGTCTGGTCTCTAGGTGCCTGCTCAATGCATGATTATTGAACGTATGAATCTATCCATCAACAGTAGTGCTTTGGAGAGACGGGCGCGAGCCGCGGCTAAAAGCGCGGACCCCAGAGACGGGCGGGAGACGCTAAGGCTGCTGCTGCCGCCACCAAAGGGCCTGTGTGCGAGCACAGGTCACTCTCCACACCCCACTACCGCGGACCCTGTGCAGCCCGCCACTGCCAGGTTCCCGGGATCAAGGGACAACTTCCCCGGGAGAACGCACAGCGGGCCTCAGGCTAGTGCAACGTCACGCCGGCCTCTGCCGCCGCAGGCTCGCCCGGCACTCCGTGCCCCTCCCCCCCCCCCCCCCCGGCCTGAGTGCGCCAGAGCCCCCCGAATCAGCGGCTCCTTTAACCCCGTCCTGTCTGAGCAGAAAACAGACGCCCTCCAGCGACCTACACGCAGAGGCAGGGCCAAATCCAAAGCTGAGCCCCTGTGAGCTGGGAGAACAAAGAAGAGAAAGGGAAATCTCTCCCAGCAGCCTCAGAAGCAGCGGATTAAAGCTCCACAATCAACTTGATGTACCTGCATCTGTGGAATACATGAATAGACAACACATCATCCCAAACTGAGGAGGTGGACTTTAGGAGCAAGATCTATGATTTTTTTCCCTTTTCCTCTTTTTGTGAATGTGTATGTGTATGCTTCTGTGTGAGATCTTGTCTGTATAGTCTTGCTTCCACCATTTGTCCTAGGGTTCTATCCGTCCATGTTTTTAAAAAATTTTTTTTTTCTTAAGAATTAATTTTAATAACTTTATTATACTTTACCTTCATTCTTTCTATCTTTCTTTCTTTCTTTCCTTCCTTCCTTCCCTCCTTTAGACAACGAATCATCCCAAATTGAGGAGGTGGTCTCTGAGAGCAAGATTTATGATTTTTTCCCCCTTTACCTCTTTTTGTGAGGGTGTATGTGTATGCTTCTGTGTAAGATTTTGTCTGTATAGCTTTGCTTCCAACATTTGTCCTAAAGTTCTATCCGTCCCTTTTTTTCTAAATAAGTATTTTTTAATTCAATAACTTTATTATACTTTATTTTATTTTTACTGTATCTTCTTTCTTTGTCTTTTTTCCTTCTTTCCCTCCTTCCTTCCTCCCTCCCTCCCTCCCTCCTTTCTTTCCTTCTTGCCTTCTTTCTTTCTTTCTTTCTTTCTTTCTCTTTCTTTCTTTCTTTCTTTCTTTCTTTCTTTCTTTCTTTCTTTCTTTCTTCCTTCCTTCCTTCCTTCCTTCCTTCCTTCCTCCCCTCCTTTCCTTCTTTCTTTCCTCGTACTTCTACTAATTCTCTCTACTTTTTCTCCCTTTTATTCTGAGCCGTGTGGATAAAAGGCTCTTGGTGCTCCAGCCAGGAGTCAGGGCTCTGCCTCTGAGGTAGGAGAGCCAACTTCAGCACACTGGTCAACAAGAGACCTCCCAGCTCCACATAATATCAAATGGCGAAAATCTCCCAGAGACCTCCATCTCAACACCAGCACCCAGCTTCACTCAACGACCAGCAAGCTACAGTGCTGGACAACCTATGCCAAACAACTAGCAAGACAGGAACACAACCACACCCATTAGCAGAGAGGCTGCCTAAAATCATAATAAGGCCACAGACACCCCAAAACACACCACCAGACATGAACCTGCCCACTAGAGAGACAAGATCCAGCCTCATCCACCACAACACAGGCACTAGTCCCCTCCACCAGGAAGCCTACACAACCCATTGAACCAACCTTAGCCACTGGAGACAGACATCAAAAACAGCGGGAACTATGAACCTGCAGCCTGCAAAAAGGAGACCCCAAACACAGTAAGATAAGCAAAATGAGAAGACAGAAAAACACACAGCAGATAAATAGGAGCAAGATAAAAATGCACCAGACCTAACAAATGAAGAGGAAATAGGCAGTCTACCTGAAAAAGAATTCAGAATAATGATAGTAAAGATGATACAAACTCTTGGAAATAGAATAGACAAAATGCAAGAAACATTTAACAAGGACCTAGAAGAACTAAAGATGAAACAAACAACAATGAACAACACAATAAATGAAATTAAAAGTACTCTAGATGGGATCAATAGCAGAATAACTGAGGCAGAAGAATGGATAAGTGACCTGGAAGATAAAATAATGGAAATAACTACTGCAGAGCAGAATAAAGAAAAAAGAATGAAAGAACTGAGGATAGTCTCAGAGACCTCTGGGACAATATTAAACACACCAACATTCGAATTATAGGGGTTCCAGAAGAAGAAGAGAAAAAGAAAGGGACTGAGAAAATATTTGAAGAGATTATAGTTGAAAACTTCCCTAATATGGGAAAGGAAATAGTTAATCAAGTCCAGGAAGCACAGAGAGTCCCATACAGGATAAATCCAAGGAGAAATACGCCAAGACACATATTAATCAAACTGTCAAAAATTAAATACAAAGAAAACATATTAAAAGCAGCAAGGGAAAAACAACAAATAACACACAAGGGAATCCCCATAAGGTTAACAGCTGATCTCTCAGCAGAAACCCTACAAGCCAGAAGGGAGTGGCAGGACATACTGAAAGTGAGGAAGGAGAAAAACCTGCAACCAAGACTACTCTACCCAGCAAGGATCTCATTCAGATTTGATGGAGAAATTAAAACCTTTACAGACAAGCAAAAGCTGAGAGAGTTCAGCACCACCAAACCAGCTTTATAACAAATGCTAAAGGAACTTCTCTAGACAAGAAACACAAGATAAGGAAAAGATCTATAATAATGAACCCAAAACAATTTAGAAAATGGGAATAGGAACATACATATCGATAATTACCTTAAATGTAAATAGACTAAATGCTCCAACCAAAAGACACAGATTGGCTGAATGGATACAAAAACAAGACCCTTATATATGCTGTCTAAAAGAGACCCACTACAGACCTAGAGACACATACAGACTGAAAGTAAGGTAATGGATAAAGATATTCCATGCAAATGGAAACCAAAAGAAAGCTGGAGTAGCAATTCTCATTTCAGACAAAATAGACTTTAAAATAAGGACTATTAGAAGAGACAAAGAAGGACACTACATAATGATCAAGGGATCGATCCAAGAAGAAGATACAACAATTGTAAATATTTATGCACCCAACACAGGAGCACCTCAATACATAAGGCAAATACTAACAGCCATAAAAGGGGAAATCGACAGTAACACATTCATCGTAGGGAACTTTAACACCCCACTTTCATCAATGCAAAATGAAAATAAATAAGGAGACACAAGCTTTAAATGATACATTAAACAAGATGGACTTAATTGATATTTATAGGACACTCCATCCAAAAACAACAGAATACACATTTTTCTCAAGTGCTCATGGAACATTCTCCAGGATAGATCATATCTTGGGTCACAAATCAAGCCTTGGTAAATTTAAGAAAATTGAAATTGTATCAAGTATCTTTTCTGACCACAATGCCATGAGACTAGATATCAATTACAGGAAAAGATCTGTAAAAAATACAAACACATGGAGGCTAAACAATACACTACTTAATAATGAAGTGATCACTGAAGAAATCAAAGAGGAAATAAGAAAATACCTAAAAACAAACGACAATGGAGATACAACAACCCAAAACCTATGGGATGCAGCAAAAGCTGTTCTAAGGGGGAAGTTTATAGCAATACAAGCTCACCTTAAGAAGCAGGAAACATCTTGAATAAACAACCTAAACTTGCACCTAAAGCAATTAGAGAAAGAAGAACAAAAAATCCCCAAAGCTAGCAGAAGGAAAGAAATCCTAAAAATCAGATCAGAAATAAATGAAAAAGAAATGAAGGAAACAATAGCAAAGATCAATAAAACTAAAAGCTGGTTCTTTGAGAAGATAAACAAAATAGATAAACCACTAGCCAGACTCATCAAGAAAAAAAGGGAGAAGACTCAAATCGATAGAATTAGAAATGAAAAAAGAGAAGTAACAACTGATACTGCAGAAATAAAAAAGATCATGAGAGATTACTACAAGCAACTCTATGCCAATAAAATGGACAACCTGGAAGAAATGGACAAATTCTTAGAAAGGCACAACCTGCCAAGACTGAATCAGGAAGAAATAGAAAATATGAACAGACCAATCACAAGCACTGAAATTGAAACTGTGATTAAAAATCTTCCAACAAACAAAAGCCCAGGACCAGATGGCTTCACAGGCGAATTCTATCAAACATTTAGAGAAGCGCTAACACCTATCCTTCTCAAACTCTTCCAAAATATAGCAGAGGGAGGAACACTCCCAAATTCCTTCTACGAGGCCACCATCAACTTGATACCAAAACCAGACAAGGATGTCACAAAGAAAGAAAACTACAGGCCAATATCACTGATGAACATAGATGCAAAAATCCTCAACAAAATACTAGCAAACAGAATCCAACAGCACATTAAAAGGATCATACACCATGATCAAATGGGGTTTATTCCAGGAATGCAAGGATTCTTCAATATACACAAATCAATCAGCATGATAAACCATATTAACAAACTGAAGGAGAAAAACCATATGATCATCTCAATAGATGCAGAGAAAGTTTTTGACAAAATTCAACACCCATTTATGATAAAAACCCTGCAGAAAGTAGGCATAGAGGGAACTTTCCTCAACATAATAAAGGCCATATATGGCAAACCCACAGCCAACGTCATCCTCAATGGTGAAAAACTGAAAGCATTTCCACTAAGATCAGGAACAAGACAAGGTTGCCCACTCTCACCACTCTTATTCAACATAGTTTTGGAAGTTTTAGCCACACCAATCAGAGAAGAAAAGGAAATAAAAGGAACCCAAATCGGAAGAGAAGAAGTAAAGCTGTCACTGTTTGCAGATGACATGATACTCTACATAGAGAATCCTAAAGATGCTACCAGAAAACTACTAGAGCTAATCAATGAATTTGGTAAAGTAGCAGGATACAAAATTAATGCACAGACATCTCTGGCATTCCTATACACTAATGATGAAAAATCTGAAAGTGAAATCAAGAAAACACTCCCATTTACCACTGCAACAAAAAGAATAAAATATCTAGGAATAAACCTACCTAAGGAGACAAAAGACCTGTATGCAGAAAATTATAAGACACTGATGAAAGAAATTAAAGATGATACAAATAGATGGAGAGATATACCATGTTCTTGGAGTGGAAGAATCAACATTGTGAAAATGACTCTACTACCCAAAGCAATCTATAGATTCAATGCAATCCCTATCAAACTACCACTGGCATTTTTCACAGAACTTGAACAAAATATTTCACAATTTGTATGGAAACACAAAAGACCCCGAATAGCCAAAGCAATCTTGAGAAAGAAAAAAGAACTGGAGGAATCAGGCTCCCTGACTTCAGACTATAGTACAAAGCTACAGTAATCAAGACAGTATGGTACTGGCACAAAAACAGAAAGATAGATCAATGGAACAGGATAGAAAGCCCAGAGATAAACCCACGCACATATGGATACCTTACCTTTGATAAAGGTGGCAGGAATGTACAGTGGAGAAGGGACAGCCTCTTCAGTAAGTGGTGCTGGGAAAACTGGACAGGTACATGTAAAAGTATGAGATTAGATCACTCCCTAACACCATACACCAAAATAAGCTCAAAAAGGATTAAAGACCTAAATGTAAGGCCAGAAACTATCAAACTCTTAGAGGAAAACATAGGCAGAACACTCTATGACATAAATCACAGCAAGATCCTTTCTGACCCACCTCCTAGAGTAATGGAAATAAAAACAAAAATAAACAAATGGGACCTAATGAAACTTCAAAGCTTTTGCACAGCAAAGGAAACCCTAACCAAGACCAAAAGACAACCCTCAGAACGGGAGAAAATATTTGCAAATGAAGCAACTGACAAAGGATTAATCTCCAAAATTTACAAGCAGCTCATGCAGCTCAATAACAAAAAAGCAAACAACCCAATCCAGAAATGGGCAGAAGACCTAAATAGACATTTCTCCAAGGAAGATATACAGACTGCCAACAAACACATGAAAGAATGCTCAACATCATTAATCATTAGAGAAATGCAAATCAAAACTACAATGAGGTATCATCTCACACCAGTCAGAATGGCCATCATCAAAAAATCTAGAAACAATAAATGCTGGAGAGGGTGTGGAGAAAAGGGAACACTCTTGCACTGCTGGTGGGAATGTGAATTGGTTCAGCCACTATGGAGAACAGTATGGATGTTCCTTAAAAAACTACAAATAGAACTACAGTATGACCCAGAAATCCCACTACTGGGCATATACCCTGAGAAAACCAAAATTCAAAAAGAGTTATGTACCAAAATGTTCATTGCAGCTCTATTTACAATAGCCCAGAGGTGGAAACAACCTAAGTGGCCATCATCGGATGAATGGATAAAGAAGATGTGGCACATATATACAATGGAATATTACTCAGCCATAAAAAGAAACGAAATCGAGCTATTTGTAATGAGGTGGATAGACCTAGAGTCTGTCATACAGAGTGAAGTAAGTCAGAAAGAAAAAGACGAATACCGTATGCTAACACATATATATGGAATTTAAGAAAAAAAAATGTCATGAAGAACCTAAGGGTAAGAGAGGAATAAAGACGCAGACCTACTGGAGAACGGACTTGAGGATATGGGGAGGGGGAAGGGTGAGCTGTGACAGGGCGAGAGAGAGTCATGGACATATACACACTAACAAACGTAAGGTAGATAGCTAGTGGGAAGCAGCCTCATGGCACAGGGATATTGGCTCGGTGCTTTGTGACAGCCTGGAGGAGTGGGATAGGGAGTGTGGGAGGGAGGGAGACGCAAGAGGGAAGACATGTGGGAACATATGTTTATGTATGACTGATTCACTTTGTTATAAAGCAGAAACTAACACACCATTGTAAAGCAATTATACCCCAATAAAGATGTTAAAAAAAACAAAACAAAACAGTAGTGCTTTGGTAACCATTTACTCTAACAAGGTTAAGTTACTTCAACTCAATAGACCTCAGACTTTTCTATCAGTAAAATGAAGATTTGGACTAGCTAGTAAAAAAGTTTCCTTACAACTCCAAAATTTGACTCTATGATTTTATGTATTGTAAAACATGGCAAATATACATAACTTAAAAAGTTTGTGATGTGGGAAATCAGAAAGATTTTGAGTTTGACTTATTGAAGTATTATTGTTTGATTTTAATTTATTGATGTATTTGTGCTCATTTGTATTTCAGAAAGTATTACAAAATAATTAGGTGATCAAACATTTGGGGGGTTGTTTGTTTATAAACATATACTTGGTAGAATGGCCATTGAAAATTATAATAAAAAATGAACACTGACTTAAATAATATACTTACAGAAAATTAAATAGTGAAAAGAAATTAAAACAATAAAACATAATTTAGTATCTTAATGGCCAGCAAACATCAACCATGACTGTTAACATATGACTATTGTCCTAAGTGAAAATTTGTCACTTTTAGTAGAAATCGTAATGTTTGAAAGTTTTATCATCAAGAGTTTGGGTATATTAAACATTCCAGGTAGAGAGAGGCTCTGGACATATGGAATTGACTTTGACTTAAATCCAGGTGACCCCTCTTATGACATGACTACTGATTACCTTTTCTTATAGATGTGAGGGAATGGTTAGGAGGGAGTGTGAGACCTGCCCTTTCTTTAGGTCCTTTTAAGGTGCTGAAAGTCTTGTTTCTCCTCTGCCCACGCCTGACTTGCCTGGGGGAGCACAAAGCTGCAGGGCCTGTTCAGCTGTGGCTATTTACGTGTGCTGACCAAGGTTTATATGCCAGTCACTTTCATATCAGAACTCTCTAGTTGAGAAAGCACCTTTGAAAAATTCAGTGATGCCTGTTCCAAGAAGGATTTTTATTTGAAATTCTTGCTTATTATGCCTTCCTCTTCATTTTGGTCTCTTTTTCTTCTTCCTTCACCATGATTCTCCATTCATTTATTCACTCATAAACACATACGGGACACTTCCTGTATACCAAACACTTTGTTGGGTCATGAGGATAGAGAGCTAAAGATATGCTTCTCACCATCTAAGAGCTTATTGCCCAGTATGATTTTTTTGGGTGCAAAGTCTTTGCAAGATTGGTCCTTTGCTGTTTATAACCACTGGGCATATACTTATACTTTGAATGCTTAGCTTCTTTTTTTCTTTTAATTCTTTTTGACGTGGACCATTTTTAAAGTTTTATTGAACTTGTTACAATATTGCTTCTGTTTTATGTTTTGGTTTTTTGGCTGCAAGGCATGTGGGATCTTAGTTCCCTGACCAGGGATTGAACCTGCACCCCCTGCATTGGAAGGTGAAGTCTTAACCCCTGGACCACCAGGGAAGTCCCTGAATGCTTAGCTTTTGATTCTTATCTTTAAATAATTGATTCCTAAATTATGTTAAGTATCTGTGAAAGTCAATCAGCCAAAGCTGTCTTTAACCATCAGTTAAAAAGATATGACCAGGCTTCCCTGGTGGTGCAGTGGTTGAGAGTCCGCCTGCCGATGCAGGAGACACGGGTTCGTGCCCTGGCCCGGGAAGATCCCACATGCCGTGGAGCAGCTGGGCCCGTGAGCCATGGCCGCTGAGCCTGCGTGTCTGGAGCCTGTGCTCCGCAACGGGAGAGGCCACAACAGTGAGAGGCCCGCATACCGCAAAAAAAAAAAAAAAAAAGATATGACCACTTAATATTAGTTTTCTTTCATTTTGCAAATGTCTCTTTTTCAAAGAGAATTTCAAAACCAGGATAATGCTTTTGCAGCTTTAAGCTTTCTGATAACCAGCTTCTAATCTTATTGGTCACTAAATTTGAGGGTGGATGTGGAAAGAAAATTTTTATTTAGGTTATAACGTCTGGCTCCTCTCTTAAACTTTACTGAAATCCTCTGATGAAGCTATAAACTTCCTGCTTCCATTTTCTTTTCTTTCTCCTTAACAGTTATGGATATAGGAGACAAAGACTTAGATCTCCGTTTGAAATTTATGGGATAGTTAGTAGAGAAATTATGGCAAGCTTTCAGAGTTGAGGATGGAGAAGCTACTTAAGGCTATTATTGTAGCTAAGCTGAAGGAGAGGGAAATAATAGGAAAAGGCCATTCTAAGGAGCCACAGCAGTCAATTTGTTTGAGCCAAAGACAATGACTGTTTTGATTCTTTATTGCTTCATAACTCTCCTCTTCCCCAAAACTTGGTGGCTTAAAACAGTAACCGTTAATTATATCTCCTAATTCTTTGGGCTGACTGGGTTCAGCTGAGTGATTCTTCTGGTTCACATGAAGTTATCTGGGGCTGCAGCTACTTTGGAACTCAACTGGGCCAGAGCACCCAAGATGGCGTACTTAGGTAGCAGTGATGCTGGCCATCAGCTGGTAGCTCAGCTAGGGCTGTCAGCTGGGGGCCTTGATTCTTCTTGAGACCTCCTAAGCATCTCCTTATGGCTGCTTAGGCTTCTGTGTAGCGTGGTGGTTGCATTTCAAGAGGCAGGAAGTGGAGGCTGCCAGTCCTTGTAAAGTCTGGCCCGAAAGTGGCATAGCTTCCCTTCCCTTATATTCTACTGGTCAAAGCAGTCACAGGCCCAACTTATATTCAAGGGGGTAAAGAAATAGACTTCACTTCTCATGGGAAGCAGTGACAAAGAAATCACAGTTAACTTTAATCAACTGTAGTAAATCTCTGTGTAACTAACCAATATAAAAGCTAGTGTTTGAAAAAAAGAGAGCAGTATAAAAAAGACTGGGTATCTCCTGAATGCATGTGATATAAAGGGGGAAATTAGCTGCTCCTGATCACGTTCAGTTGGGTTTAAGAAATGGTTACCTTAGACCAGGGGTCCTCAACCCCTGGGCTGCACCAGCAGGAGGTGAGCCGTGGGCGAGCCAGCAAAGCTTCATCCGAGACTCCCTATCGCTCCCAATCACTTGTATTACCGCCTGAACCATTCCTCCCCCCACCACTCCATCCCTGGAAAAATTGTCTTCCACGAAACTGGTCCCTGGTGTCAAAAGACTGGGGACCGCTGCCGTAGATCATTCATTCTCAAACTTGAGTGTTCAGAATTTCTAGGAGGGCATGTTGAAACACATATTGCTGGACCCAACCCCTAGAGTTTCTGATTAAGCAGCCTGGGTTGGGGCCTGGGAATTTGAATGTCTAACTAACGCTCAGATGATGCTGATACTACTGGTCTTAGGAACCACAGTTGGAGAACCACTGTTTTAGACTGTGCAGGGCCAGAAAAAGTGAGAAAAAAAAAAGAGAAAAGAAGGAAATATATTCTTTTCCTCTAATGGTATTTTTAAAAGTCAGTAGTATAAATTTAAGTTTCAGGCCACCATGAACATGTTAACATGGGGCCTTTATGTTTGTCATGGTCATTAATCCTAGTGCTGCAACATCAACCCCTGAAATCTCATTAGTTTAACACAGCAAAGGCCATTCTTACTTATGTAAAGTCCAGTGTGAGTCAGTAACTTTCCTGTGTTTGGCACTACAGCATCTGGAACATGTGGCCCTCAGTATTGCTGAGGCAGGGAAGAGGGAAGAGAGATGAACAAGGCATACCAGTTCTGAAATGCCTCAGCCTGGAAGTGAAACAGGTTAACTTCTCTGAGGATCCTTTGGCCAGAACTAGTCACATGACCTCAACCTAAACGCAAAAGAAGCTGGGAGATGTTGGGAGCATGTGGATAATTAGCAAGCCCTGACTATCTCTGCTAAAGCACCCAACTAACTTTAATGTCCCATATTCTGTGATTAGGCAGGGCTGGAAGTAGAAAGAGTCCCACGGGCCCTCAAAACCATATGTACACCTCTTCTTACAATTCTTCAAACATTACTGTTATGACTTTAAAATATTTATTCTCGTCTATGAGTAATTTATGGTTTTATTCCTAATTTTCTGTGTGACATTAAACAGAATGCCTAATGACATCACTATCTCAAAAGGAAAATCTGTTGCAAAACCTCTTTTTCTCCTATTACAAATAACTTGGTAAGTCTTTGTTCCAGGCCATTTTAGTTGTTCTGTTAAAGAGTGATGAACACCATCTCTTTTTCTTTGCTGATTTTGCCAAGCACATAATTCTTTAGGTAATTACTGAAGTGATTACTTATGCTTCAGGAGTCTTGACAGCTTGTGCTGACTGGCATCAGGGCATTATCAGGACTTTAAAACCACCTTGTGGGTGTTTTTGAAAACAAAGGAATGTTTTAACCATATTATCTAATACTGTTAGCCAAGTATTAGGTAATACAGTACAGAATATTGTCAGTGAGAAACAAAGCTCAGGTTTGGTTTAATTTCTTCATCAGCTTCCCTTTTACTGCTGTTGCCTACCTTTGTCTGGAATTCTTTTCTTATGGTGCCTCCACAAAAATTTATACAGTAAATCGCCTACATACGAACCTTTAAGTTTTGAACTTTTAAAGATGCAAACCTATGTTCGAATGTCCAGTCGTGAAAGTTAGTTCACATGTCTGGTGTACATTGTCACGTGCGTGCATCCTCTACAAGTGGTTGTGCTTTTGTGTACTTTACTGTACAGTACTGTACAGAGTACAGTAGTACAGTATCTTTATTTCAAGCTAGATCTGCAGGAGGATGACTTCATTGAACTCCTTGCTGTGCAACACAAGGAACTTAATGAAGAGCTGATGGAATTGGAGGCCCAGAGAAAGGACGAAGAGAGACAAGAGGAAGAAGAAGTAACTGAAGAACCGAAGAGATTCACAGCACAGGAAAGGGGATTTTCGTCATTTGAGGAGGCGCTATTAGTTTTTGAGGCACAGGACCCGAACGTAGAACGGTACACGAAGGTTGCAGCAGCCATTCAGAATGCAATCCAGTGTTACCATGTCATCTATGATGAGAAAAAAAGAGCTACTACCCAGACATCACTGGATCGTTTTTTCAAGAGGGTAGATAGAATTGAATCCAGCAAGGAACCAGAACCTGTGCCATCAGCGTCAGGCGTGAGTGAAATTGCAGCTTGCCCTCCATCTCCTATTGCTGGTGATCCTTCAGCTCTACCATCTCCCACCCCCCCTCCCTCCTCCAGTCAGTAACTCTTCTTGCCTGTTCACTCGATGCCAGCCACTGTATGCCAGCTGTTGTACTGTACTTTTTAAGGTACTGTACTGTAAGATTAAAAATGTTTTCTTTATTTTTGTGTTTGTTTGTTTTTTATTTGTGTGAAAAGTATTATAAACCTATTACAGTACAGTACTATATAGCCAATTGTATTAGTTGGGTAACTAGGCTAATTTTGTTGGACTTACAAACAAATTGGACTTACAAACTCACCCTCAGAACGGAACTCGTTTTTATGTAGAGCACTTACTGTACTGGTGAACGGGACTCCAGCCACATAGAGACTGGTCATGGGAAAGCAGTTCCTATTGTACTCTGCTGGTGGGAAGACTTTATTTGGCAGATAAACATGCTTAGGAAATGCTACACACACAGTCTCAGTAGCTTTGAGGCAAATTTCCATTTCAGTTTTGTCTCTTAAATTCTGCAGACTTAATTAACACCTCTGATGTGTTCAAACAATATGATGATGAGATGTTTCCTGTAGAAACATGCTTGACTCCTAGCAGTCACCTGTTTGGTAAACTGAAACACTGTATGTCATGATTTTTAGAAAACATCCAAGTTGTGTGCCTCGATGCCTTAGTTATATGGTCTCAGTTTATACTTAGAAACTTTATAGGATTTTCCCCCCACAATTATTTAGTAGCTACCAGACAGACAGCTTCTTTAAATTAATAAGTGACAGATCAACATAACTCCACTGAGCAGGTGAAGAAACTGAGACAATTTCGTGGCTAGCCCAAAGCATCTTGGTGAGTCAGGGGCAGATTTAGGATTAACCTTAGTTCATATGCCCAGACCAGAGCACCTTGCATAACTCTGAAGTTAAATTTCTGGAGGCAAGGACACTCTCTTTTTTAAATATTTACTAGAACAGTAGGATGATGTATAGTTAAAGAAATCGGTGACTCTTTAAATCAAGTTATGTGATTCATCTCAGAAGTGTGGCTGTAATTGCCTACCCGGATGGGTGAAGAAAGACTTGAGAATACACAAAAGGCTGCCTAATGTAGTGGAAAGAGCAAGGCACTACCGCTGGAAGAAGCATGTTCCAGTGATAGCTGTGTGACCTTGGTCATGTCACTTAACTTCCCAAGAGCCTTAGTGTCTCCGCTTGTAATATGTGAGGCATCAGCGTAGATGTTCCCTAAGGTCTAAATTTCTATTGCAGATTTTTGAAACTGTTATGTTTGTGTTAGGAAGCATCCTCCGTAGGTGAATCTTAATCCAACCAAAATTTCCATTATTTTAAAGAGTTATTTCTAAGTGCAATTGCTATGAGAGACAGTTTCCTTGGCTCTCACTTGGCATCTGGAATCTTCTCTCTGTCATCAGCTCTGCTGAAGAGCACAGAAGGGAATCGGAGAATGAAGCTTGGCTGTGAAGAGGCTGAGTGCACAGAGCAAGCACAAACTTGTAAGGCCAGGCTCTCCTTACAGCCCTGCTTTCCATTTTCCCCAGAGCTGGAGGCTGAACTCTAAACCACCTCCTGCTACCCACACACCTTACTGATGGATAGAAGAAATCTTGGCGTGGGGAGAGTGTTTGCCGGGTTATTTTGGCAGCAGCTCTTGTATTCACCCTCACCCCCATGTACTTGGTTGGTTTGCCATGGAAAGAGTCTGGGGGAATTTGCTTTTTCAAGCTTTTCCTCTTCTCCCACGCTTGTGCCAAGTGAGAAGAAAAATGGGGCATCAGCCTCATGGAAATACAATGGTGCCTCCCTATTTCTCCACCTGCCCCTGTGGAAGGGAGCTTGATGACCCTCATCAAGGGCACAGCATGGGGGTTGGAGTCCCTTTGAAGGGGTATTCTCTAAAGAGGCTTATTTCTGAATATCACTCACCCAGAGGCCAGTTTCACATCCTGCAAAAAATCTCTGAGAGAATGTGTCAGCAGAACCAGCATTGCATGTCTAGACAAAGAATTGATATTAGCATCATCAGCCAGCATCCAATCTGTTAACTCTTGTGTAAGCATTTGCTATCTGTGCCCCAGGCATTTTTTGGCTTAAAGTGAAAACTGTAGCTCTAAGATTTAGACTTAGGTCTCTCAGGAGGTTCTTTCAAGGGAAGGAATCACAAGGTACCTTATTTCAAGATCAGATATTTTAGTGATTAGTATGAAAGTCTCCTCTTTTTTTCCTTCCTCAGTAAAATGGTGGCTGTGTCGTCACCACCTTCACTGTATTATATATTCATTATTTTAAAAAAATATTTATTAAGCAACCTCTCGAAACCTATGCAGGGCATTCTGCTAGGTTCCGCTGATACATTGATGAATAAATCAGCTAAGGTCCCTGCCCCTCTGGAGTTTATAGCTTAATGAGGAGACCACAAACAAGAGTAACAGGATATTTCTGTCTCAGTTTCGACTGAGGCACCAGAGAACAAAGCAGTAGGTGTTGAGTTCCTTGGCTTTCTAAATCGAGGTGCTAGACTACCTCTGCAGGATTTGCAGAAAGGGTGCCTCAGAACTGGTTCTGCCAGCCTGACCCATCATCCACCTCCAGGACATTGATGAGAAGGCTTAGTGTTCTTGGAGGTTTAAGTGCTGGTAGGGAGAGTTTGTTTGAGGAGAGTTGTCACTGTGCTGAGTGGTTGTCCTCACCTTGGGGAGGGGCTGTGTGTCCCCTTGCTCAAACCTCTTTGGGAGGAGGCTTCTAGGGAACCACTCAGAGAGAGCACTGTCCTGTGTTGCCTGGAGTTTGGGAACTTGGGGACTAACATCTGAGGCATCTCAAGGCAAAGGCCAGAGTGGAGGAGGGTAGGACATGGTGGTGGGGGTCGCAGCAGAGAAAAGGTGGCTGCATTGGGAATGCCAGCACTTTTGGAGTTGACTGGGCAAGAATTGACTCTGAGGAAAGAACAGATTGGGTCATCTTGAAAGTAACTTGACAAGAAGGACATATGGAGGGGTGAGGTGACTTTGGAAAAAAAGCTGGGCTTTTAGAATGGGGCAGCTGAGTGGGAATGAGGGGGAAATTCTTAAGGGGCCAACCAGAAAGGGCTTTGCCCAGTAAAGCTGCTGTGGATAAGACATCTGCCATGATGGGAGTCACTGAAACCCCATAAAGAATGGGCTTGGGAAGCTTGGTTGTCTGCTAAGTGCAGAGGCACCAAGCCCAGATTACAGCCATATCTGACAAGTTAGATCTATTTTCCCCTATTCTAATCCATCCCCTGCCCCCACCTGGAAGGGCCTGAATCCATAGCTAGCAAGATGGGAGGAGGTGGGGTGAGGAGAAGTTTGCCCCATTGGACAATCTTCCAAGCCTGAAGCAGATCTGAGCTGGCAGAGGGGAGAAATAGCAGGTTAACTTAGGTTTGCAGTTTTGATATTAAAATCACCCGAGAAAAAGGACTATTTGCTTATGATCAGGAAATGGCTAGGATAGCTATGGGACAAGTGGGAAATTTTCATCTAATGACAGGGAAGGACGTATGAAGGGAGCAGATGTGAAGTAGCAGGAGTAGGAGAGGATAAATCGCTTTTAGCTCGTGCCATACTGATCCTGGTTCTTTTATTAACCGGGTAACACTAGTGAATGAATAAAATATAGAATTATAAAACTGTGTTCTTAAAGGATAATGAGGAGCGGTGGTGGTGGTCTGGAGCCCACTTAGAGAGCTCGACAAGGGTGACCTCTCAGTAAACAATAATTAATGAATGAGAAGGAGCCATCTGTGCTGTGTTTGGTGAGAGTTGGGGGAAGGCGGTCCCTGCAGGGTCCAGGCAGAGGAACAACATTTGTAAAGTTTATGTGGAGTCATGTGATCAGTACCCAGTAAACGTTCGAGTGGCTTCAACCAAGGATATGTTCGTTCTTTGTACAGGGCACTGAGTTAAATGCCAGGACTACAAACAGGATAAATGCCTCCTTCCCTGAGGTTTAAGGCTTAATTGATCAACACATTAAAACAAACAAACAAACAAAATGAAACAAAACAAAAACAACAAAACAAAACAAAAAAACTTTGATGAAATGTTAAGATCTAAAGGCTATGAAGAGCGAAGAAGCTCTTGCCCTCTGCTCTCAAGCTACTGATGGCCCCAGGTAACGTTCTCCCTTTTGGAGAATTGCCGTGACAAGCAGACTCTTTTAGTGCGCTGGTGACCTTTTATGGAGCGCAGGGGCAGCTGGACAAAGAAACATAGAGCTCCCCGACAGTTCCAGGAGGGAGGGAAAACCTCTGAACTTGTCCTAGGGCTCTGTTTATGTGTAAGACTTAGAAAAGACTACTTGCTGTAAGCATGCCGTCCAACATAATAGAGGTACGATGTCAACAACTCTGTCAGTTGGGGCAGATATAACTCCTCGCATTGACACAATGATTGGAAAATTGGCTCGCCTTAGCTGGCGTAAGTTTGTTCACTCAGGAAATGAAAAGAACAGAAAGCTGAACTGGTGACCTGGTCACGGCCTGGGGAGAGTCTTTTTGGGAATGTGGACTCATCCATTTAAAGCTCAGATCCTGGGCAGATAGTGACCTCAGCGAGTGTCTGTGTGGGTGGCACTTTCGCAGCCTCGCTGGAGTTCTAGGTGGCACTCAGTCTCCACCAGGAAATGGAGCATCTCAGGGCAGGGAGCGGTGTACCAAGGCCTGTGGGGCTCTCAGGAGACAAGGACTAGACAACCCCTGCTTTCAAGGAACACCCTGGTTGGGAGATAGAACTGCCGTTGCCAACGTATCTGGCAGGCACATGTGCAGAGCCAACTCAGGGAGGTGAAGAAAGAGGTGAAATATGCTTTCTGTGAATACCAAGAAAAGGCATTGCAATCTCAATGACCAGAGTTTTCCATGTCTCTAGCTTTTAATTTTGTCTGTTCACTTTCCCAATAACACATGCTCAACAGAGAAACTAGCAAGTGCAGACAGTGTAAGAAATCAGCATTGTTCATTTTTAAAGAATGTTTTGTAAATAGGGAAGACACTACTGAATTTTGGAGGAGAGAGTTTGTGCTGTGTCTTTCCTCTTTTCCCTTTGGTGGGGAGAAGAAATTTGCCCCATTAGAACCTGTGCCCCTTAGAGAGGAACCAATCTCTAAACAGGCTGCCTGGTTCTCAGAAAGTTCTCAATAAATATATTTAAAAATCAAAGTCGGGGGATTTAGGGATCTAAGAGTTTCAATTTTTAAAAAAAAAATTTGAATTAGAGTGCTTTGTAACTAGTCTGTCTTGCCAGTATTATGTAAGGATATCAGACCCTAAACATGCTCTTTGATACTCTTTAACTTAAAAACACAGTGAGTTTCAAAAATCAGTTTTCAAGTTGATATTGTGGTCCTTGGGTGTACTTTTTCCTTGGCAACACACAGTAGCAGAAAGAGCACAAGCATTTGAGTCAAGCAAACATGCATTTGAACACCAGCCTTACAACCTGTAGATCTGGAGTCTGGGACCCTGCTCTAGAGTTCCACTTTGGAGGGTCCTCTCTGATCCTGTGACAGTTGCAGCCCTCCTCGTAGAGAGAGAAGTCTGAGGGGCTGAGAACACATGCCCACCTGAACCCTCTGTCCCTGTGCTTTCAAGACCTGAATTCCCTGCCCAGGCAACTGAGAACACACTTCCAGGGACTGCTGGGGCCTGGGATAGGCTGGCTGGGCTGTCCACCCTTTGCAGGATGGGGCCTGACCGGGATGGGTGTGGGGTGAGAGGCAAGGAGCATGGGGCAGTGGGCTGGGGAACTTCCATTTGTCCTCTATATTGAGTACTGAAAGTGTCACACTGCTTGCAAGCCACTTGACCATTCTGAAGGTCATTTTTCTCCTTTGAAAATGTGTATAAGAATTCCTATCTTACAGATATTAAGGATCCAATCAAATTATTATATAAACATAATTGTATGGAATATAGTAAATGACAAGTCCTTATCACTGCTACCAATCATGGCAGGAGTTTCAGGCTAAACTCAAAATGTCTGCTAAATCCATCACACAACTGAAATGCACTACTAATTATATTATTAGCACTAACAGTATTTCAGGTATATGGTTTCTTATCTAAAACCTTTGGGGCCAGATGTTTTCAGAATTCAGAATTTTGAGGATTTTAGAAATATGTGCATAAACCATGTATCACATTGTCCCTGGAATAGTTGAGGCAGGGCCATGTTATCAAATACATTAATATTTTTATAGCAAAACCTGTTGAATGAATATGTGTGGTAAGTAAAGACTATACATGATAGTATAGACCCTCTCAGGATTTTTATCATCCAGTCCTAGCTCCCCTGTGGTCTCTATATGCCGTCTGAAACTTGCTTCTCCCCAGGGTTAATATTCAAAGTGTCTGACAATCTGTGCCCTGGAGCTGCAGCTGGTCTTACTGTGCCAGGCACTACCTCTTTAGGTACAGAGGGTCCAATAGGAGGGGACTCACCAAATGATGTTTGAAGGGATGTGGAAATGGCTGAGAGCAGCTGCAATTTATCAACCTGAAGAGGAGTCTTGATATTTTAACATTCAGGAAAAGTAAATGGCCTCATATCAGCTTAGGTTATTTTTTTAAAATAACTTTTAAAATTTTAGAACAGTTTCATATTTATAGAAGGATTGTAAAGATAGTACGGAGACTTTTCCATATGGTTTTCATCTTACCTTAGTATGGTACATTTGTCACAATTAATAAACCAATATTGATACATTATTATGAACTGAAGTCCATACTTTATTCAAATGTCCCTAATTTTTACCTGCTTTCCTTTTCTGTTCCTGGATTCCATCCAGGACACTCCACTTCATTTATAGTTGTTATGACTCCATAAGCTCTTATTGGCTGTGACAGTTTCTCAAACTTTTCTTGTTTTCCATTACCTTGATAGTTTGAGGAGTACTGGTCAGATATTTTGTAGAATATCCTTCAACTGGGATTTGTCTGACAGTTTTCTCATGATTAGACTGGGGTTATGGGTTTTGGGGAGGAAAACCACACAAGTGCCATTCTCACCACATCTGAAGGGTACATACTATCAATATGACTTATCACCGTTGATGTTGACCTTGATCACCTGGCTGTGGTAGTGTTTGTCAGGTTTCCCCACTGTAAAGTTACTCTTTCTTCTCGCCTTTTCATTTTGAACTCGTTGGAAGTCACTCTGTACAACCCATGCTTAAGGAGTGAGGAAGTATGCCCCCCTCCTAGAGGGGGGAGTGTCTGTAATTGTTTGGAATTCGTCTGTGGAGATTGGTCTCCTCTTTCCATAAATCAGATCTCGCTGCCAAATGTGTTAAGAAATCTTTTTTTTTTCTTTAAAAATGTTTGTATTGTGGATAAGGGATTATGGACCAGAACCGGCGTTATACCTAAATTTTAAAAGTGCTTGCACTCACTGTACCCCCTGGTGATAGAAGAGACTGAGTTGGTGGTTCCTTATAGGAAGAAAGAATGAAGGGGACTAGTAGGAAGGGATAATGGTGGCCTGTTTCTGAGAGCCGTGGATGGTCCCCTCCCATCACACGTGGCTTGGCTGTACATTCCTAAACAAGAAGTACATTTGGTTGTTTCCATACCTTCGTAACAAATTTACCCTGAAGGGAAATACTGGGAGATATGGTGATGACCAAGTTAAGAGTGTAAGTTTTTAAAAATAGACAAATTTTCCCTTTCGTGTGTTTGTCAGACCTTTTAAAACACGCATTTTCATAGAAACTCTTAAATTGGGATTATTCAGGACTAGGAGAGGTGTGTATAGAAAGAAATGTAAATTTTTCTCGCCCTGGGCATGCAGAGTCACCTCCCACAGTCACCAGGGATCCGCTCCACCCTCCTACATTCCCTCCTCCCTCTGAGATGCCCTGTACCTGCCTCCAGGCAGCAACATGTCCCAGGCTGAGTCCTCTTTCTCCTCAACTCTTCTCACCCTCCTCTCTCCCAGCTGGGTGAGACCCTCTCAGGATTTTTATCATCCAGTCCTAGCTCCCCTGTAGTCTCTATATGGCTTCTGAAACTTGCTTCTCCCCAGGGTTAATATTCAAAGTGTCTGACAATCTACGCCCTGGAGCTGCAGCTGGGTCTTACTGTGCCAGGCACTACCTCTTTAGGTACAGAGGGTCCAATAGGAGGGGACTCACCAAACGATGTTTGAAGGAATGTGGAAATGGTTGAGAGCAGCTGCAATTTATCAACCTGAAGAGGTGTCTTGATATTTTAACATTCAGGAAAGGTAAATATTATTAAATATATTTTGTATCATATTGGTCATAGGAGCCTTCCAGAATTAAGCTCTAGCCTCCACTTACTGATTACTAACAGAATGTGTACATACCCTCAGGGTTGACTTTCTAGGTTTTGGAGTTGCTCACTGACCCAAGAAGGCATCCATTTTAATTAGGGCTGTGGTGTGACCTAATATTGATATGTTACTTTTCAAACTCACCCCTAAAACCTAATACCCAATGTCATAATGATCTTAGAGCAAACTCACAAGATGGTATGAGCCCCAGGCAGCACCAGAATTGTTTAAAATGGGCTGACAGGAATGTAGCTGTAGTGAAGTTTTTCCTATTTCAGTCTTCAAAGGAGCACAGGTCAGGAAATTTCTCTTCTATTGATTTCACTTGATCTCTCTCCAACCTATGACATCATTGCTTACAATTACATGCATCTCTTTAGTATACTATGGGTGATCCTATCTCTTCCACCTAATTTAGAGGAATAATGTGGAGGTCTTGAAAATGGTATGAACTTCTGAGGAAAAAAAAGGTATATGTAGGGGTTATGGGGACATGTGTATGCATATGACTGATTTGCTTTGTTGTGCAACAGAAACTAACACAGTATTGTGAAGCAATTACACTCCAGTAAAGATCTATTAAAAAAGAAAAATAAATAAAAGAAAGTTATATGTAATTTAGATGATGAATAATCTTCAAACAACTCCCTGAATTTGAGCTCCAATTAGAGAGAAATAATTAGACATGTTGGCATTGAAGAAATAAAATATTTCAAACCACTCTCTGATCTTGGCCATGTCTCTTTCAAAGTCCAAAAATTAAACATAATGATGGACTAGATAAGTAAGTTTATTATTCACCATCTGGTTATGCCACTTGATGAACTGACTGGAGTTTCTCAGAGACCTTCTTTTCAAAGGCTACCCTGGGTTAACAATTCCCTCAAGCCTGTTTTTTTGTGGTGTCTTTAAACCACATGTCACTGGGTTCAATTGCCTATAGCAAAGGCCTCTCAACTTTTTTGTCAGACTCTTTTATCCATAAAAATTATTTGACTTCTTAAGTCTTATAATACACTTTATACATTTACTACCAAAATAATACATTATGTATGTCATAAAACTGTTTGCATAGCTCATTTGGAAATTTCTTGTGTACTGCCTTGTGAAAACCTTGTATCTTGAATTGTTTTTTAAATAGTTAATTGTGATTTACATTTTCATTGATTTATGTTTCCTTTTTGTCTCTGACTAGATTTATAAAACTAAGGTCAAGAATTAAAAAAAGAAAAATATTCTCTACAACAGAACCTTTCGCTTAACTGGAGTCTTGTCGGGTTTTTCCCCGTTTGTGTGTTCAGCAGCAAGCCACTTAACTTGCATGAGCGCTGATTATCTCATCTGTAAAGGAAGGGCTTGGACTAGATGATTTCTAACATCCCTCCAGCTTTATAATTTGGATGATAGGATTTGATTTGGCAAATCTCCCAGAGAGATGTTCTCTGGGTTTGAGAAGGCTGTCCTAATTTGACCATGGATGTTATGAATTTAGAAAAAAACTCTTTTAGAGAACTCCCCAAAGACAAACGCCCTAGAGGCTTGGTGTCCTAAACCATCTTCCTGCTGCACGGCTCAGACAGTAGGTTGAGGGGTGCCACTGTGGAATGCCACACCACAGCATCAGAGCGGCAGGAGGCTGCTTGCACATGTGAATCATGAAACTGTCAGCAACAGCATTATTCATAAAGAGAACTTCAGTTGAGAGCTGAGTTCAATAATTTTCAGCCCAATATGCCAGCACTTGGCCTTCTCACATTTTTTGGTTGCATTATGTTAAAAATCCTGATTTTATTTTCTAATCCTTTCTGTGTGTGAGCTGTGGTGTTTAGAGAAATAGATGCATAAAAAATACATATCAAAATGCCATATCCTGTAAACATAGCTTACGCTGATTATTTTAAATGTTTTCTTTACTCAAGCAGGTGGATTTAGGACATAACAGTAATAATAAACACTCATCTAAAGAACAGATTTTGATCAAGGAAGTCTCCCATTGGTTATATATATATAATCTTTACTCTGTTGGTTTTCCCAGGGCAAAAATTGCACAAAAGAAACAGACCACAGCTCTTGCAATATAATACCAGTAAAACAAAACAAACAAAAGAAAAAGCACACAAAAAACCAAACAAGCCCCAACCCCCCAGAAAAGCAAACAGAACCTCAAGACAAAAACTGGCCTAACAATGCAAACTAAAACTTAAGATCCTACCACACCTAGGCAGCCATCCATATCCAGTCTGTATCCTGGAAAGACTTATAACTAAGCAAAGAGAGGAGAGACCATGAAAAGAATCAGTCATGGATTTTTAATTTATAAGCACAGACTGATCCCAGGGAAGACTTACAGCAAATTTTATTCCCATGCCTCTTGCTGTTTTTTTTATCATACAATCTGTGTCTGTCGGCAACAGCCTTTGATTGCTTCTTTAGCCAACCTGAAATGCTAGGAGGATCCTTGTTTAACCAGTTTTTTTGTTTTGTTTTGTTTTGTTTTTTGCGGTACACGGGCCTCTCACTGCTGTGGCCTCTCCCGTTGCGGAGCACAGGCTCCGGACGCGCAGGCCCAGCGGCCACGGCTCACGAACCCAGCTGCTCCACGGCACGAACCCGCGTCCCCTGCATCGGCAGGCGGACTCTCAACCACTGCGCCACCAGGGAAGCCCAACAAGTTTTTACTAACTACGTCTCTATGCCACCCTCACCATCATTTAATTTGTTTTCAGGACCAGAGATCTTTACTCACATTATATTTAAGGATCTGTTATAATATTATCAAGGGGGGTTAGAAGTAATTATATAGGAAATGAAAAATCAAGAATCTTATATTTCTGTCCCAGGCAAGGACCATAAATTAGTTGTGCCACAGCAGTCCTCTTTTCCATGGGATTATCTTTATGATAACACTGATGATAACACATTTGACATTTTGTGTAAAAGATGCTTTATATTTGTCATATAGAAAATATGAATGTGCAGTCAGCATTGGCATCTAAGCAGATGTAGATACTGTGGTTAAACACAGGAGGAGATTTCCTATGAAAAGTGGACAAATGTGTATTACATGAAAGTGATTGTCAGCACTACTTTAAGTAGATACTGCTGCCCTTAGTGAGAAGAATGTAGAATAAATGTCAGTTGTTTTTATTTCATGCCTAGATTTTGTGTGTTAAAAGTCAGGTTAGAGCTTCCCTGGTGGCGCAGTGGTTGAGCGTCCGCCTGCCGATGCAGGGGACATGGGTTCGTGCCCCGGTCCGGGAGGATCCCACGTGCTGTGGAGCGGCTGGGCCCGTGAGCCGTGGCCGCTGAGCCTGCGCGTCCAGAGCCTATGCCCCGCAGCAGGAGAGGCTGCAACAGTGAGAGGCCCGCGTGCTGGAAAAAAAAAAAAAGAGTCAGGTTAGTTCTCTGATTATATGATTTAAATACTTGGATTGATTCAGTATCATTAATAATTTTCCATTTTGTGACCTCAGTTGTTCAAGCCAGCTGTTTTGCTCACCAGGGATGCTCAAAGTGGGGAGAAAGGCAAAGTCTGTGAGTCAACTGAAGTCTGCTATAGACTTTCCTTTAGATTTAAAAAGAAAAAATTTAAATCATGATATTCCATGTGGAAAATATACTCTACTGTCTTTTTTTTTTTTAATGCCAGGGAAATCCCCACAGCACGTTCAAGGCTAAATAAGCAGGGAGGTTGCAGACCATGCTTATACTTTATAGGCTGGGTATTTGGGAGACTCTCTGAGTCAGCACCCTTTCTTCTGTGCTTCTGCCCTCCCTGCCTAGGAAGGCCAGTGTGGGTAGGGCTAGCCTTAACTGTGGGGACAGTCAGTAGGTGGCTGTCTTAAAAATGCTATTTTCCCCCCTGTTAACTTGTCCTTTTCAGATATCTATCTAGCTACCTATGATGTATATATATGTAATTTACTCACTTGATAAAATGTATTGAGTACATTTATGTACAAGGTATGTAGAAGACAGAAGATAGAAAAACAAGTTTCAGTGAGTCCTTTAGCTTACAGAGATGTGTAGAAAATGAGACATAGTCGCCTGTAATAAAATATAACGTAGGAAGTGTCAAGTGCCATAAAAGGGAAAGAGCTGAAGTACTCTTTCCTTTGGGTTAAATGAACACATACTCTGGGTGCAGCATCACTTTGGCTCCAGTCTGGATAATTGGTCTGGTTAGCCCACCATCTCGCAGAATCTGAAACAAGAGAACCCACGAGGAGTAAGATTTGCTGGACGAGGCATTGCAAAATCAGATCAGGAAGATGGTTGGCTGATTGTTAACAATCCGTCTGTAAATCTTTACTGAGTCTCCACTTTGGGCTGGGCCATGGGGATATGGAAGAAAACAAGCCAGATGTGGTCTCTGCCCTCCAACAGTCTGGAAGTTGTTTTAGTGAAGAGCATGATCAAGCAGAAATCAGGAGAGTGTGCAGAGAGAATAAACTGGAAAAAAAAAAAAGTAGCTTTACCTGGTTATAGTTATGCTATGCGTTAGCCAAGAATGTGAGTAAATGTCATGAGTCTAGATCTAATATTTCCCTTTTTTCTCTTTGCATTGAATCTGTCTGTGAATTAGGCAGAAGTACCAGGAACTGTAGTGGAAAATAGATTCTGGAATGGTCCAGAGCCTGGCTGAGGGAAGAGGAGGGAGAATTGGTGGGCAGCCTTGGTGGTGCAGTGGGACATGAAGAATGGGAATTCTGGGAAGAGATGTATACATGGCTCTGTATTGGAGATGCTGCCATTTATGGTTATATTTATAAATATTTTGATTCTGAGAAGATTAGAAGTGGCTGAGGAGAAAGGGAGAGCTCTGAAGGGTGTCTGGCAAGTGGGTGATAGGAGAGGAGAAAGCAACAGTGGAATCTGACAACTCAGCAAATTCCTCAATCTTTTTTTCCCCATTAGCTAAGGAGATAGTGTCTTTGAGTTGGTGATAAGAGAAGACAAATGGAATGGAGAAGGAGGATAGAGCAGAAACCTGAGCCACAGTTGGGCTGAGTGCTCTTCTCTGGGGAGGATATATGTATGGAGAGGTGCAGAGATTGACTAAGGACAGATTTTAAACCAAGAAAGTCTATGTGAAAATGTGTTAAGTACTTTAAAGAGTTAAATAATGTAAGAATCAATTGTATTCATTGTTTTCATTTATGTCTCCAGTCTGCCCTCTCTCCTCTCTTCCTGTTTTCTTCCCTTCCTTTCTTTCCTTTTTTTTTCCCCTTTTTTAAGTACTAATTAGGACATATAATTTCTTTTTTCCCTGGTGAATAACTTCCCATCTACCTAGTGGTGTGCTGATAAAGAAAAAAAAAGCATATTTATGTACATACATTTATTATAAACTTTTTTATATGAAGGATGTATAGCACACAATTTATAAATAACAAAATATACAATACTCTTTATTGTAAATTTCTTATAGCCAATTGATTCTCACAGACTGCTTTTATTGATTTTTGCTGAACTCCTATATTCTTAGCCAACCTGTGGTTGGCTGATGAAAGAGCATAGTTCTGACATGAATGTTGGTTACGTTTTCATTAAAGTTAATAAGTAAAATACAGGTAGATCAATGATGACAACTGTCAGAACTTCACTTGTTTGTCAGTGGTGTGATGACTTCTTTGCTGAACTAGCTAATAATTTTTGAATACTGGAAGAATAATTTCTGAAGGGTTTGTTTGTTTTTATTTTGTTTTATTCATAAGGTGATAACTACAAATAGGACACACTTTTGAGTTTAATCTGCATTATTAACATTTTCTCACTTTCATTATTCATTATTAACATTTTCGTCACTTTCTTAAATGTAAGCAATTAACAAAACAATAAATCAAGCCCCGACTGGTAGCTTTTGCCAATTTCCATGGTGTTAATACTTCCAGCATAGTGTCAACTGAACATGCAGTTGGCTAGTAATGGGCAGCAGCATACCATAACACATGGACCATTTCCTCCAATTCAGATACAATAGAGGTAAATCAGAATAGATAACAGAATAGATAACAGTAAATGTAGTAAATTAATTAGGAAATGATGAATTTTGAGTATTTATGACTTTTTTTAATACATTTTTGAGAATTTATTAACTTAATTTTTAATATAATGAATTTAGTTGTAAGTTTCTATAATTTAATTTTTAATAATGGCAGCATTTAACAAATAACTGAAAAATTCCTGAAACTGTTACAGTCAGCTCTCTTGGGCCAGAATGAGCTACTATTTTCATTATTATATTATAGTTTAGGAATCTAGGTCTCAGAGAAGTAAAATTTTTTTTAAGTCACATACCTACTAGGAGATTCATCTTTTTTTTTTTTAAACATCTTTATTGGAGTATAATTGCTTTACATTATTGTGTTAGTTGCTGCTGTATAACAAAGTGAATCAGCTATACGTATACATATATCCCCATATCCCCTCCCTCTTGCGTAGGCGATTCATCTTGAACCCAGATTTTTTACTCCAAATCTCATGAAGACAGTCACTCCAGAGAATCTGGATAAAGGGCACCCCATCAAATACAACACAGAGAAAGTCATGAAGAGAGACTTTGAGATCCCCAGGAGCTTCTTTGCGCTACCTAACCTTACCAGTTTTCTCTGCTCTGGGCGTTTGGTTCTATTCCACCAAAGAAATTCCAGTTCTGATTCTTTCTGGACCATACACTACTAGGTCAAGTTATTGCTATGAAGGATATCTTCCAATTTGCATAGTCTGTTAAACAATCAATTTACAGGTATTTGTCGAGTAGCTGTGAACAAGGTCCTGTGCTGGGTGCTGCAGTCATTCACCCCCTCCGTACACTTCTGACAGGTCACACTTCCTCTTGTTTATGAGGGGAAAAAGAGCCAAGTCGGAGTCATCTGTGTGGCAAGTCTACTATTCATTGGATTATAAAGCTTTAATGTTTGGACGTAGGTTATAGTTTTAGTTTGGCAGGTTTCCCTCTCTAGTTAGAGTTAATAGTTTAATATTGGAACACTTTTTTGGGGGGGGGCTCTAATTTGTTTAAGAATTTTTAGAGGAAATACAATTTCTCTCTCTCTCCCTCTCCCCCTCCCTCCCTCTTTCTCTCTCTTTGTACAGCTTCTGACTCATGATTTGTATTCTTGTTAATCTTTTCTTTTCTAACCAAGAAGAATGAGTAAAATTGTGGTTCCTTATTTTGCCATAGAATTAATGGGATCTGACCATATACAATCCCTGTAATTCATCCCCCAAATGGGATGTGTGGTATTCTAACATTTCACCAAAATATATATTTAAATTTTTTTGGCTTTTAATGAGTTAAAAAACTTTCCCCCTCAATCAATTATTTTCTATTAATTTCAAATTTATCTAGGCAAACTGATATTAATAGTTTACTATCAAGTCAATAGGAAGATAACACATTTTGACTGGATTTTTCAATGTATGTGAAAAAATACTTAGCCTCAGATGTATCTTTTTATGTATCAAACCAGAAGAAAATCAGCATAAGCTTTTTAACTTTATAAGACATAGACTTTCCTTACTTTTATTATTGCTCTAATACTCAGAAAATGTAGTATAAACTAACTATGAAATAGTACACTTGAGTAAATGAAGTCAGTACAATACACAACAGTGGTTTTCCACTGGGCAGGACTCAGTTGATGAGAAGAGCCCATTGGTACATATGAATTTTTTGTGATGTGCAAGGGGTTTCCACTTCTTTTTTCTGGGCAGCCAGTGCCAGTGAAGCCATCTTACTGGCTAAGATGGAAATTGCTTTAATTCTGAGGTTCCTTGTTGCACATTTATTTAAAAAAATTATTGAGCAGCTGCTGAATGCCAAGCAATCATCTAGGTTCTGGGGATGTGAAGCACTGAAGTAGACATACAAGGTCCCTGCTCTTATGGAGACTATCATCTAGAGGGGGTGAAGTAAAAATAAACTAGTTAACATAGAAATGATTAAGACACTCTCAAAGAAAGAGACATTTAATGAAGATGGCAAGCAGGGCAATGAGATAGAAAGTGATTGAGGTAACTTTACCCAGGGGTGGTCAGTGATGTCCTCTCTGAGGGGGTGACATTGTTGCTGAGACTTGAATGACAGGAGGCAACTTTCTGTGGAGCAATCTGTTAGCATTTCATGCAGCTGCTGTTCTTATTTATGTTGTAATGGTTAGACTGGAGTGATACTTCCACTCAGTAAGAGCAGTAAGTTCAGAGATGTGTTAGTTTTCTCACACTTTTGTGACTTTCTTCTGCTATGTCCTGATTAATTAAAAAAATTTTAAGCCAGTATGAAGAGTACATAGTTAATTTCCCTAGGAGCTCCTATTTGAAGCCAAACTACTGATGGATAGTTTCACGAATACCATTATGCCTCTGGTTAGGTCACTACTGTGTAGCAATGATAGTCCAAGTGGGTAAGTGCTATCATAGTGGAAATCACAGGGTGCTATGAGCCTGTTTAGCTCCATTTTGGAGACCAGGTTAAATTTTTTGAAATAAGAGACTTCTAAACTGGTATCTGAAGGACAAAGAGGAGTTTCCCAGACGAAGGAACAGGGGAGCAAGAGGGAAAAGTCTTCCATGCAGAGGAACATGTACAACAGCCTCCAGGGAGAGAGAATATGGTACCTTCAGGAAACCACAAATAATCTGAATTTGGCTGAAGTGTATAGCACAAGAGGAAAAGTGGTGCGAGAGAGGACACTAGCAGGAGTCAATTACAGAGGGGCTGGTGAGCCTTGTTAAGAAAGTAAGACTTTAGAGAGACCTTCAAGATGGTGGAGGAGTAAGACGCGGAGATCACCTTCCTCCCCACAGATACACCAGAAATACATCTACACGTGGAACAACTCCTACAGAACACCTACTGAACGCTGGCAGAAGACCTCAGACCTCCCAAAAGGCAAGAAACTCTCCACATACCTGGGTAGGGCAAAAGAAAAAAGAAAAACCAGAGACAAAAGAATAGGGAAGGGACCTGCACCTCTGGGAGGGAGCTGTGAAGGAGGAAAAGTTTCCACACACTAGGAAGCCCCTTCACTGGCAGAGACAGGGGGTGGCGGACGGAAGCTTCGGCACCACGGAGGAGAGCACAGCAACAGGGGTGCAGAGAGCAAAGTGGAGAGATTCCCACACAGAGGATCAGTGCCGACCAGCACTCACCAGCCTGAGAGGCTTGTCTGCTCACCCACCGGGATGGGTGGGGGCTGGGAGCTGAGGCTCAGGCGACGGAGGTCAGATCCCAGGGAGAGGACTGGGGTTGGCTGTGTGAACACAGCCTGAAGGGAGCTAGTGCGCCACAGCTACCTGGGAGGGAGTCCAGGAAAAAGTCTGGAGCTGCCTAAGAGGCAAGAGACCATTGTTTCGGGGTGCGTGAGGAAAGGGGATTCAGAGCACTGCCTAAACGAGCTCCAGAGATGGGCGTGAGTTGCAGCTATCAGCGTGGGCACCAGACATGGGCATGAAATGCTAGGGCTGCTGCTGCAGCCACCAGGCAGCCTGTGTGCAAGCACAAGTCACTGTCCACACCTCCCCTCCTGGGAGCTGTGCAGCCTGCCACTGCCAGGGTCCCATGGTCCAGGGACAACTTCCCCGGGAGAACGCACGGCACGCCTCAGGCTGGTGCAACGTCACGCTGGCGTCTCCCGCTGCAGGCTTGCCCCACATTCCGTACCCCTCCCTGCCCCCAGCCTGAGTGAGCCAGAGCCCCTTAATCAGCTGCTCCTTTAACCCCGTCCTGTCTGGGTGGGGAACAGATGCTCGCAGGTGACCTACACGCAGAGGCGGGGCAAAATCCAAAGCTGAACCCCAGGAGCTGTGCAAACAAAGAAGAGAAAGGGAAATCTCTCCCAGCAGCCTCGGGAGCATCAGATTACATCTTCACATTCAACTTGATGTACTATGCATCTCTGGAATACCTGAATAGACAACGAATCACAACAAAATTGAGGTGGTGGACTTTGGGAGAAACTCTAGACTTGGGGTTTGCTTTCTGCATCTAATTTGTTTCTGGTTTTATGTTTATCTTACTTTAGTATTTAGAGTTTATTATCATTGGTAGATTTGTTTATTGATTTGGTTGTTCTCTTCCTTTTTTTAATATATGTATATTTTTTTTCCTTTTTCTCTTTTTGTGAGTGTGTATGTGTGTGCTTCTTTGTGTGATTTTGTCTGTATAGCTTTGCTTTTACCATTTGTCCTAGGCTTCTGTCTGTCCTTTTTTTTTTTAGTATAGTTTTTAGCACTTGTTATCATTGGTGGATTTGTTTTTTGGTTTGCTTGCTCTCTTCTTTCATTCTTCCTTTTTTTTTTTCTTTTTTTATTACTTTTTAATTTTTTTATTTTTAATAATTAAACTTTTTTTATTTTAATAACTTTATTTTCCCTTATTTTTTCTTTCTTTCTTTCATGTTTTTTCCCTTTTCTTCTGAGCTGTGTGGCTGACAGGGTCTTGGTGCTCTGGCTGGGTGTCAAGCCCGTGCCTCTGAGGTTACAGAGCTGAGTTCAGGACACTGGTCCACCAGAGACCTCCCAGCTCCACATAATATCAAACGGCAAAAATCTCCCAGAGATCTCCATCGCAACGCTAAGACCCAGCTCCACTTAACGACCAGCAAGCTACAGTGCTGGACACCCTACGCCAAACAACTAGCAAGACAGAAACACACCCCCACCCATTAGCAGAGAGGCTGTCTAAAATCATAATAAGGTCACAGACACCCCAAAACACACCACCAGACGTGGTCCTGCCCACCAGAAAGACAATATCCAGCCTTCTCCACCAGAACACAGGCACCAGTCCCCTGCACCAGGAAGGCTACACAAGCCACTGAACCAACCTTACCCACTGGGGGCAGACACCAAAAACAACAGGAACTATGAACCTGCAGCCTGCAAAAAGGAGACCCCAACCACAGTAAGTTAAGCAAAATGAGAAGACAGAGAAACGCACAGCAGATGAAGGAGCAAGGTAAAAACCCACCAGACCAAACAAATGAAGAGGAAATAGGCAGTCTACCTGAAAAAGAATTCAGAGTAATGATAGTAAAGATGAACCAAAATCTTGGAAACAGAATGGAGAAAATACAAGAAATGTTTAACAAGGAGCTAGAAGAAATAAAGAACAAACAAACAGTGATGAAAAACACAATAAGTGAAATTAAAAAGTTTCTACAAGGAATCAATAGCAGAATAACTGAGGCAGAAGAACGGAGAAGTGACCTGGAAGATAAAATAGTGGAAATAACTACTGCAGAGCAGAATAAAGAAAAAAGAATGAAAAGAATTGAGGACAGTCTCAGACACCTCTGGGACAATATTAAATGAACCAATATCCGAATTATAGGGGTCCCAGAAGAAAAAGAGAAAAAGAAAGGGACTGAGAAAATATTTGAAGAGATTATAGTTGAAAACTCCCCTAATATGGGAAAGGAAATAGTCAATAAAGTTCAGGAAGCACAGAGAGTCCCATACAGGATAAATCCAAGGAGAAACACACCAAGACACATATTAATCAAACTACTGGGCTTCCCTGGTCATGCAGTCATTGGGAGTCTGCCTGCCAATGCAGGGGACATGGGTTCGAGCCCTGGTCTGGAAGGATCCTGCATGCCGTGGAGCAGCTGGGCCCATGAGCCACAACTGCAGAGCCTACGCCTCTGGAGCCTGTGCTCCACAGCGGGGGAGGCCGCAATAGTGAGAGGCCTGTGCACCGCGATGAAGAGTGGCCCCCGCTTGCCACAACTGGAGAAAGCCCTCGCACAGAAACAAAGACCCAACACAGCCGTAAATAAATAAATTTAAAAGAAAAAAAAATCAAACTACCAAAAATAAAATACAAAGAAAAAATATTAAAAGCAGCAGGGGAAAAGCAACAAATAACATACAAGGGAATCCCCGTAAGGTTAACAGCTGATCATTCAGCAGAAACTCTGCAAGTCAGAAGGGAGTGGCAGGACATATTTAAAGTGATGAAGGGGAAAAACCTATCACCAAGATTACTCTACCCAGCAAGGATCTCATTCAGATTTGAGGGAGAAATTAAAACCTGTACAGATAAGCAAAAGCTAAGAGAATTCAGCACCACCAAACCAGCATTACAACAAATGCTACAGGAACTTCTCTAGGCAGGAAACACAAGAGAAGGAAAAGACCTACAATAACAAACCCAAAATAATTAAGAAAATAGTAATAGGAATATACATATCGATAACTACCTTCAATGTAAATGGATTAAATGCTCCAACCAAAAGACATAGATTGGCTGAATGGATACAAAAACAAGACCCATATGTATGCTGTCTACAAGAGACCCACTTCAGACCTAGGGACACATACAAACTGAAAGTGAGGGGATAGAATAAGATATTCCATACAAATGGAAATCAAAAGAAAGTTGGAGTAGCAATTCTCATATCAGACAAAATAGACTTTAAAATAAAGACTATTACAAGAGACAAAGAAGGACACTACATAATGATCAAGGGACCAATCCAAGAAGAACATATAACAATTGTAAATATTTATGCACCCAACATAGGAGCACCTCAATACATAAGGCAAATGCTAACAGCCATAAAAGGGGAAATCAACAGTGGCACAATCATTGTAGGGGGCTTTAACACCCCACTTTCACCAATGGAAGATGATCCAAAATGAAACTAAATAAGGAAACACAAGCTTTAAATGGTACATTAAACAAGATGGACTTAATTGATATTAATAGGATATTCCATCCAAAAACAAGAGAATACACTTTCTTCTCAAGTGCTCATGGAACATTCTCCAGGACAGATCATATCTTGGGTCACAAATCAAGCCTTGGTAAATTTAAGAAAATTGAAATCATATCAAGTATATTTTCTGACCAAAACACTGTGAGACTAGATATTAATTACAGGAAAAAATCTGTAAAAAATACAAAAACATGGAGGCTAAACAATACACTACTAAATAACCAAGAGAACTGGGCTTCCCTGGTGGCTCAGTGATTGAGAGTCTGCCTGCCAATGCAGGGGACACGGGTTTGTGCCCCGGTCCAGGAAGATCCCACATGCCGTGGAGCAACTGGGCCCGTGAGCCATGGCCGCTGAGCCTGTGCGTCTGGAGCCTGTGCTCTGCAACAGGAGAGGCCACAACAGTGAGAGGCCCACATACCGAAAAAAATAAATAATAAATAAATAAATAAATAGCCAAGAGATCTCTGAGGAAATCAAAAAATACCTAGAAACAAATGAGAATGAAAACATGGCGGTCCCAAACCTATGGGATGCAGCAAATGCAGTTCTAAGAGGGAAGTTTATAGCAATATGATCCTATCTCAATAAACAAGAAACATCTCAAATAAACAACCTAACCTTACACCTAAAGCAATTAGAGAAAGAAGAACAAGAAAACCCCAAAGTTAGCAGAAGGAAAGAAATCATAAAGATCAGATCAGAAATAAATGAAAAGAAATGAAGGAAATGATAGCAATGATCAATGAAACTAAAAGCTGGTTCTTTGAGAAGATAAAATTGATAAACATTATACAAACATCAAGAAAATAAGGGAGAAGACTTAAATGAATAGAATTAGAAATGAAAAAGGAGAAGTAACAACTGACACTACAGAAATACAAAGGATCATGAGAGATTACTACAAGCAACTGTATGACAATAAAATGGACAACCTGGTTGAAATGGACAATTGTTAGAAAAGCACAACCCTCTGACACTGAACCAGGAAGAACTAGAAAATATAAGCAGTCCAATCACAAGCACTGGAATTGAGACTGTGATTAAAAATCTTCCAACAGGGCTTCCCTGGTGGCGCAGTGGTTAAGAATCCGCCTGCCGTTGCAGGGGATGCCAGTTCGTGCACCGGTCCGGGAAGATCCCACATACCGCGGAGCGGCTGGGCCCGTGAGCCATGGCCGCTGAGCCTGTGCATCTGGAGCCTGTGCTCCACAACGAAAGAGGCCACAACAGTGAGAGGCCTGCGTACTGCAAAAAAAAAAAAAAATTCACCAGGCTTCACAGGTGAATTCTATCAAACATTTAGAGAAGAGCTAACACCTATCCTTCTCAAACTGTTCCAAAATAGAGCAGAGGGAGGAACACTCCCATCCTCATTCTATGAGGCCACCATCACCCTGATACCAAAACCAGACAAAGATGTCACAAAGAAAGAAAGCTACAGACCAGTATCACTGATGAACATAGGTGCAAAAATCCTCAACAAAATACTAGGAAATAGAATCCAGCAGCACATTAAAAGGATCATATACCATGATCAAATGGGATTTATCCCAGGAATGCAAGGATTCTTCAATATATGCAAATCAATCAATGTGATAAACCATATTAACAAATTGAAGGAGAAAATCATATGATCATCGCAATAGATGCAGAAAAAGCTTTAGACAAAATTCAACACCCATTTGTGATAAAAACCCTCCAGAAAATAGGCATAGAGGGAACTTACCTCAACATAATAAAGGCCATATATGACAAACCGACAGCCAACATCATTCTCAGTGGTGGAAAACTGAAACCATTTCCTCTAAGATCTGGAACAAGACAAGGGTGTCCACTCTCACCAGTGTTAGTCAACATAGTTTTGGAAGTTTTAGCCACAGCAGTCAGAGAAGAAAAAGAAATAAAAGGAATCCAAATTGGAAAAGAAGTAAAGCTGTCACTATTTGCAGATGACATGATAGTATACATAGAGAATCCTAACGATGTTACCAAAAAGCTACTAAAGCTAATCAATAAATTTGGTAAAGTAGCAGGAGACAAAATTAATGCCCAGAAATCTCTTGCATTCCTATACACTAATGATGAAAAATCTGAAATAGAACTTAAGGGAACACTCCCATTTACCATTGCAACAAAAAGACTAAAATACCTAGGAATAAACCTACCTAAGAAGACAAAAGACCTGTATACAGAAAACTGTAAGACACTGATGAAAGAAATTAAAGATGATACAAACAGATGGAGAGATATACCATGTTCTTGGATTGGAAGAATCAACACTGTGAAAATGACTATAGCACCCAAAGCAATCTATAGATTCAGTGCAGTCCCTTTCCCACTACCAATGGCATTTTTCACAGAACCTAAACAAAAAATTTCAGAATTTGTATGGAAACACACAGGACCCCGAATAGCCAAAGCAATCTTGAGAAAGAAAAATGGAGCTGGAGGAATCAGGCTCCCTGACTTCAGACTATACTACAAAGCTACAATAATCAAGACAGTATGGTACAGGCACAAAAACAGAAATATAGATCAATGGAACAGGATAGAAAGCCCAGAGATTAACCCACGCACATATGGTCACCTTATCTTTGATAAAGGAGGCAAGAATATACAATGGAGAAAAGACAGCCTCTTCAATAAGTGGTGCTGGGAAAACTGGACAGCTACATGTAAAAGAATGAAATTAGAACACTCCCTAACACCATACACAAAAATAAACTCAAAATGGATTAAAGACCTAAATGTAAGGCCAGACACTATCAAACTCTTAGAGGAAAACATAGGCAGAACACTCTATGACATAAATCACAGCAAGATCCTTTTTGACCCACTTCCTAGAGAAACGGAAAACAAAAAATAAACAAATGGGACCTAATGAAACTTCAAAGCTTTTGCGCAGCAAAGGAAACCAGACTAAAAGACAACCCTCAGAATGGGAGAACATATTTGCAAATGAAACAAATGACAAAGGATTAATCTCGAGAATTTACAAGCAGCTCATGCAGCTCAATATCAAAAAAACAAACAATCCAATCCAAAAATGGGCAGAAAATCTGAACAGACATTTCTCCAAAGAAGATGTACAGACTGCCAACAAACACATGAAACGATGGTCAACATCACTAATGATTAGAGAAATGTAAATCAAAACTACAATGAGATATCACCTCACGCTAGTCAGAATGGCCATCATCAAGAAACCTACAAACAATAAATGCTGGAGAGGGTGTGGAGGAAAGGGAACCCTCTTGCACTGTTGGTGGGAATGTAAATTGATCCAGCCACTATGGAGAACAGTATGGAGGTTCCTTAAAACACTAAAAATAGAGCTACCATACGGCCCAGCAATCCTACTGGGCATATACCCTGAGAAAACTATAATTCAAAGAGTCATGTACCACAATGTTCATTGCATCTCTATGTACAATAGCCAGGACATGGAAGCAACCTAAGTGTCCATTGACAGATGAATGGATAAAGAAGATGTGGCGCATACATACAATGGAATATTACTCAGCCATAAAAAGAAACGAAATTGAGTTATTTGTAGTGAGGTGGATGGCCCTAGAGTCTGTCATACAGAGTGAAGTAAGTCAGAAAGAGAAAAACAAATACCATATGCTAACGCATTTATATGGAATCTAAAGAGAAAAAAAAAAGGTTCTGATGAACCTAGGGGCAGGACAGGAATAAAGATGCAAACATAGAGAATAGACTTGAGGACACAGGGAGGGGGAAGGGTAAGCTGGGACAAAGTGAGACAGTGGCATGGACATATATACACTATCAAATGTAAATAGATAGCTAGTGGGAAGCAGCTGCATAGCACAGGGAGATCAGCTGGGTGCTTTGTGACCACGTAGAGGGGTGGGGTAGGGAGGGTGGGAGGGAGACGCAAGAGGGAGGAGATATGTGGATATATGTATATGTATAGCTGATTCACTTTGTTATAAAGCAGTAACTAACACACCATTGTCAAGCAATTATACTCCAATAAAGATGTTAAAAAAAAAAAAGAAAGTAAGACTTTAGATGAAGAAAAGGACAATGTTCATTCAACACATTTTTATGAAGTGCCTCCTATGCACCATGCATTGTTCTAGCACTGGGAATACATCAGTGAACAGACAGAAGTCTCTGCCCTCATTCAGTCTATATTCTAGTGGTGGGGAAAGGTTGATAATAAACACAAAACATTCTCTTTTTTTAAAAAAACATTTTTATTGGAGTATAATTGCTTTACAATGGTGTGTTAGTTTCTGCTTTATAACAAAGTGAATCAGTTATACATATACATATATCCCCATATCTCTTCCCTCTTGCATCTACCTCCCTCCCACCCTGCCTATCTTCTAGCTGGTCACAAAGCACCGAGCTGATCTCCCTGTGCTATGTGACTGCTTCCCGCTAGCTATCTATTTTACATTTGGTAGTGTATATATGTCCATATATACACTACCACTCTCTCACTTTGTCCCAGCTTACCCTTCCCCCTCCCCATGTCTTCAAGTCCATTCTCTAGTAGGTCGGCGTCTTTATTCCCGTCTTGCCCCTAGGTTTTTCATGATACAAAACATTCTTAATCAAGTAAGGTGCCAAGGTTTGGAGGATTTTTGAGCTTGATGCAATATGGAAACAGTTTTTCAGCTGGGAACACTCAAGAGATTGTAGGTTAACACCATAGAATGTATATATTGTTGACAATGGCACTTGAGATTTTGCCACACTTTTCACTTTTCTGAGTGAAGCTAAACTACTATTTCAAAGACACAAGGACCCTTTCTGATCAGGATTGCTCCAAAAGCCTGAATCTCTTGAATTCTCAATAGTAAGTATTAATTAAACAGAAAGAGATTGGTGGATAAACTGGTAGCAAGAGTACTACTGATATCTTAAAGTTAATTGGAACTCACTGAAGTTGTATTATTTTGCAGAGATTCTGTAGTAATGTTCCTTTAAGCTTAGGGCTTCAGTGTCCAAACTTCTATGCTATAGAGCTTTTCAAAACTTGTACTAAATTTGGAGGAATATGCTATTATAATATGTACCAATTCAAGGGAACTTCTCATTATCCAGGGTATTTGCCCTATAGTAATTAAGAGTTGGTCACATATGTAAGTTGAATTTAAGAAGTGAAGTTTTGTGGTTAAACAAATTTTTGCTTATTATTATTATTATGGAGACAGTGAAATTACATTTAGTTAAAAAAAAACACAAAACTGCACTTAACCAACAGGGTAGGTTCCAATGAAGCACCAAGGGTTTGCTCTAAAGATAAGTTCCAAATTGCCATCAACTTCCTGTTTTTGGAGAGAAGAAAGGAAACCAATTTTAAGCCCTGTCTCTTTAAAAGAAAATGCGAGGTGGTGAACTACGTGGCGCTTTTGATTATATGTTGAAACTGCACTAAATCCCTGAAATCCAAAAGAATATTGCACTCTGGTCCTTTGTGCAGAATGCTCACATGAGTGCTCACAGGAACCAATCCAGAAGCAAATTGCTGCTGATAGTAACTGACAGCATGAATGACTGCACTCTCAGAGACTCTGCCAGCATCAACCCATATGATCTCACTTTTGCTCATATGGCAAGCCGAATTTGTGCATGTGCTAGAACCAGCCTCTCAAGTTCAGGGAACAGCAAGGTTTCTCAGCTGTCGTTTGAAAACAGCCAGCACCTTCACAGTGAACCACCATGGCATCTCATCAGCTCACCCTTATAAAACTGGGAAAGATTTTTCCTTTGCTGATTTTTTGACCCTAATCATGTAGAATCCCTTAGAAAAAGGGGAAACCGACTCGTCTGTTTGTCATATGAAAAGCAGACGAGTCAGTGAATGCGGAGGACAACATCAATTTTTCTTCCACAAGAGAAATTGCCTCTGGGTCTACCCCCTGCTATGGTCCATTTGTAGACATTCTGCTGCTGGTAATTGCTGTGCTGATTCGTAACAACCTTCAGAAATCCTTCTCTAATTTGGAATGGAAGAAGAACTATACTCTTCATTAGTAATGCTCAGTTGAACTAAAATATATATTATGGTAAATTCTCTGAAAATGAATTTGTGTATACCAGCACAACCAAGATCACTAAAATATAAATCAAATATAAGAGGAGCTCATCCCATATATATATGGCTGTAAAAAAAACAGGAACTAGAAACATTTTTCCAAAGGATGAAATCATAGACCCAATATCCACAACCCAAGATCAGTCTTCAGATTTCTTCTCTTATTTCAGTTCATTACAAAACTCACCTAAATAGTACCGAAATTATAGGCGGGGGGGGGGAAACTCTTATGGTTTAGCCTTTGCCCATCAATAGCAATATAATCTACTGTTTCTGGGAAAACATGGACCTTCTGAGGTCTTGAACTCTGTTCTTGGCAGGTAAGAAGCCTTCCAGGTCATCTTTAAAGGCGTATTTATTTTTAATTCTTAAGTCTACACATGTTTTCTGTTAATAAGTTGGAATCTTAAACAAGATTGTTATTCACTCTATTTATTTACCTTAGAAAGTACTCAGTTCTTCTGAAACAATGGTCCCTTTGAAAATGGGTGCTATTAAAATAGGGGGAAAATAGCCTTTCTTTTTTCAGTCCATGTTTTTGGTCTCTCTAGAAGGGGTGATGAACGTCAGGCCTTGCAGGATATTTCTAACAAGTTAGCACGGTTCTAATGAGAGACAGGAAAAATGGGAGAGCCTTGTTTGTCATGGACTAGTTGAGGGCACCTTGAAGGGGAAGTTTTGGGATTGAATGATCCATTCTGTCTGGGGAAAGTCAGAGGTAGAAGACAGACAGGCCCAGCAATGGTAATACAAAGTAATACAACAGGGTAGTGAGCACTTACCTCTCAACGTGGATGTTCCACAGGCCTCTCCTGTTCAGCAGATTCAGAACTCAACCAATCATCTATTTTGTGTGTGTGTGTGTGTGTGTGTGTGTGTGTGTGTGTGTGTGTGTGGTACGTGGGCCTCTCACTGCCGTGGCCTCTGCCGTTGCGGAGCACAGGCCCCGGACGCGCAGGCTCAGCGGCCATGGCTCACGGGCCCAGCCGCTCCACGGCATGTGGGATCTTCGCGGACCGGGGCACGAACTCGTGTCCCCTGCATTGGCAGGTGGATTTTCAACCACTGCGCCACCAGGGAAGCCCAACCAATCATCTCTTGCTCCTCCTCCTGAATTCCTGATCTCAGTGAGTCTCACTGTCTACTCCTGCAAGAAGGCAGAGAAACTTGACTCCTTTCTGTCCCTTGTGCACCACGGCCCAGCCATGACTAAGTCCTATTACTTCTCATTCATTTATCTCTCTCAGATTCTCAAATTCTCTTCCATGTTCTTTTTTGTTGTTCTTCAGTAAAATTTTGCAGTTTTATTTATATTGTTCCTGTCCATTTCTTTTTTTTTTTGAATTTTATTTTATTTATTTTTTATACAGCAGGTTCTTATTTAGTTATCCATTTTATACATATCAGTGTATATATGTCAATCCATGTTCTTGATTCCCATACTAAGTAACCATGTCATTTTCTTTACAAATTGGTCTCTCAACTGCCCTAATCTCGCTCTCTCTAATCCGATCTCCACACTTTCTAAAAGATACATCTGATCATCTCATTATTCTGCTTAAAATGATCCCCACTGCCTTCTAGAAAAAAGTAAAATCTAAACTCCCTTGAATGACATATTTACCTCTCAATCATCATTCTTTCTCTCCACCCTTGCTTCATCATATATAGTTTCTGTCTTGAATGCCCTCCCCTCATCCTTTCTTCTCTTGGAAAATTCCTACTCGTCTTTCAAATTTTGATTCAGCTGTTATCTCCTCCAGAACACCTTTCCCTGACCCTCTTCCTGGCCCCCATCACAAAATGTTCCCACTGTACCTCTTTTGATGACTGTGCATCACGCATCTTGAGGGCAGGTGGACCGTTTTTATGGTACTTACTCAGCATCTAGCATAGAGCCTGGCAAATTGCAGGTGAATGAATGCAAGGAGTAATCAGAGAAAGTCACAGAGAAGGTAGAGTTGAACTGACTCACTTTTTTTTCATTTTCCTTTTGTTTACTGTAGGCAATGTATAATATTAGGATTTGGTTTACCATAAACAAGGTACATATATTTGAAAAGTAATGTTTTTAATGAAAATTTTTAATTAAAACTTTTAAGATTAAAGTTAAGTCTAGTAAGAACAGTTGGCAATTTTGATATCATTTCAATGACTAATTCCTATTCAAAATTAATTTCTACAGAGTTCCACATAATGTATTCACAAGACTCATCAATGTTTGTTGATTAAAGTCATGAACTGACTCACACTTGAGGGAGAAATAAGACAATGTAGAGAAGAATGTTTGAGGCAGATGGAATAACATGTACAAGAGCATGAGAGAGCTTGCCATGCGTAGAGAAACTACAAATGGTTTAGAACTGCTAGAGAATAAGAGGTGAGATACAGAATTCTGTGGCATGAGCCATATTCACAGTTATGACACATTTGTTATAATCTGTGACCAGCTTCTCTCAAGGGGTGGAAAGGCTTCCTGCTTTTCTTGAGGCTCTACGTATAGTTAAAAATGAAGAAGTGTATAGATCCCTACTTTTCTTTTTCTTTTTTACATCCTTAATGTACTTGTTTTCTCTTCTTGCCATCAGATAAAGAATGCATTGGTGTCTCTGAGAATATTCACAACAGGAAACATGCTTACATTTATAAAATGATCAAGCTGTTATTTCTTCATTCCCTGATAGAATCTCTTAAAGTCTTCATCTGGGGTGAAATATTCCAGATTACTTTTAGTCCCTGATTCATTTTCATTAGAAAAGTTCAGAATTTATACATCAGGATTTTTCTTCCTCTGGAGCCAGTGCAAAAACTTTTCTTCAAATGAAAATTTGGGCAAATCCTGATGAGTTTCCAGATTCTGTGTATCAGGACCTGCTTTTGTCCTTTGCCTCCTTCCTGGGGCTGCTGTTACCTCCTGAGGTGGACTTAGGACACAGGGCAACAAATGGACTTGAGGAGCCACAGTTAACCTCCCGAGAGGGTTAGCAAGACTTGCAAGCCACTGTTTGCTGTTTTTTCTCATTTCTCTCTATCACGTAACTGTGACTCAGGTCTTTGTTTCTCAGAAGGAGAAAAGTGAGGTGCAGACAGCTGGAGCATCACTGGTGACTCAGTGGTAGAAGACGATTTAGGAAGAATACAGCTTCCCTAACTTTTGATTCTGTATATTTATTTTTCTCAATATTTTGTTTGTGGTTATTTCTTTATTAGGGGAGTGGGAGAAATATCATTTAATACTTTAAATGACTATATACAAGAAACTGAAAAAAGGGCCAAACTCGCAATATTTCATTTATAGTTAGTTGCATAAATACACAGACATTAAAATAGACAATTTAGAGGTTGTAACATTCTTTTTTTGTTATATAAACATACCAAGGGAGATTAGAAGTGGCAGTTTCATCTGTTGTTTTTTTAAACAATTGGAAAACCTCAGTGACACCAGTTTTCAATACAGAACATTTTTCTCATTTCTATAACATAAGTGAGGAAGATAACAAGAGCTGTGTTAACTTCTTATTTATATGCATAACATTTAAATAAAGTCCTTGTGATTAAAAAAATGCCTTTTATATTTAGTATCCATCTTTAACTTCCTCGGTGAGGTTCTTAATATTGTAAAACTTCGCGTTTCTCTCTTTGTTTTCTCTTCTCTTCCACAATTTATGCCCTGGCAAATAGCCCTCTGGGTTAGACGTTCCCTTCACATTTCCTAGGGTGTTTCCTAGTTAGCCTGCTAGTGGTCTGTAGGGCACTAATGAGAAGGCATCTGGTGATTTGAACTGGAGACTCTTGGCCAGTCAAGAAGTCCTCACTTGTGCTTGGGAGTAGGGTCTGAAGCAAAGCATGGGCTTCACCTCTACAGCCCTCCTCTGGGTTGGGATAAGGAAAGGAAAGCAGTATTCTACTTCTGCACAGGCTCTGGTTATCACCTAGGATTTAATTATGGGTGGATCTAAAGAAAGACCTTTAATCATGGAGTCCTGCCTGGAAAGGGATGGATTGCTTTTAAATCAAGGGTAGGCAAAAGTTTGAACTCTTCCAAATATTAGTGTTATAGATCAGATTTTTACCATGTAAATATTGGATATAATGTGTGACATACAAAGGTTGATGGACAGTTTTAATACAATATAGTATTAATTCATTTATTCAACTAATATTTATTTAGTATATTCTATAAACCAGATTCTGTGATAGATGCTGATAGTCATAGGCAAACACAACACAGTCTCTGCTCTAATACAGTCTATTTTTAAAGTACAATGCCTTTAGATATAAATATAAGTAAATATTAAGAAAGTACCTATTTAAAAAATATTTCCTCTTTTTGCTTTGATAAAACAAAAATTGTATGTAAGTGGATGATTAGCTAATTACCGTTTCCCTGGCTACTTATAATAAAATAAGTATGTGTATAATAAGTATGTGAATAAAAATGTGTACTTTTAATAATTATTTAATAATTTAAATAATTTAAAAATTAATTAAAATAGTTTGAAAAGAAATATTTTGTATTTTGGTAGCCAGTATGTATACATTTTGTCCAAGTAGAAAAACATCTCAAGAAAAATAGATCCCTTAAAAGCTATTTGGAATTTATTTCAGAAACACATAATTCTACATCTATTGCCAATAACTTAATTAAGCATTACTTTCAATTTCTTTATTATCTTTGATTTTTTTCCTGTCCTTTCATTTTTTTTTCAGCATAGTATCCAGAAGAAAGAGCTTCTGGACCTGCATTTGAGAACTTGGTTTAAGTCCAGGCTTTGCTCCTTGTGGTTGCATAACCTTGGGAAGTCACATTTACTCTATCTTGGCCTAGTTTCTTCATCTATAAAATGATAGGATTATATTGAATAATATTCGAAGTCCTTTCTAACTTTAACATTCTCTGGTTCTTTAATCTTTTGGACTTGGGGGCAGAATGTAGACACATGGACATGAACACATGTTGAGATATGGTATTAAAAATAGAAACTACCTAGAATTTCGGATGTAGTTGGAGTTATGAATGAATTCTGTTTTGCTTATACCACAACACAGACTTCTCTCTGCTAGATTTATAGTTTACCAATTCATATTTTTCAAGGAAAATGCATATATATGTGAATAAGCGAGGCATTTGAAATGAATGTAGCATTTAATCACAGAAATTCAGAGTCACCCCAAACTGGAGATACCAACATTATCCATGTCCAGGGCAGGTACAGCTCAGATAATATTGCTCTCAGATTACATCCCAAGTCACAGGATAGTGCATCACAGCACTATCCTGCAGGCATCCTGTTGATGCAAGGCCCCAGGATCCCACCTCACTTCTGACATCTTCTCACTTAGTCTTTTTTTTTTAATTTACTTTTAGCTGTGTTGGGTCTTCGTTGCTGTGCACGGGCTTTCTCTAGTTGCGGCGAGCAGAGACTACTCTTCGTTGTGGTGTGCGGGCTTCTCATTGCAGTGACTTCTCTTGTTGTGGAGCATGGGCTCTAGGCGTGTGGGCTTCAATAGTTGTGGCACGTGGGCTCAGTAGTTGTGGCTCGTGGGCTCTAGAGTGCAAGCTAAGTAGTTGTGGTGCACGGGCTTAGTTGCTCTGCAGCATGTGGGATCTTCCCGGACCAGGGCTCAAACCCATGTCCCCTGCATTGGCAGGCGGATTCTTAACCACTGTGCCACCAGGGAAGCCCTTCTCACTTAGTCTTTCCTGATCCCTTCCTAAGTTGGAAACGCTTTCTTCCTTCTTTATGCTCCAGTTCGCTTGCATTCAGTCTTGTGTTAAAATTAGCTGCATACAATTCTCTCTTGCTCAGTGGTTCTTAAGCTTCCTGAGAGAACATATCTGTCTTGTTTACTGTGTATTTCCCATGGTGCCTTGCACAAAGTAGGCACTCAATTGTTTTTGTTGAATAGATCAACTCAGCTGAGAGACTACTGAAGTTAAAAACAACTACAAAAGTGTTGTGTTTTATCTCCTTTTAAGTTCCAATGCAAGGTTAGAGCTTGATAGAGGTTCTGAGCTTGATAGTGGCAGAATGGCGTCCGGTGAAGAACCTCATGTCTACTAAGGTATGGGAATCTTGGCAGCTCAGTCAAGATGAAAACAGATTCTTGCCTGGGGTTTTGGAAGGAGACTCTAAATGCCTTTGTAGTTACCCAAGGGATGACACTCACCTTTGGTTAGCCCAGTCACTGATCCACTCTCCCATCCGGGGCTATCTACATTCTCCCATAGAGCCTGACTGTGGGTCATACTAATATTTCCTCACATGATTCATTACTTGCTGACTAGATAGGCCTAAGCCTTTATGTTGCACAAAAAAAGTACTATCCTGAATAAAGAATGAGACACTAAGTAAAAAAATCATCTAGTATAGAAATATTTAGTAGCAAAATATACTGTTCTTCGTCCTTTTTGCAAATCACATTCTTCTCAGTTAAAATCACTTTTATTTTTTCAATAGTTTCTTCCATAAATATAATAATATATTTATACTGTTATTTCTTGATTAAATCAACTTTAATTATTGATGTTTTCCTGCTCTGAATATTGTGGATTTAACTTATTGAAACATTACTCAACTTTTCTTCCATTCTTTCTCCCAATGTTTGTTATTATAGTATTAATTTTAGGTTTTCTGTTGTTATTTTTTTCATGTCTGCAATAATAGTATGTTTTATTTCTTGTTCCTTCAACTTTAGGTGTACTTCTTGAATCAATACTAAGTAAGATAGTGATAATATTCAGTGGCCTTTTCAATGTGGTGGCTGTATCTTTCTACATTTTCTTCATTTAAAAAAAAAATACTGACTTTTCTGTATTTTCTCTGTTCTGTTTCTGGAACCCCAATTGGTTGAACATTGAACTTTGTGGATTGATACTTTGTGACTCTTATCTTCTTTGTCATCTGTTTCATCTTTTTATTTTTCCATCCTATGTTCTAATATTTTTAATCTTTCTGCCCGTTTATGAATTTTTGATTTTTGCATTAAAAAAAGTTTAAGAGCTAGTTCTTACTGTGATCTATCCCATTTTTGTAGATTCTTTTCTTGTTTTTAAGGTTACAATATCATTTAAAAACTCATGAGGAGTCTAATTAGAATTTAAGAAAAAGATTTCTTATGTTCCTTGCATTTCTACTATATTCTCCTGGGTCTGTGGCTCTGAGTTTATCTTGATCTTTGTCTTTAATGCTGTTAGTCTTCCTCATATGTCTGGTAGCCCTTGATCATCTGTTCCTATTTTAGGCTAAATGTTTAGTTTGATTATTCCAGGTTGGGGTGCAAGTTTCCTTGACCGCTGCTCTATAGGTCTGTTTGTTTCCCCAGGATGACTCTTCCCTGAATTGAAGGCTCTTTGTATGTAGGTAGGGCTTATTATCTGCAGGATTTACGTAAGGGTGGGTGGGTGAGAGATTGAGAAACCAGAGCTCACACTAGTACCCTATACTTTTCCCAGGCAGCTTACTCAATTCCTTTAGGTGCCTGTGCTGTTTTTCTCTCATAGGAGTGAACACTGGGTTGCCTTTTATTTTACATGCAGAGGTCCTGGGTGTGTTAGATGTATAAGCGTGTGTGTGTGTGTTTGTGTGTGTGAACTAGTACAGCTATTTTATTGAAAGACTTTTGATAACCCCCCTCTTTTCACTGTCCACCACTGTATCTGTTCACCCAGAGCTGGCAGTCTCTCCAAAGTTCTATTGGAAATTAGGCTCCACCCTTTGCTGTGGCCCTTTCTGCTGTTCTGTGCTGTAGCCTCCTGTGCTCCATTTCATGTAGCCATAGAATTCTATCTGCTTTCTGTCCCTAGGAGTTTACTGATTCATCTCTCTTGTTCTCTTTGCTGTGAAGACTTCATTCTCTTGTGAATGTCTTTATTATCTTTTTCATGGCCTCAGGAAAAAGGTAAGACAACCTGAGTTGTCAGCCCACTATCTTGAACTGGAACTCCTTTCCCATACTCTTGCTGTAGGTGCTGGTTCCCAGTTTGATGTGTACTTTAGCAAGCTTTTAAGGGAATTATTTTAGAGAAGAATACTATCCTCTAAGATTGTAAGAAATTATAACTTCTATATCCAGCAGAAGCAGAAAACTACCATACCTGAGGAACTTTAACTATATGATCCAATAATAACAGGCACATAGAGCTACTTATGTACCAGGGCCTGTTCTGAGTACTTTATATATATTAACTCATTCAATTCTTACAATAACAGTATAGGGAAAGTACTATAATTGTCCCCATTTTACAGATGAGGAAACTGAGGCACAGAAAGGTTAAGTAACTTTTCCAGGGTCACACAACTTATGAGTAAAAAAGGCAAGATTCAGATTTCATCTCCTGAGACTGAGCTCTTAACCTTTATGCTATATTGCCTCTCCTAATCATGTCATTAAAAAAAATAAACCATGAGGATAGAATAAAGGTGGAGTATCAAATAATAGCTGATGAAATATTGTCTTTAAAAAATAAAACATTTTCAAGAAGAGTCAAAATAGTGAATGTAATTCCATGGTGATGAGGAATACTGAATTATGGAATTCTGGCTACACAATTAAAAATACTGTCAATGGAAAGAAATGGGGAGGCATTAAGAGAAGCTGGCATATTGCACTGTAAACTGTCTGATAAGGCTGGAAGATATCTGCATAAATTGTGGATAGGAGACTCTATAACTAAGAAGAATACAAAGGAATAGGACAAGAATTTCAAGACAGTCAAGGCCAAGGATTAGCTGAGTCTCACCAAAACCACTAGAGACAGCAGCAGCAATTTTTAGAGCTATTTTCAGAACAATATATAGATGAAAATTATAGGTCCACTGCTTGAGAATGAGGGTATCATGTTAAAAGAAAACACTGTACTTCCGCTTTTCTTCTGTCTATACCAAGAAGAATGTCCTTTAATCTGGCAACATTGAAAGATCATTGCATTAAGAGGTCACTGACATCCAAGATAAGAGATGCTTAATGATAACTTAAATATTTTAGATGAATTCAAATTCCAGGCCCAGAAAAATTACATTTTAGGCAATAAACAATTTTACTGATATGATCATAGTACTATCATATTGTTTGAGAAATTTTGGAGAACAGGGAAAAGAATTCAAAAGATTGTAGAAAGGTACATGAGATCCCAATTTTCAAAAAGGGGGAGATGATGGCATATGTTGTGTGTTTTAAATATTTACTCCCCTTTCCTGAAAGCACCTTTCATTTGGGCCCTTTTGTACAGGAAGATTATACTTCCAACCCCATCCATGTCAGGCTTGCCATGTGTCTTGCTATGGCCAGTGGAACGTGAGAAGCAACACTAGCCACTTTGAAGCAAAATCTTTAAGAAACTCCGTGTTTTCTGCCGTCATTGTTAAAACGTTGTCAATTATTTGAATGACCGTATAGATGTTATATTTCTCAAGTTTACATAACATCAGACCATTACATAAGATAATTTCTGGAAAAGAGATTCCATATGTTGGATGGCAAAATTAGAATTTAAAATGATATAATCTGTTGAAAAGATACAGAAACAAAGGTGATAGAATTTATAACTTGAAGTTATAAATAACATCATATATAAGTATAACTTGAATAAATGTGTAACTTGAAATTGTATTTGTAAACATCAGTTGTATTGAATGAAGGAGACCTGCTTGTTGAAATTCAGGTAAAACCAAATAGTATGGATTGGTCCAAACCTCAAGTAACATCAGTTTGCTGGTGCCTCTATAAAAGTGAAGGTGATCTGAAGCTATATTAATAGAATGTTTAGTATCCAGATTATTAAGGGGGTTATTATGTATTAGTATTATGTCCAGTTATGGGTATTACCCTTTAATAGGAATATTGATAGAACCCAAGAGTGTTGAGGTCAGTTTCCTGGGTAGAATTGGGCAGGTAGAGCAAGTATGTCTAAACCTAAAGCAGAGAATACCTGGCTTGATAAGAGAAAGGCTAGAAGAGGAGGAAAGGATACCAACTGCAGATGTGTCCATATCTAAGGGAGGAAGCTGGCTAAACATTTATATATCACAATCTGCCTGGCTGCTTTAATATACTTGATCAGACTCCTGCTTTCCTAATCAACCCCACTCCCTGGTGATTTTAAACTATAAATACCTGGAAGAGAGTCACTGAATAAATGCATATCATGAAAGTGCTTTCTAATCCTGGACGAACATCAGGATCATTTGGGGAGCTTTTAAAAATGCAGATACCAAGACTCACCTTAGACCTACCGAACCATAATTTCTGATGTTTGGCCCTGGGAATCTGTATTTTCATAAAACTCCGTTGATTCTAATGATCTAATGATTTGTGAGCCACTGTGTCTTGTAAAGTGGTAGGTGTTCCAGAGGAAAGGGTTGGAGTAGAGAACATCGGTGTATCAGCACGGGAGGCAAGTCTAGGTCAGTTGTTCCCAGATTTTGGTCTTCAGGGACCAGTACAACTCTTAAAGAAATAGGACTCATCAATATAAGATGGCTGACTTTCTAGCATAACAAACCAACCAACGAAGCAAACTATCTATTATCCTTATAGTTTCATTTAAAACAAAAATTTCAAAAGGACCTGGGCAGATCACGATACAGGAAGAAAGTACTACAGTCTTTTAGATTGAATGAACTTAGCCATTTTTCTCCTTTCAGCATAGACTGGTGACATTTTCTTCACCTTGTAGTGTCATTTGGTATGTCAGCATTTGAGAAGCAACAGTGTAGGATATGTACGGTTCCATATGATCTCTGGCAACATGCTGCTCCACTGCTAGGCAGGGTCAAATGGCGCATAGCTGGGTTAGGGACTCTACTTCTGACAGTGGTGGAGGGGAAGGCTCTGAAAAGAGAATATGGATGGTGCAGTAGGGTGCAGGCATACTTTGGATGATATAGGGTCTGTGAGCAGTTGTTTGGGAAACCAGCTCTCTAGCTGTAGAAGAAAAACCTGTGGGTACCTGAAAGCTGCATTAAAATGCATGAAGGGCTTTCATATATAATAACCCTTGTTATGCCAGAGGGCAGAGCTAGACTTACGGGAGGAAGCCACTGCAGACCCATTTCAGTTTAAAGTAAAAACAGTTTTCTGATAATCAGACCTTTCCAATAGATGTTAACAAACTACACGGAGATGGGATTATCCCCTCCGGAAGAGCTCAAAACACATCTGAGCAACAATTTGTTAGGAATATGATAAATTAGGAGTTTGGGATTAACATATACATACTACTATATATAAAATAGGTAAACAGCAAATTCCTATTGTTTAGCATAGGGAACTATACTCAATATCTTGTAATAACCTATAATGGAAAAGAATCTGAAAAAGAATATATATAACTGAATAAGTTTGCTGTACACTTGAAACTAATACAGCATTGTAAATTAACTATACTTCAAGTAAAAAAAAAAAGAAATGTGGAAAAAGTGTTCTGGACTAAGTTGGAAATTGGATTAAAATTACTGTTTTCAGGCCTTAATGACACCTGGAAAGCCTTTTAAACAAATACAGATTCCTGGACCTCTGCTTAGATGCATAGAAACAGAAACTCTCTGAATGGGACTAAGGAATCTGTATGTTTAATAGGTACCCCAGGAGACTGTAAGTTAAATTGCCTGCTGCTGTGGAAAACAATTAGATGAAGTGAACTCCAACATCTGAGCATCTGTGATGAAAGATTCTATAAAATTCGTAAAGAGAACTTTTTTTTATGGCATTAACATTTGAATATTCACTTAATATCAAATGTTTTATTATTGGTTATTTAAAAGTTACATCTGAAACAACTGGTTATCTGAACATCAACACAAAACGAAAGCACTGAACTGTTTTTAAAATATGGTTTGCTTTGAGCTTGAAAGAGGAATTAGCTTCACGTGAGGAAAAGGAGTTATGGACCTAATTATGAAATATGGATATGTAAAAATGCCAGAGATAACGTGTTTGTGCCAAAATTTTTAATTTACCAGATTAGTGATTCATTCTTTCCAATCTCTAATGGCATATTGGTTTAAAATGTTTATTTCTGTGGAAGAAGACTTTAATTGGGACTTTTGTTATTTTGAAATAATTTTTCATTTTTGTGAATGTTTCATTTGGTTATAGCTTGAGTCACTGTCTTAGTAATAGCATTATCAAGGCAGAATGGAAGAGCGGCCCAAAGGTCCTCTAACTAGTTTTTAGAGTCTGTAGTCTGATCTGGACTGTTGTCTCTAATGAGACTCTATCCCAATCTTCTCTGTATAGATGATCTAAAAGGCTTTCAACTGTTGACAAGAGGCTAGGCCTTGAATTACAGGCATAAGAAACAATTGAATATATAAACAATCAATCAATTGAATCAATTAAATAAATCAATCAATTGAATATATAAACATTGCTCAAAACTTTTTGAACCCCTGAGAAAATTTTTTCTAATATCCTTTGAGCCATTCAGTGCCTTAGAAATATATTCTCATAAACACATTTTCCTTCTCTTCTTTTAGCATCTAGGCTCTATTTGAATATTATTCATTTACATATTCAACAGAAACCTAGTGGGAGCTAACTTTACGCCAGGCACAAACAAGGCTAGATATTGGATAAATAAGTTCCCTGCTGTCATGAAGCTATGTTCTGATAAAGGGAAAGACATAATAAACTTGCAGGTAAACGTATACGAATTTCAGCTAGTGACAAGTGCTGTAAGGAAAATTTAACGGATCAGAGAACTGTTGGGGGACTCTTCTTTAGATGGGGTAGTTTGGAAGAGAAGGTGCTATTTGAGCCAAGACCTGAGCAGTTGTGAGAGAAGAGCTTCAGGGAGAGACATAGCCAGTGAAAAGGCCCTGAGGTCAGAATAAGCTGAGGAATTGCAGGTCAGTGTAGTACCATTGTAATGAAAACTTGGGGGGGAAAAAAGGAGGTTAAAAAAAAAAAAAGGCAAGGCCAGATAATGCAGAATCTCACACACCCATGATAGGAATTTGAATTTATTCTAAGTGTGATAAGTTCTGATTAGGCAGTGATATACTTTTGTATTTTACAAAGATAACTCAGACTGTGTACAGATCACCACAGTCAGTTAAGAGTGGAATGAGGAAGACCAGCTAGAAGGCTGCTGCTTTAGTTCAGTTTAGAGATGATGACTGCTTGTTAGAATAAAGCTATTGACTGAGGGAATGTACGTGAAAATCACGTATATGCCCCTTTCAACAGACATTCTCAATCAAGAAGGTCACATATGTGACTCTTACAAGAATCATGCGATTCTTGAATTTGTATTCAGCCTTAATGTTCACATGTCCAGCAAATGTCATTAGTTTCATTTCTCCCTGCTCTTAGCTTACTACCGCCTTCAGTTGAGAATCACTAGGGTAGATGATTGAGCAGGACAGCTTGGTCTTTATCAGGCCAAATGTACCTCCCAGTTAAAATCTAGAGACCAATGCTCACTTATTTCTGCTATTTCCCTTTTTCTTCCCACAGGCTTCTTTTTCCCAGTTTCTACCTCTTAATTTTCTGTCTTCAGAGGAACACAGGCTCCCAACTTCTCCCCTCCTCATCTGTCTACTCTAAAAGACACACAGATCTTAATTTGTATGCTGTTGTTTTGAGGGATTTATTTTTTGTATATAGAGGAATACAGAGATGAATATAAATAAAAATGTAGAAAACTCCTCAATTTATTCCACCAAAGGAAGGGAGGGTGAACAAGCTACCCTTTCTTTTCATTAGACCATAAGTACAGGGGAGGGGGTGAGACACATTTTCAAACTTTTTTTTTTCGGTACGCGGGCCTCTCACTGTTGTGGCCTCTCCCATTGCGGAGCACAGGCTCCGGACGCGCAGGCTCAGCGGCCATGGCTCACGGGCCCAGCCGCTCCGTGGCATGTGGGATCTTCCCGGACCGGGGCACGAACCCGTATCCCCTGCATCGGCAGGCAGACTCTCAACCACTGCACCACCAGGGAAGCCCTCAAACTTTTTTTAAAAGGGGAAGTAATATGGGACTTCCCTGGTGGCACAGTGGTTAAGAATCCGCCTGCCAGTGCAGAGGACATGGGTTCGAGCCCTGGTCCGGGAAGATCCCACATGCCACAGAGCAACTAAGCCCGTGTGCCACAACTACTGAGCTTGCGCTCTAGAGCCCATGAACCACAATTACTGAGCCCATGTGCCACAACTACTGAAGCCCACGCACCTAGAGCCCATGCTCTGCAACAAGAGAAGCCATCACCATGAGAAGCCTGTGCACTGCAACGAAGAGTAGCCCTCAGTCGCCACAACTAGAGAAAGCCTGCACGCAGCAACGAAGACCCAACGCAGCCAAAAAATAAATAAATAAAATTATAAAAATTAAAAAAAAAGGGAAGTAATATGTTTACATGGCTGTTGATAAGAATATAATAAAATCTAACATTTATTGAGTAATTGTTATGTGCCAAGCAGTGTTGTCCAGGGTTTTACTGTACTGATTCTCTTATTGTTATCCCTCTTCATAGATGAGGAAACTGAGGTGCGTAGCTATTAAGTAATTGGCTCAAGGTCCCACAGAGAGTGAGGGGCCAACCCGGGATTTAAAGCCAGCTTTTTCTCTTCTCTAGGCAATGCTGCCTCTCCAGGTGACAGGACTTGGGAATCTGTACAGAAAGGAGCCTTTGCAGGTGTGGTGCTGAAGAACCATTCACCAGGTATGTGCCCTGCCTTCCTGACTCCCAATGTGGCCCTAACTCCTCCTCCAGACTTTCTGTGCTTAATCCACCTTTTACCTCTGGGCCTTGCTTTCAGAACCCCACTTTACCTGAATCTACCCTTCACTTAGGTCTTTACTGATAAGTATCTTTTTAAGTATGTGTTTGCCAAAAGTAAAAGAAGTATTCCCCATTTCCCTATCACTGAATTTCTGACTTGCTTTACCAGCAACTGTCTGCTTCTCTGTGGGTGCTCTCCTTATGTCTGAAGCAGGGACCAGGAGATCAGAGCTCCCTAAGCTACAGGGACACAAAGCTTTCCTCTCTGTGGTTTGTCCCCTTGGGTGTTGAGACATTCATTTTTCAGCTTGTCACTCTCACAGGTATACTCTTGGTCACAGCAGGCTCCAGGAGATTACTTGTCTCGCTACTGAATTTTCTTTATATGTTTTTTTTTAAGTATGTATGAAATTATAGTCTTGAGCTTTCCTTTTTCATACACAAACTAATCATTATGAAACCCAATAATGATCCCTGAGGGAAAAACCACATGGAGTGAAAAGGGCTCAGACGTGGAGTGAGGGTGTTGGACAACAGACATCATTCCGGGACCCGTGGACACAATTCTTTCCGGGGGGTCGGTGCATTGCATTTTTATGACTTGAAGCTATTTTTCAGCATATTACACCATAGTTTCCGTGAAGCACAACTGTGTGTTGTAATGTCCATTTTCATGCTCCATATCATTCTTGAGCCTGAAATTGCAAAGTCTGAACATCATGTATTATTGATCTATGTTTTTGACTTAAACACAGGAGAGGGTAAAGCTTAAAGGACCAGAAAATTCAGAAACACTCCATGAGATAAAGGGACTGATTTTCCGTAATCTCTTTGACAAAAATGCTCTAACATTTTATTCTTATGGGTGATGTGACTACAAGATGGTTAACTTGATTATTTGCTTTTGAATGTAAGAAAGGAGTCTGAGGGAGAAGTTCCTTTAAATTTGAGATTTAAATATAATTTCTCTTCCAAATAATAGAAGATGGGTATACCCCAGCGTTTTACTTTTGAGAGAGAAAGATTTTGGCATTCAGTTTTAAAGGTAGAGCAGTCCTGTTCTTGGGCCAAAATCAGAGTAAGGAATATTCTGGAATCTTTGCCTCTCAGAAAAGGGGGAAAAATATCACTTTTTACCTTCTAGCAAAATCTGTTCTTAAGAAAGACTCAAGTACTTGTTTACACTAAAGTGAAAATGACTGAACACCGCTTAAAACACCAACTCTCTCTCCCAAAGGAAGTTGTAGTTTCACAAGGATAAAATCTTCAGGTGAAAGAGTGAAATCCTCTCAATTATCGATTTACGTATTTGTTTGTCTGTTTGCTTCTTTCTTAAAGTTTACTTTGTACTTTGTTCCAAAAGGGAGGTTTAAGGCCACGCCTCATGCGATAAAAAAAATTAAAAATAAATAATTGAGAACATTAGGATGACTCTAATATTGGGGATTTGGGATTTTAGGAAAACATGGAAAGAACTCTTTATTTTGTTGTTGTTGTTGTTAGAAATTCTTATTTTCTCTTCAAATCTTACTGGCGCAGGGGTTGGGTGGAGTCATCAACTCCCTTATAGCAGACCAGCTTTTCAGCACATGGGAGATAATTTTTGGTGAAAAGTTAGTGTTTTTTAATCTCTCAGCTTGCTTGGGACATTTAGTACAGTTTACTATTCTAGGGTTAGTTCTTTGATAGCCTTCTCGTTGGTTATTTATTAACCTCCCTTTAAAGTACAACTTAATCGTTCAAGAAAGGTACAAAGTTCAGTTAATGTTTCTATTGTTTCTAATTATGGTAACACATAAGACCACTGTATAACTAGAAATGCCTCCTAAAACATAAAATTCATATATGAAACAATTAGCCTGTGGGGCACTGGCTCAGTATCAGCATTATACAGGGGAATCCTGCAGTAACAGGAAAATGCTGCCACATCAATGGAATGTTTATATATCATCTGTGTTTCAAATAGTCTATGTGCTTCAATCCTAACTTCCACCACCTCCTCCTGCCCCTGTTGCTTTCCTTATAAGGACAGGATGTCAAAGGAGATCGAATGAATACTCCCCTAGGGAATCCAGAAAGAAGAAAGCAGTAGATCTCCTGCTTTCTAGAGATATGTCTGTTTTGCAATTCATCGAGGATGATGATTGCTTAGGATCCAGAATTCAAACTGAATACAGGGGTTCAGTTTTTGTCCCCATTTGTAGTAGAGGAAAAAGGAGCCCTAGGAGACTTGAGTAAGTTTAGGTTCTGCATTTACCAAGCAGAAAGAGATTGTGGTTCTCTTACCTGTCCTCCTAGAACCTAGAACACTGCCTACGTATGTATGTGTTCAGTAAACACTTGTAAGGTGAACGTACAATGAAGTCTTCCTTCTGAGAGCTCGTTTCTAAGCGTCAACGTAATAGGAGCTCTGAGGTACTTTTCAGGTACAGGAAATCCTTCAATTTCTACCTGTTGATTGAAGATGAACCGGCTCCTGCTCATTATACTGTGTTGGTCAAGGGTGCTTAGCCCTGGAATCAAGTTGCTTAGATTCAACTGGTACCTTCACCATTTGCTAGCTGTGTAAATGTGGGGAGGTTGCAGAGCTATTCTGGGGCTGAATTTCCTCAACTATGAAAGGGGTGGTTAGGAGAAGGAACTGATGTATGAAGTGCACAGTACTAGATACCCTTTGCCTGATAAATATTGGCCAGCAGCCACAGTAGAGTAGCCCTAACCCTAGGAAAGCTCAAATCCTATGTGCTAAAAGGAAGACTCTTTTTGGCTAGAAATAATAGGAACTTCCAGGAGTTAAAGACAGATTCACAGCTGCCTGTGGCTTTTCAAGTTACGTAATAATTAAAAGATCATTGTAAATGACTGCTTTCCAGAAAGAAGTAGGTAGCTATCAAAAGGTTTTGAGTCAGGAATAAATATTGGTGGATTTCTTTCTTCAAAGAGATTTTTAGAATTATTTCCAATAAAATAAAGAAAGTTTATGGATCTAAAAAATAAAAATAATGTTTAAAAGCCTTAAAGATGAGATTTTGCTTGGAAGTTATTTTTCTTTAACAAACATGCCATTCATTCAACAAATATTTATTAAGCAGCTACTATATCTAAAGCACTGTATTAGGTGCTAGTGAGAAAAAGTTAAAAAAGGTATGGTGCCTGTTCTTAATGAATTTAGAGAGTCTAAATATTTAGATAAGCAATGCCTTCAAAATCATTATCCTGAGATCCTATGCATTTATTCCAATATTGCTGCTATTGCTTTCAACACCTTCAAACAACTTTTGGGCAAGTGCCTTCAGAGTCGATGCCCAAGCCCCACAAAAACAGCAGTGGCCTCTTTACTTTTTGGAAGGACCAATATTCAGCTGACGTTAAAATACCCCAAATCTCCTTTATTTGTTGGTTAATGTCACAGCTCAGAAACCCCCAAGTGCCCACTCATCCCCACCGCTACAGTTTCCCCTACTGGACCCTCTAGAAGGACTCACAATCCTGCTACTAAAGAGTTAATACTTGGATCTTGGGCAAAGCCCTCTAGTACCTTGCTTCAGTGACGTCTATTCTGATTGATCTGTGTCCTTCCAAACCTATTGCTGAATATTTAAAATATCACCCCTAATTTAGAGTGTCACACTGCCTTACCCCTAATCCTTTTGTCACATCCAATATTTTTCTACCCAGTGCACCCAGGACCCCATCTCCTACTCTAGATTAGTTTTAGCTATTGGTGAAGATCGAATCTAACTTTAAAGGGCAACACTTGGCTATCTTTAAAGACATTTGTTTTTAAAATGAAGGAACAGAGTAAAGGCAAGTCCAAAAGAAAGGTCCTAAGATTGTTCTAAACAAAGGCAAACATCATCAAGGTTTGTCTGGAGAGTCCCAGAGGGGACTGCTTATCCCCTCAGAGGGGATAACATTCATTTCCTATGTAAATTCTGATGCTTTTATGAACAAAAAGAATAATATCAGGCCAATTCCTTTATCGTCACATCTTGCATATTAGATGAATGTCTGCTTTTAGAGAAGTTGTGTTTAAAAGTCATAAAACCTCACTTAGGAGCATTATTAGAACCTAGCATACTTCTTCCAGCTAACAAAATGTTAGCATAGAGGGATATGATAGGCATTTTGGAATTCCTAATACCCAGGTATAAAAATAAAATAACAGTGAATATTTTTTCCGGTGACAATATGATTCAGAATCATTCAAAATTGTTTAGTGTGGCACAATCCTAGGGGAGAGAAAAGTTTTTGTTTCAGGGAATGTGAATTCAGAAACATGTATTGTTATAAAATATGCTTATTTTTAAGAGGAGAATTTGTATAAGTGGATCTGAATTTATTTTTACTTTGTTAAAAGACACTTACAAAGCAAAAATCCCAATTGGCAAAACAAAATAAAACAAAGGACTTTGTGAAGATAAAATTATTTAATGATTGGTGGGACATGATTTTGAAAGGAATGAATATCTGATACTTGTGCCAACGACAATTTACTTTAGGTCCCATAGCCTAGAAAGTTGATAAGTGGTGCTTAGTTAAAAGTTCTGCTGATTTAGCTGCTAAATCATTGTATGAAAATCAGTAGATTTTTTTTTCCATAGTGACAGCGGATTTTGTAGATAACATTAATTCATTCTATATCATTTGACCATTGAACTGAGGTTTATTTGTTGAATGAATGTACAAAGAACTGATCAGAGGTAAGAATAATACATCTTTTTGGATATTTTCTTAGGACTTTATTTAAAGATACTAATTTTAAAATATTTCTTGAAAAAATAATTACAAATGGATAGAAACTTTTTACAAATGAGATAAAGATTACCTGCAGTTCCTACCAACTGTAAGTAACCACCATTAGGATTTTTGTGTGTCTTGATACACATTTTCTGTACATGTGTATTGTAGGTACGTATACATGTATATGTATATGTGATTTACAAAAATGATCATATGCACAACTTTTTCTTTTACATAATATATTGTGATATCTATCCATGTAAGCCATTAAAGTGTTCTAGAGAATTTTTAGTGACTGCATACTATTCTAGTTTATATATATATATCATAATTTATTTCACTAATCTGTTATTGGGTGTTTAGGTTGCTTTTAATCTTTTAGCTATTACGTTGTAGAGACTTTTGGCCATTCCAAGAATTTAAAATCATTTTTGTGCTATTATTGCCTTGGACAGTTTAGTTAGGGCTGTGAATCCCCTCTCAGAATAATTTTTTTTTTGCATAAAATATAGGGTTACAGAAGAAACCAATTATATTGAAAGTGTTATCAAAATATTTTTTGAAATTTGTGATATATGTGCCTCATTATAAACATATTAAATAACAAGATCTAATGGCACATCTATAACAACAATAATTTTAACTAGTGATAAACATAAATGAGTTTTGATATACCTAAAGCAATTAGGATAATAGTAGCTGCTGTGTTCCATTTACTTCATTGTGATTTGTTGCTTACCTTAGTAATATAAGGAAATGCTCAATTTCAGTTAAAGGTTAATAATAATAAAGATGTGAGGGACTTCCCTGGTGGTCCAGTGGTATAGAATCAGCCTTCCAGTGCAGGGGACATGGGTTTGATCCCTGGTTGCGGAACTAAGATCACACATGGGGAGGGGCAACTAAGCCTGTGCGCCACAACTACTGAGCTCACGCGCCTCAATGAGAGAGCTCGTGTGCCGCAAACTACAGAGCCCGTGCTCTCTGGAGCCTGAGTGCCACAACTAGAGAGAAAAACCAGCACACCACAGCTAGAGAGAAGCCTGCGAGCTGCAACCACAGATCCCGCATGCGTCAGTGAAGATCCCACGTGCGTGCCGCAACTAAGACGATGCAGCCAAAAAAAAAGAAAGAAAAAAAAATTTTTTTTAATTAAAAAAAAAAAAAGATGTGAAATATGTTCCTTCCAGACTCATAGATAACTTGAATTTTATCCATTAACCTTCATAGCCACAGACCTCAGATTAAGAACTTTACTGAACATTATCAGATTAACTTGAAAGCATTGAAACTAGTAATAAGGGAGTTTTGTATGTTCCCCAAAGATTAGCAATATGAACTTAAAATAACAAAATGGTACTAAACTTGGTGAAACCAATGGAGGTTGAGAATCATAATCTGTAACACAAATAGACCAGGATGATGAGTAATGGTGGAAGAAACCTAGGAGGAGTTGTGGGAAGCTAATTATGAGTAGGGTTTCAAAGGAATGGAAGAGCAGAGAAAAACCCTGCTATTTAAGGCTTCTAATGAAAAGACAACGTGTTATTGAAAAGGGGAGAGTGAACTTTTAGCTTAGTGACACCAAATGTCCTAGCCTCAACAACAAATGACTACAAAATATTATCTTATTTCCTCTAACTACATAAGTGATATGAACTCCAGTCTCACAGACCAACCCGATCGCCTGAAATCGGCCCCTCCCGCAAAGTTTGCACTGACTTTTCCTCCCGTCCCAAGGGTGCTGTCTTGAGGATGTGCAGGATGGAGCAGGTCTTCATGTTTTTCCATTTGGGCTTTCTGCAAAGACACTACACATTGCCTCTGTTGTCAGTCACCCTCATGAGGTTGACATGAAGATGTTTTTACTATCTCTCTGACTTGGTGTTGGCGGTGGGGAGAGTCCCCTCTGTGCCCTTAGCTACTCAGTTCCAAGCAAAAACCAGTTCTTCTCCTAAGTCCACAAGCAGAGACAAGGCTGCAAGTTCCCACAAAACTTCACCCAACATGGGATGTGGACCAGATCATGTTGGGAAGTACTACATAGAATAACCTACATCCAGGACAAAGCCTGTAGGACCAGCCGTGCCTCAGGGCAGCTAAAGGGATTTCTCACTCTCTAGCTCAGTTTGGGAGTGTTTAAGTACTCCCAAGAGGCCCCTAGAGAGGAGAGAATTTTTCTTTTCTCCAGTGCCAGTCCTACTCCCCATAGTTTCTACACTTCGAGTCCAGACCCCTCCTGGGATTGACAGTGAAAACACCATATGAGGAAGATCCCAGCTATAACCACAGAGGTTGGCCTATAATTTATTAGTTCAGCATCTATATATTCTGGGTTATTTAGTACTAAATAACATCATGAGTAGGAATTCCAAAGTCCAGCCTGTTTCTTTTTTCAGTTTCTCCTCTAGCATTCAGTGACATTCATATCTGCATATATATATATATATATATTTTTTTTGAATTATTTATTTATTTATTTTTAGCTACATTGGGTCTTTGTTGCTGTGCGTGGGCTTTTTCTAGTTGCAGTGAGCGGGGACTACTCTTTGCTGCGGTGCATGGGCTTCTCATTGCAGTGGCTTCTCTTGTTGTGGAGCACAGGCTCTAGGCACACAGGCTTCAGTAGTTGTGGCATGGGGGCTCAGTAGTTGTGGCTCGCAGGCTCTAGAGCGCAGGCTCAGTAGTTGTGGCACATGGGGCTTAGTTGCTCCGTGGCATATGGGATCTTCCTAGACCAGGCCTCAAACCCATGTCCCCTGCATTGGCAGGCAGATTCTTAACCACTGCACCACCAGGGAAGTCCCTGCATATACTTTTTATGTCTTTAAATTAAGTCTTCTGCAAACAACTGCTATGACAAGGACAAACACACCTTCATGTCTTTTACCCATTTTCTAATTGCATGGTTTGTTTTTTTACTGTTTGGTTTTAAGGGTCCTTTATACATCCTATATAGTAGGCCTTTGTCGCATATGTAGTTTGAAGATATTTTCTTCTAGTCTGTCTTTTTATTCTTTTTATGGTCTTTTGCAGAGAAAAAGTTTTCCTTTTGGTGAAAGGACAGTTTATTGATTTTCCCTGTTATGGGTTGTCCTTTTGGTGTCAAGTCTAAGAACTCTTTGCTTAGATCTCAATCCCAAAGATTTTCTCCTGTTTTTTCCTACTAGTTGGAAGGTAACATAGTTTTACATTTTACATTTAAGGCCATGATCCTTTTTGGGTTAATTTTTGTATAAGTCATTTAGGTTGAGGTTCCTACTTATTTATTTTCTTTCTTTCTTCCTCCCTCCCTGCCTCCCTCCCTCCCTTCCTTCCTTTCTTCCTTCCTTCTCCAGTTGCTCCAGCACCGTTCATTGAAAAGGCTATTCTTCCTCCATTAAACCACTTTTGCACCTTTGTCAAAAGTCAGTCAGGTATATTTGTATGGGTGTATTTCTAGGTTTTCGATTCTGTTCCATTGATCTATATGTCTTTCCCTCCACCAGTACCCCACAATTTTGATTACTGTAGCTACACAATAAATCTTAAAATTGGGTAGACTGATTTCTCCTCCATTATTCTTCTTAAAATTTTTTTTAAAACTATTCTAATTCCTTTGCCCTTCCACATAAATTTTAGGAAGAATAATCTTGCCTACATCTACAAAAATTCTGGCTAGGATTTTCATAGGAATTGGATTAAACCTATGTATTGATTTAAGGAGAATTAACATCTTTACTTTGTTGAGTCTTCCAGTCCAGAGACATGATATGTCTTTACATTATTTAAATCTTTTTTGATTTCTTTCATTAGCATTTTGTAGTATTCAGCATACAAATCCTGTACAAATTTTGTTAGGTTTACACCTAAGTATTTTCAGGTTTTTTTGATAGATTGTAATTGGTATTTTTAATTTTGATGTTCATTACTAGTATATAGTAGTGGAATTGATTTTGTATATTTATTTTGTATTCTGTACCCTTGCTGAACTGACATAGTATTACTAGAAGTTTTGTTGTAGATTCCTTGGGATTTTTCTATGTAGACAATCATGTCATCTGCAGATAGATCTGTTTTTTTCTTTTTGATCAGTTTGCCTTTTATTTCCTTTTCTTGCTTTATTGCAACATCTAGAACTTCCAGTAGTATGTTGAATAAGAATGTAGGTGTCTTTGTCTTGTTTCTGATCTTTGGGGGAAAGCATTTAGTCTTTCATTATTAACTATATTAGCTTTATCAAGTTGAGGAAGTTTCCCTCTATTTCTAGTTTTCTGAAAGTTTTTATCATGAATGAGTGTGGGATTTTGTCAAATGCTTTTTCTTATCAAGTGATATAATCATGGATTATAGGCAATATTTTAAGTCAAAATATAGCTCCTGGAAACTTTGTAGAATACTTTATGGTGTTATTTTCTTATATACTCAAATAGGGAAGGCCTAATATCCCATGAAATAAAAGAGAATTTTAGATCTTGGAATTTTCATTTGCCTTCTATGAATTGCAAAATGAACAGATTTATGAAGAGGGGATGATTAAGCTATTAAATAAATATATATTAGGTACCTACTGTGTCCCAGACACAGTTCTAGTCAATAAAGAAGACAGACAAGGTTTCTGAAATCTTGGAGTTCATATTCTGGGGAAGGTAGTGAGGAGGAATGAAAATAAAATGATAAAAATCAAGAAAAACCCCAGGTTATATTAGGCATTTTGATGAGAATAAAATGGGGTTATGTGTTACAGAGACACAGGGAGAATGTTTTATATTTGGTGTTAGAAGATGCTGTTAAACTGAGAAGCCCAGGAAATTATATCCATAATCCAAGAAAAAGTCTTGTGCTTACATTGCTCTAGTTTGCTCTGTCCTCCTCTGACCTCCTTCTGGCCAAATCCTTAAAGCCACAGCACAGTCCCTCATTCTTGGTAAATCCTTCTGGGATATTCCTGCCAGGAGGAAGAAAGTGCACCTGATATAACAGCCACTGTATGTACTAGACTGGAGGATGATCTGATTGGCCCAGTGCAAGAAGGGTTGGAGAGTAGAAGAAACCACAAGCAGAAAGGCCAGATGAGGAAATTAAGCTAAATATATACTATCTCAAGTATATTCCCAGAAGTTACTGTTAAAATTAAATCCTTGCTCACAACGAAATATTGTACAGCAAAGGTTCTCAAACTTTTTGGTCTGAGGACATTTATGCCCTTAAATGTTACTGAGGACTCTATAGAGCTTTTGATTATATAGATTATAGATATTCATATTTACCATATTATTATACAAAACTGAAAAATTTTTTAAATACTTATATGTATTCATTAAAAATAATACTAAACTCATTGCATGCTAACACAAATAACATACTTTTGTTAAAAAAAACTCTTTATTTTCCCCAAACAAAAAATTAGTGAGAATAGAGGCCTCGTTTTACATTTTGCAATCTCTTTAACAATTGGTTATGAGAAAATAGCTGATTTATCATCTCTACTTCTCCAGTGATCTATTGGTATATGTTTTATTTAAAGAAATCCCAGTCTCACATAGGTAATTTCATTGTTTCTTTTAGATAAATGTGGATATTCTTCTTTGATACTACATTAAAACTTGACAAGTGGTAGTTTCTTAAACGTTAGTTGTAACGTGGATTCTGAAACCATATCAGCAAACTTTTCATATTCTGTTACAATAAAATCCATTGGTCTTACATGAACTTTGAGTGGATCTTTTACCCAGGCATGACTTTGTATTGTGCATTGGTTATTTGAAAAATATTGGTATACTTAGTTATGCAGATCCTCCACATGTTTGTATATTTCCTCATATAGTGTTTTTTTAAAAATCACATATAGTAAAGTCATTAGATATTGGGAAGCTGTCAAGTTTATGGTGATAGATATGTTTTCCAAAATTCTAATTTTGGTTTGAAAGCTCAAGTTTTGTCATTGTCATCAAAGACTGCCTGTCATTTTCCTTGAAGTTACAGGCTCACTTCATTTATTTTTAAGCAAATGTTTGCCAAATGCCCAGTTCTCAATAACCATAGTTTTCCTGTCATTCTTTCAAGTAAAAATAGTGTTCTGTAATAAAAGTGACTAGTTTAGTTTGCAACTCAAACAAATTTCTTTACCTCATGAGTTCTTTTCATCCATTGTACTTTGGGATGCAGTAGAGGTCCTTTATGCATACTTTAAATTATATCACACAGAATATTAAAAGAAGTACTCAAGGGTTGAGAGTGACCATGTCCCTGGGATACCTTTTTTGAGGAATCTCCTCAGGGAAAGGTCTGCTCAGTTTATTCCTGAAAGAGTGGAGCTAAGCATCACAGTATATACTCTGCCAGACCATTAATAACCCACTTTTAAGGGTTGTTTACCCACAGCTCCTTGCCAAGCAGTATGTAGTTAGGAAAGGAAGAGAGCGAGACAGAGAGACAGACAGATTATATGTAATTAATATGAATTAATTATGTTAAGGGCCCTCTTTCTGAGAAAGAGGAGTAGAGGGGAAACTAATATTTATTGTGGATCTACTGTATTTCAGGCACTATATAGGCACTTTACACATGTTCTTTCATTTAATCCTCAGAATAAACCTATGAGGTAAGTGTTATACCTATTTTATAGATGAGGAAACTGAGCCCTGTAAGGATACTAAATAATTAATCCAAGGTCATGCAGCTAGTAAGTGACATTACGTAGGACACGCCAAAGTTGTTGGCATGACTGACAAAAATTGATATCGCTGAAATCCTTCTCTCTCACTAAATCCACTGAAGACCCTGCTCTCTCTCTTCCTAGGAGACTGTCAGTGTCTATTACAAAGGTTCTAAAGTCACTTTCTTTTGGGGTCTCTGGCTGGCCCTATTTGTTGCCTAATGAACAATTCTCTCTCCCCTTTCTTCCTTGCTGTCTCTCATAGCAGAGGCTGAAAATACTAAATACTGGTTTTCCCTTCCTCTGTTGTTAATGGCGTGGACCTGTGACTCAGTCCTGGCTAATGGAACCTGAGGAGAAGTTTGCTTGGAGACTTTTGAGGAGGGTTTGCCTCCTTAGCACAAATATATGTAAGAGGAGTCTCTACTCTTCCTATCTTCCTGCTTTGGACATTGATTTGTGAAGACGTGATGCTTGGAGCTGTGGCAGCCATCTTGTGACTAAAAAATTTCCTCATGCTTTTTTTTTTTTTTTTTTTGGCTGTGCTATGCGGCTTGCAGGATCTTAGTTCCCTGACCAGGGATTGAACCCAGGCCCTTGGCAGTGAAAGCCCGGAATCCTAACCACTGGACTGCCAGGGAATTCCCTCCTCATGCTTTTTATTGTCACATGGTAAAAGACACCATCAGGCACACTGGAACATACTATAATTAATCTCTTTTATTGAGCTGTGAAGTACAGGCTATGTAAATAAAATGACCATGGTAAAAATATAAATTTTTTATGCAAACATTTTTGAGGAGAAAGGGACTTTTGAGATTATCTTGATTATCCACTCTTCATTTTACAGAAAAAAGAAACCCAGAGCAATTAAAGGTTGTTCCCGAAGTTATAGAGCTGGATAGAGCAATTAAAGGCTGTTCCTGGAGTTATAGAGCTGGCTAGAAGACTATATCCAATGTTAGTTCCATAAGACATTCCTTGATGAATAAGACATCACTCATATGTAGCTACATCATTGAAACTATTTGTGACTAGTAAGTGATCATCTGAAATGATTCAACTTGTTTGGTTCATTTTTGTTTCTAAATAGCTCTGAACTTTGTTGGCTATTTAATGATATTATCTGACATTCTTTTCTACTGAGAGTCTTCCTTGAGTTTAATAAGTTATTTGAAATAAAAGTACCATGATTTCAGTTATTCTGCAGAAGAGAAATCCAGCACATTTTCTGTGATGCCCTTACCCAGTATCATTTATCAGAGATAGAAGAGTTGTATCACTTCCCAGTGCCATTATATATAAATTGTATGCTTCACTAAAGGAGATTATAGTTAATTTCATTCACAGCATATATTTTCAGTGCTAAATTAAGCAGTATTAGGTCATTATGAATGACCTGAAGGTCTCTTTGTCTTCTCTAGTCTCTTATGGGTTGATGTGTGTCCCCCAAGAGGATATGTTGAAGTACTAACCTCTGATGCCTGTGAATATGACCTTATTTGGAAATAGGATCTTTGCAGATGTAATCAAGTTAAGATGAGGTCATACTTGATTAGGGTGTACCCCAAATCCAATGACTGATATCCTTATGAGGAAACAGAGATTTGGACACAGGACGCAGAGACACAGAGGAGACACAAAAGGACCCCACGTGAAGGTGGAGGCAGAGATTGTAGTAATGTGTCTATGTGCCAAGGAACCCCAAGGATTGCTAGTGATCACCAGAAGCTAGGAAGAGCAAGGAAGGATTCTTCCCTGGAGTTTTCAGAGAGTGCATTGCCCTGAGGATACTTTAATTTTGGACTTTAAACTTCTACCCTCCAGAACTGTGAGAAAATAAATTTCTGTTGTTTTAAGCCACCAAATTTGTGGTGATTTGTTATGACAGCTACAGGATACTAGTTCACCTTCTCAGATGACACATGATGGCAAGTGGTTGTCAAACCTCCCCTCAGGGTTCAAGTAGATTGAAGAAGAAAGCATTTGTTATCCTGGCTTCCACACAAGTAGTAGAATTCACTTTGAGGTGGCCAGCTTGGGTCACATGCCCACCCCTGAATCAGTTGGTATGTCTAGGCTATTAGGTGTTCTGATTGGCCAGATCTGAGTCATGCACTCAGCTCCCTGTGTTCAAGGGTGAAGGCCCACTCACCCACGTGGACTGAGAGTTGGTGCAGTCTGGTGTCCCAAAGGAAGTTTGCCAGCTGGCCCCAAACCAACAAGTATCTACCCTGTGACCCTTATCAAGTTCCTTCATGTCATGATGCTATCCTCTTCTCAGTCCTAGTGCTTTGCTTTACAGGTCACTTAATTAAAGTACTACACTATGGTTTGTTTTGTATTTATCTGGTTTCTCTTCTTTTTAGGAAGAAAAATTCCTAGAGGTTAGTGGCGTGTTTTATTTTTAGTTGGTAGCCCAAATTGTGCATAATATTTTCTTGTTGGTGTTGTTGAATTTAATATTAAAAGGATACATAACAGTAAATTTAGTGTTATAGTGCTAAATATCTCACTGTAATAGCAAAATTAGCCAGAAATTCATCTAGAATACATTCAGATTCATTCAGTGCAACATAACCTCAATTCTATAATATTTTATTGCTTATGTATTCAACTCACAGTACACATTTTCTTTCTTTTACTTCCTCCATCAAATTATCTTTTTATTTATGTACCACACTCCAAGTTTTTTCAATGATGTAAACATAATCAATGTTTTATTTCATTATTATAGCAAAACCTATAATGTCCAATATATAATTGTTTCCTTAAAATATATTTCATATATATGAAATTTTTATTTGTCAAGAAATTCATGTTGATCAGCAGTTAGGGCTTTGGGGAGATCACTAGATCAAGCGTTGTAAGAGCAGCTTTGAAGACTGAAGGAGCAGATATACCTGCTCTTATGAAAAGATGTGTCATTTGCTTGCTCTTTTCAGATTTCATTCAACCAGTGCTTCTGTAACTTCTCCTATTCTTTGTGCTATGAAATGTATCATTTTTGAACAATAATAACTAAGCAGCGTTGTATCTTCATGGTCCCTGTTGCTCTGTTTTTGACCTCTAATGTTTGTGTTATAGGTGCCTCAAGAAACAGAAATTTATGTTTCTACACTTCTGAGGCAATTATATCTGTGCTATCTAGCATTTAAAGGACAACAAACTGTGTCCTCAGTGATAAGGGAAGGTTGTTAGAAACCTTTTCTTCTCCTTAGGCATGTGAACTTGACATTTATCTAAACTGTTGGCTGATAATTGGGGAATGCATTTTTATAAGGGATCCTTCAGATCTGAAAAGTAGACCAACACCAGATGAATCACAAATAACTTAAAAAAGAATTTAAAAAGTTAGTAGTAACCCAGTGAAGAAATGAAAAAATCAAGGATCAGATCTATTTGAATTATATTCTCATCCATTTTAAGACAGAATGTAAAAGGTGAATTGTCTTTCACACATTCAAGTAATCAATATCAGTAATTGTCTTACTTTTAAAATAATTATTTAAAAGAAAATAAGAAAAAATCTTTTCACACATTGGTTGATCTTTATCTGTTTTGCACTCTTTAATTTTAACCCAATTAAAAAAAAGATTCATAATTGTCTATTTATATGCTTATCCAGAAGTAATGCTTCTGGAATAGGTAAGAGAAAGAAAATCAAATTAGAAACTATTACATATCACCATAATAATGAGGGATAATTCAGTACAATTTCCTGATATTTGAGACTATTTAATTGTTGAAATATTTTTATAAAATTAATTCTTAATTTCATGAATACATGAACAAATAATTAGATAAACGCACTTAAAGTGTGAAGTGCCCAGTACTAAGGTTAGTAACCATGTGAGCTTTAGTTTTTCCTAACTGAACTAGAGTCAGATTTCCTATAAGCTTGTGTATTCATATCGCTTGAGGAGCAGGCATAAATAAGGGAGAAAATGCTCTCCTTAAAGAGGGCTCTGCTCTAACTGCCCTAGTACTGCAGGAGTCTGGGGGAGGGGGAGGGGAAGGAGAATGCAGCACAGCTGCTTACCTTACATGTTGAAGGCATGGAGCCAACTCTTCCAGCTTTGATATTACATCAGGCTCTAAACTTAAAATCATATCATATACAAGGGATGAAAATAAAATTACTCCACTTATGAACATGAATGTGGAGGCAATTGTACCACCTCTCTGTCATTTGCCAACAATGGTGTTTAACAAATTTATTGACTTAGCTTCTCTTCTTTTTTCTTCCTTTCTCCTTTCCTTCTTTCCTCCCTTACTCACTTTCTCTCTGCCTTGTTTGGTTAAAAAATAGATTTATGGAAGTTTACAATAATATCTATACACTAGCACTTATTACATGTAAGGCAGTATATAATATGGGAGGATATAGGGATGTAACAAATTGAGCAACTTACACTTTAAAACACATAAGGAGCATACTAGATAGTAAAGGGTTAAGTGGGAGTCCAAAAATAAAGGGTGGAGGAAGCTCATTCATTCTTCTGTAGAAGAGGGGAGAATACTGAGTTTACTTGGAAAGCAGTGAAAGTAAATCTATAGATATGTTGGAAATTTTCTGAAAAGATTTTACTTATGAGTTATGGCTACCTCCTTACAATGTATATGTAGATCCCTTTTTTTCTCTCTCAGCTGATGTTTTAGAGGCCTGTTGTAATTTTTAAATATTTGTAGATCTAACAGAAAGAGTAATAAAGTAAGACAAATTATTACTTAAAGATAGGTACATGATAGGTAAATATTACTGATGGGAAGTAAGTTGGCTAAATCAGGAACATTATACTTGGACAGAGCTGTTCTATAACATGAACCTATTCAGGGAAAAAAAACAATTTAATTTACTCTCCCTCATCCTCCCCTCTCCTCTTCCCCTTTCTATGTTTTTGAATGTCTACAGCTCTTCAGTTTCTAAACTACTTACCTTAGCATCCCTCTGCGGAAGATAAATGTGGCCTAATGTGGCATTAACTATAGTTATTTCCTGACCAACCTCTATTTTTACCTGTCCTCACCTTGCACTTCTCAGACAGGGAGAAAATAAAAAAATAGCATGAGCATGGGCATTTCTGAACCTACAGAAATGCTTACCAAAAAGCCTTGACTGCCCATTGGCTGTAGCAACTGGGAAGTAAGGATGAGTAGGAGTCATCTCTTGCCTTTATGCAAACTGGAAATCTTTCTTTAGTGTCCCTTTATCAACCTGGCGAGTGATCCAAAGGTGAAGAGTATGACGTTATAACCTCTGGGACAAGAGCAATAGGGACTCTTTAAACATAGCCAGGCTTCTGGGTAATGACGATTGGAGGGGAAAAAAATCAAATTTATTTTAGAGTATAAGAATCTGTTTTATTGCAGAAAGTAAGTAGTATTTTCAACTTTTCCAGCTTCTTGTTGTCTAGATTTAACTTTATTTTCCCCGCTCTCGATTCTACGCAACAGCCATCTTGGCAACTATTCCGTGGAATCATTTCCTGTCATGACATTTTTAGAAACCAAAATAACAGCATTTACAATGTAACAGCTAAATATTCCTATAGGGTATCTGGGTAAAACAAGCATTTTACACGGTAGTTTTGAGCACACCATTGGGTATGTATTCAGACGGAACCTCATCTGGGTGTCCACAGTTTCTAGCTAACCAATAGGCTGGTTGCAGCATTGTTTGCCGTCACTTTAGAATCATACCTGGCGTACACAACTGGCGACATTCTAGCTTCCAAGCTTTTCTCATGTAGCGCCTTGTTTTAATTTCAGCACGAACATTTATTCAGTGTTGGGGTGCTTTTAATGATAAGGGGCAGCTGTGTAATTTTCTGTAAAGAATGAAGCAGAGGTACATTGTAATATTTCATGGGCATATGAGATACCATAAATGGAATTTCAGTTGGACAAATTCAATACGTTTTGAATTCTTTGGATTTTTTTTAAAGAAAAAGATTACTCGTGTTTTTTTCCAATGGAATTATTTACTCAACCTTTTACATCATCAATTTTCCATTTTAAATTTAGTGCAGCGTAAACTCAGAGAGGTGCTGGGAAAAATATCTAAAGTATCTGCAGACAGTCAGTGTTCTTAAACCACGATGGCAAGACCTCAAAAATAGATGCAGCCCCATCAAAGTTAAATTGAATGACTCAGTGTCTGGACCACTCAGAAGGGTTTTTTCTATTTAGGAGAGGGGAGAAACTGTTCACTTTAGAACTTCAGAATCATGGATGGCAGAAGTTTGTTTTGTTTTCTTTTTAGATGGGGGAAAAGTGCCATCACAGGAAATTTGTATAAAAACCGAAGCCTCTTAAAAATATATAAAGTCAGATCACTTTTTTTTTCATTCATTAGTCTAGAACTATGCCTGAGAGATTAGTTTACCCAACTCCCACATTTTTTAGACAGAGCCATGAGGCTCCCTTCCACCTTGTCTGTCACCTTCTATAGAGGCTGGATAAGCCAGATACAGACTTTCCCAGACTCTCTTGTATATAGGGGTGGCCATGTGACCAAGCTTTGGCCAACAATATCAAAGGGATAATCCTGCTGGATTACTTCAGGGAAAAAATCTTTTCATTGTTAAAAAGAGAAAGTAGCTAGATAAAAGATAAAAATCTTTTTCAACCTCCCTAACTTCATGTTTTTGAATGGGAGTGTGATCCTTGGAGCTTGGCAGCCATCTTGGGACTATGAGATGGCAGGACTAGGGATGGAGAGACAATAGAGCAGGAGGATGGAAAGAGCTTGGATCTTTGATGACTGTAGCCAGCTACTGCACCAAATCTGGAACATCTTATCTCTGGATTTTCTCCTGTGTGAGACAATTAAATGTCTTTATTTCTTAAGCCACTTTTAGTCAGTTTTTCTGTTACTCATATCTCTGCACATTCTACTTAATACACCCTGAGAAATTAATCTGCTCAAGTTCATAAGAGAACATAGTAGCATAGTCTTGATTGGAATTCAGGCCTTCTAATTTCTTGTTTCATAGTTTTTCCTCACTTCTACCCTGTTCCATTACCAGATTATTCTCTGCATGAATAAATATCTTATTGTCTTGATTAAACCTGTTTTTAAGTGTGGTTCTCCAGTAATTTTTATTTGTCCTGTAGATTAGTGTCTGCATTTGCAATCCATTTAGCCAAAGCAACTCCCATAAAGTTTATAATCCATCTCTGCACAGAAAGCCTTGACAAAGTAAGTTCCAGATTATTGGATAATTCATTTACATATTGAAAGCCTTGATTTGAGAAGATGTAACTATTCTGAGTCACAGTAATACTCAGAGAATTTAATGTGTCAACATGCTTACAAAGTTGATTGTATTTCAGAACCTCAAATTTCTATCCTGGAGAGTATTTTAAGGAGCAAATAGATAACATTATATGAAAATGGAAAAATATGAGCAAATGTTTTATGAAAAATTTAAAAGTAAGAATAAAATATGTAGGTAACAGTATCTCAAAATACAGGGAATTTTATTAGAAATTATCTGAAAATTGAGCTTTGTTCCTGGATCTATTCTTTTTGTGTAATAAAAAAAACTTACCTGATTGGTTTACTCTCTCTTTAAAACAACAATTTTGTGGCACCACAGAATTCTAGGGTTGAAGCGACTAAAGAAATTCAGGTTATCCATTACCCAGCTTTAAGAGAGGACCCATCAAAACATTCCACTCAGGTGAGAATGGATTCTCTTCCAAATGTTCTCTGTTTCTGTACAGAGGAGAGAATGATCCTGTGTTATGATTATATATCAAATCATTTGTTGAGTACTTCTAGATTATTACATGAAGGATGCCAAATACAAAGGATGTTTTGCTCTTTTCTCTGTCAGGTCCTTAGAAGACGTTTTGTTTTCCACCAGGCTGGCGAATGACCTTTCACATGTTACCATTGTGTTGAGACTGAGTTTGTTTTCCATGAATGATGCCTTCTAAAATGACTTCATGGCATAGTGACTTAGCTCAGAAAGTGTCCATTGGAAAAAGAGACATGATTTCCATAGCAGTAGCAGTAGCATAAAGATAATGAAGCTTGGGGAAGCAGTACTATAGTTGCTTTAAAGAACACTTTTTTTTTTAATTAGAGGTTCCTAAATCTCTTGAATGTATAGTAAATATATCAAATAGTTCACAGTAAACATTATTTGCTTTGTATTCTGTTTTAAAGGGAAGGAATAACGTTTCAACACAGTGTGCCCTGTTTTTCACTCATATGGTCCATTCATTGAATTAAGAGACATTTCTTCACATAATGTAGGAAATGTGAAGGGGAATCTAGATTAAAAATGCCCATGATATTCATTTCTTTGATGAAGTTATTCTGATGGGCCATCAGTAAATTCTTTTACCCTCACCTATGTTCCTTCTCTTATAAAGTAATAGTGTCTTTCTGGTCCTTCTTCCCATCCGGACATGGAAAACAGTTGATCAATGACTCTTGGTATTTGGCTGTTGGACCTAAGAGGTAACATCTATGGAGTGCCAGGGATGGTGACAAAAGCAAATACTTTCTTATGCTTAGATATAGCTCTTAACCAGCTAGAGAAAGATAAACCTCCCATTCTCACAGTGACAAATGAATGATCAAGCCTGTACGGTACCAAGTCTGAACTTCGCTGTATAGCCCGGAAATGACTCCATTCCCTCTAGCTGATGTCCTGCAGTATGAGGGCAGGAGTTAGGGTTCCTGACTTCTCCCTTATGATTGGCAGCTGTCAGAGCTGCCTTTGGAATGTCCCCCAGAGTTGCCCTGGCCAGAGGGACAGATTTGTCCTCTGACTTCTCACCAATCTAGGTTCCCTACCTACTCCTTAAGTCCTTTTAGGTCCACCATGACTCTGCAGTTCTCTCTCTCTTTTTTTTTTTTTTTTTGTGGTACGCAGGCCTCTCACTATTGTGGCCTCTCCCGTTGCGGAGCACAGGCTCCGGACGCACAGGCTCAGCGGCCATGGCTCACGGGCCCAGCCGCTACGCAGCATGTGGGATCTTCCCGGACCGGGGCACGAACCTGTGTCCCCTCCATTGGCAGGCGGACTCTCAACCACTGCGCCACCAGGGAAGCCCTGCAGTTCTCTCTTTACTGGTATTTTTTCTCTTTCAGTTTATCTGTAGTTGGAGTTAATGCCCAGGCACTCTCCCATAATCCTAATAATTAATATCTATAAAATTAAGTAATTGAAATATTTTCCCTTGATAGCTCTCTGATTATACCTCTTTAAATTTCACTTCCAATTCATTCATATCTATAAAAATCATCATGGTAATAAAAATGGTGGAAGAAAACACAGAAGTAAATCTTCATAATCTTGGGCTAGCCAACGATTTCTTAAATACAACAGCAAAAACACAAGCACTAAAAGAGAAGGTTGTTAACTTGGATTTCATCAAAATTAAAACCTGTTTTACTTTAAGGGACACCATCAGGAAGATGAAAAGACAGCCTATGGACTGGGAGAAAATATTTGCAAATCACATATTTGAACATATATCCAGACTATATCGAAACTATATATATCATATATTTGAACATATATCCAGACTCTCACAACTCCATAATAAAATGACAATACAATTTTTATTTATTTTTTTTTTGCGGTACGCGGGCCTCTCACTGCTGTGACCTCTCCCATTGCGGAGCACAGGCTCCAGATGCGCAGGCTCAGCGGCCATGGCTCACGGGCCTAGCCGCTCCGTGGCACGTGGGATCTTCCTGGACCAGGGCACGAACCCGTGTCCCCTGCATCGGCAGGCGGACTCTCAACCACTGCGCCACCAGGGAAGCCCGACAATACAATTTTTAAATGGGAAAAGTATAAGAATATACCAACAAGCATATGAAGATGCTCAACATCATTAGCCATTAGGGAAATGCAAATCACAACCACAATGAAATATTACCTCACATTCACTAGCATAGCTCTAATAAAAAAGACAGACAATAGAAAGTGCTGTCAAGGTTCTGGAGAAATTGGAACCCTCATACATTGCTGGTGGGAATGTAAAATGGTACAGCCACTCTGGAAGACAGTTTGGCAGCTCCTCAAAATGTTGAAACACAGAGTTACTGTATGACGCAGAAATTCTACTACTAGGTATATACCTACGAGAATTGAAAAGAAGTCTAAACAATAACTTGTACATGAATGCTCATAACAGTATTATTCATAATAGCCAGAAAGTGAAAACATTCTAAATGTCCATCAACAGATGAATGGACAGACAAAATAATGTATATCCATACAATGGAATATTATTTGGCCATAAAAAGGAATGAAGTACTGATATATGCTACAACATGGGTGAACCTCAAAAACATTCCAAGTGAAAGAAGCCAGTCACAAGAGACTACATATTGTATGATTCCATTTATATGAAGAACACAGAATAAGCAAATCTATAGTGACAGAAAGTAGATTAATGGTTGACCAGGGTTTGTGGGAAAGGGAGGGAAAAGGATGAGAAGTGACTGCTAAATGGGTATGCGGTTTCTTTCTGGAACAATGAAAATGTTTTAAAATTATAGTAATGGTTTCACAATTCTGTAAATATGCTAAATACCATTGAATTGTATACTTAAACACATTTAAGCAGGTGAATTTTATGGTATAAATTATATCCCAATAAAGCTGTTAAAAATAGTTATGGTATAATAACATGAAACAATGACATTAAGTAATACTTTATGATTTATTATTTTCCTTGTGGAACAAAATGATTAGGTTATAAATAACATTAAAAAAAAATAAAGGCAAAAACACGCATATTGAATTTTGGCAGTGCCTAGGTGTTTAGATGCTATTCAGTAGAGCACTGCATGTCAGAACAGAGGAGATTACCAGAAGGTTATTTAAAAGAATCTGGTGCAGGGTGCCAATCTCAATTACAGGTGGGTGCTTAACCTATTTTTACTAATCAGGATTGGATGGGGTAGAGGTGAGATGCCAATAGGGCCATTGTGCTTTAAAAAATTTATGGTATGTGTTGGTGGTAAAGGGATTAAAAAATCACAGATTTGGTATAGACCACAACCATGGGTGCATAGTTTATCTAGAGAAGTGTTTCTCTGTAAACCAGGGTCAATTCTCATCAGTATTTTGAGGAGAGAGTACTTATTAAAAAATGAAATTTTATCAATCCCACCCTAGACCTATGAATATCTTTGCAGGGTAGGGTGATAAAAGATTGAAGGAATTTTAATAATGTTGCTAGATGATTCTTTTTTTCTCTCCATCTTTACTGAGTTATAATGGACAAATAAAAATTGTATATATTTAAAGAGCACGACCTGGACTTGACATTTTGATATATATCTACATTGTGAAATAGTTGCCTCAACAAGCTAATTAACATATCCATCACCTCACATAGTTAACCAGGTAATTCTTTAAAAAAAAATTATTTATTTATTTGGCTGAGCCGGGTCTTAGTTGCCGCACGTGTGATCTTTGTTGCAGGTTCTTCAGCTGTGGCATGTGAACTCTTAGTTGCAGCAAGTGGGATCTAGTTTCCTGACTAGGGATTGAACCTGGGCCTGCTCTATTGGGAGCGAGGAGTCTTAGCCACTGGACCACCAGGGAAGTCCCTAACTAGGTAATTCTTATGCAACTAAGTTTGAGAACACTGATACAAAGCAGAAAGGCCAAATTTATTTAAAAATTTAATGCCATTCCAATAGAAATTCCTACAGGGCTTTTTCTAAAAATGCACAAAAGAGCACAGCAATTCTACTTTAAAGTACAGTCATATATTTTAGTGAAACACTTGCATATGTGTACACAGGTATTCTTTACAGCATTGCTGGGTGTAGTAAAAATTGAGAAACAACTGAACTGTCCACTAGTCAGGGAACGGATAAGTTAACTGTAGATTATTGCTATTTGACAGTTAAAATGAATACTTGTATCAGTATGCATATATCAATATGAATAGACTTGTAAAACAAAATATTCTATGTAAAAAGTAAATTACTAAAAGATATGTACATACGATATAGAATAAATGAAACTTAAAAACCAAATAATACTATACATTAATTCCGGCATACACATGTGGTAAAATTATGCGGTCTTGCATGGAATTGATTCCCCCGAACTTCAGAACAGCTCTGGAGAAAGAAGAGAGAGAAGGCTTGGGGTGGGATTAGTGCTTTAGCTGTATCTGGAATACTTTATTAAAAGAGTAAATAAACGTGAAGCCAAGATGAACTAATGTTAACATCTGTTAGGCCTGGGTAGCAAATAATTAACTTCTGTTATATTTGAAATTCAAAAACCAAAATCAATAAGCAAAAATTAATTTGTGGAATTTTCAATACTGATCAGCTCTTTTAAATGAGCTGACACAAAGCCCTATACTTAGTTTAAATCCTCCCATCAATATTTACCATACCTGAAAGCTGGACAGATGGTAAATATAATATAATTTCTCCTTAACAGATGGGTGAACTGGAAGGTTTAATTACTTTCTCCTAGTTACATAGTAAGTAGCTCTGGAAATAAAATGTTTTGGTCAATAACTTGGGGGTTTGGCCACCGCATAGGATGTCAGAACACAATGCTAAACCTTTATAGTTTCTACTGTGAGACAACATAACATATTCACATATATGTTCTGTTACATATATAAAACAGAAAATCTATATCTTCATGTATAATCAGGCACTATAGAACAGGAAAACATTCTTAAAATTTTGGGTTTTCTTATGACCGCTGCTGTAAATGAGCTTTTCCATTCTGACATATTCCAAATACATGATAACTTATTAATCATTTTTTAAATGGCTTTTCACATTAACAAAAAAAGCCAAGAGTAAATCAGGTCTCTTACCAGAGCATTTGATTTTCCTTCTCCAAAAATGGGTATTCAGGGCAAAGAGCATCTGGCTTATATTCAGAAGACATAAATTTTCTTCTCAAGTCTTCCACTGGCCACTGTGGTCGACATCAATTCTTTGAACCTTCCAGGGTCTGTAAAAGATTATGCGAGAAAGATATATCAGGTTAAGAGAACAGCATTAATCTTAAAATACGTTGCTTGTTTGGAATATGATAAAGAGCTTGCTGGGGCTGGAAAGACGTGTTTATGGAAGGCCATAGTAGGAGATGAGACCGGGGAAGCTTTGGGTCTTACTATGCAGCAGCTGTAGACTTTTTGAGGAATGGTGCAGTATTCTCTTCATTATGCTTTGCTTGGGAATATTGTCATTCAGTAATTGCAAGCAGTATATGAAGAAACCATGCAATATCAAGTCAACCAAATAGAGATTTATTTTGCTCACAAAGCAAAGAATCAGGAGGTGGACAGGCCAAAGCAGGTGCAACCTCTCCATATAGTTATCAAGGACTCGGGTTCCTTGTAGCTTCCTGTTTCACCAGCCTTAGCTTGAGGCTTTTGTCCTTATTCTTTCAGGATAGCTGTTTCACCTCTAGGCAGGAAGAAAAGGGAAACTCGAAAGGCAAAAGTTCATTCCAACTAAACAGTAGCACAATAGCTTTGATGGAAGTGCCATCTAGTAGACTTCTGTGTACACTTATGAAATCTTTATGATAATTAAGGTACCAAATATTTCTAGTGGGTGAATGAGGACTTTGTCACCTGAATAAATCAAAGTTCATTTAGCAAGGGAAAACTAGCTACTCAAGAGGCAACTAGCAGCATCTGCCACAATTTCTTGATTCCTAAACTCTCCTCAGGGTGCCCTTCCAAGTGGTTTTCCCAGTTCAACTTGGTGGACCCCAGGAGAGCTTGGAGGGAGAGAGCCAGGGCAAAAGCTTGCTTTGGGATAGCTTCTGGCCTGTCTGCCTTGGCTGGCAGTATGACACAGAGGCGAGTGTGGTTTTGAGAGTCAGACTAGGGTTCAAATCCCAGCTCCTTCCACTAACACATTGCGTGGCTTTCAACGATTTAGTCCAATGAATATTTATTAAATACCAGCTATGTGCCAGGCACTCTGCCATTCCTTGGGCATATGGCAGTAAAAAGGGCAGACACTGTCCATCCCTTCACAGAGCATACTTTCTGGTGGTGACTGAGCCTTTTCTATAAACAGGAGTTGTGGTAAGGATAAATTTAGTTCTATAGCATGTAAATGCTAGTTAAATGGTAATTGTTCAGAAGCTGTCCTAGATTTGGTTTCATTCTACTGAAACTAGTACTTACATTTGGGAGCTTGGATCTCTCCACTAGAAGTTCTGCTTGCCTTTGGATTAATCCCAGGAGTCCTGGGCTTATTTTGGAGCTAATTAAGGCCAACTATCTTCTCTCTCCCTCCACAGTGACCCTAAACCTCATTGGGTTAAGAGCACATGACCTAGTTTCTTCCCTCTGGGGGAAGAAAGTTCTCAAATATCTTCTTGGAATCTCAGAAATTCCCTGCCTCTGAAAATCCTTCTATTTTGAAGTTGCTCAGGGACTGGAGCATAATTCTCCACCCCTCCCTGCTCCGTGGGTAACTCTGGTTTCCTTTTCTAAGAGCAGGAACCTGAGAATGATCCTAGCACTCCAGAGACATTAGGATGCCTGGGATGCTGGAATTGATCCTAGATTATGGGACTTTGATTCTAGACCACATGATTCCTGATTTCTCCCAATGGTCCAGGGAAATCCTGGGAAGATCAACAGTGCTAATTCTCCTTGTCATTTATTTTGCCTTTGATTACATCCAAAACATATTGGAATATTATAATGATTACCTCTTACTAAGTAACTACTATGAGCTAGGTACTTTTTCTGTATTATCTCATTTAATAACCTTGTGATTATTCCCATTTTACAGAAAGGAAACTGAGTCTGCAGAGATGACTTGCACTCTGTCCAAGGTCACTTGACTCACAGTGGGTGGAGTTGGGATTCACACCCAACTCTGACTTCACACCCCTATACTGTGGTTGTTTTTGGAATTAGCTGTTCTTGTGAAATATTTATCACAGCCGTCTTTGGACACAGTTTTGTGGAAATCCCAAATACCATAATGGTCAGCTCTATTTCCCTTTTAAAACTCACAATTCGGGGCTTCCCTGGTGGCGCAGTGGTTGAGAGTCCACCTGCCGATGCAGGGGACGCGGGTTCGTGCCCCGGTCCGGGAGGATCCCACATGCTGCAGAGCAGCTGGGCCTGTGAGCCATGGCCGCTGAGCCTGCGCGTCCGGAGCCTGTGCTCCGCAACGGGAGAGGCCACGGCAGTGAGAGGCCCGCGTACCAAAAAAAAAAAAAAAAAAAAACCTCACAATTCAGTGATATGTCCAGGAAAAGTGGCTGCTGTTGCCAAGCTCCTGTCTTCTCTGCCTTGAGCCTGGCTCTTTGCTTGCCAGCCTGGCTCAGTGGGCTGTTGCCAGTTCTGAGAGCTTGGTGCACACTGTGTCCTGATGGAGACCAGAGCCGGGCTCAGTACGCAGTTGCTTCTCTAGGACTGCCTTCCACAGGGACTCTGGAAGTCCTTCCCCTTTCTCAGTCCAGAATTAGTTGTGTCTGAAATGTGCTTGGATGAGTACTTCCAGTGCATACCTCTGAACTGTTAAGTGAGCTGAGGGATTAGGAATGGAGGAAAGGCAAAACAAAACATTCTATGAATGTCTAAAAAGTGTGTCAGAGGCATTTCTGCTAAACTTTCTGATACTCCATTCCTAGCCCTGTGGTGCTTTCTACCAAATATTGCACGTTTTGGACATATTTATTCTAAAAATTATTTGCTTACCTGAAATTCAAATTTAATTGGGTGGCCTGTATTTTATCTCTAATGAACATTGTGTTTATTATGCTTGTGACTGACTGAACCTGGGTTCTTCTTCTCTGACTGTGTTACATTCCTCCCCATATGTGATGATGCAAACATGTCCAAACCCTGTCTTTGAAGAACCAGCTCAAATGCTGCCTCTTTCCTGATTCCCCATCCTTCCAATCAGAAGTCATATCTTCTTCCTCTGAATCCTATAGCTTGCCTCTAGTTTTATTTGTGTGTTTGAAATATAGTTGTGTAAGCATTTCTCAAAGTGAAGCTGAGACCTAGACCCTTCTGGTGAGTGACGTTAGATGACAGACCTCTCCCCTTCTATCGATTCGGATTCATTGATATTCAACAGAAACTAAAACTGTTTGAGGTCTGTCCTCAGTGGGAGTTCATATATCTGCATCTGAGGTGGCCCTTAAGAGGCTTGTCCTGCAGGAAGAGAGAACAGCCCCGAGGGGAGGGGTCTGGAATGGTGGGCCGCCTAAGAACCTTCTTAGTGGGGTTGGTATCCTTGGTTTGTCTCTGCTAGAATTTTACATATATGAATCTTTCTTCAAATGTGTATTTAAGATTTTTTTTTTTGGTATATCTGTTTTCTAATTTTGCCTAATGTGGGAATTAGGGATAAATTAGTTTCTTAAAATGTTGTCTAGAACTTTTATATTCTTTTCTTGCCTGTGGAAGCGATCACAAATAGTTTGAAAATCATCAATTCCTTGGACATTTTCTATAATTTGTATACAAAAACTAAAGGGGCCTGGAACCATATTCTGGAGATAATCTTTAACAAAACTTTAAATTCTTTTCATAATCATTGATCTATTCAGATTGTCTATATTTTCTTGATTGAATTTTGGAAGTTGGAATTTTTTTTTCTGTAAGCATATCATTTTTATTCACACTTTACTTTTCATAAAATTGTATGTACATATTTTTAGCAATGGGAAAAAAACTCCTCTATACCTGTTGATTTGTCTCCTTGCTCATTCTTAATTTTTCCTAAAGATTATTTTTATCCAAAGGATTTTCTCATGGATTTTGTTTTAATTGTCTTTTTCCATTTTTTAATTTATTAAAGTATATTTTTACCTTTAATTACTTCTTTTTGTTCTTTAGGTTTGCTCTGCCTTCTAATTTATTGAAATTGTATGCTTAGTTCTTTCATTTTCATTATTTCTTGATTTAATAATGAAAGATTATATACTGATAAGTATAACCAAAAACAGTTTAAACCATCTCCCATAATTAAAAAAAATTAACTACAGTGTTATTTTCTCAAATGATGTTGAGCAAGTTAAAAACAAGAAAAAAATGGTTTATAATCCGAATACCAAGTTTAACAAATTTTAACCTTTTGGGGCATATCCTTTTGGATCGTTCTCTTTCCTTTTCTCTCTGTACATATATTTTTTAAAATGGCATCATGCTGTATGCAATTTTACATTTCTATAATTTTTAGATAATATTTTAATGACATAAAATTAAAATCTATTTAATCATTGTTAATAGTTGCATAGTTTTCCACAGTTTGGATATACTGTAATTTATTTAAACTTCCACCACTGATGAATGTTAAAGTTGTTTCCTCTTTCCTATGTTAATATTTTCTTTGTTTAATAAGGGCTGAGAAAGTAATAAGGTAGGAACCAATAAAAATACTGCATTGGAAATGATTGTACGTACCACTTTGTGCTGCAACCTTATTATTTCTAATTTTATTTTCTTCAGTGTCAACATAGGTTAAAGTTATAATATTGCATCTTTTGGTCTCCTTACCTCCCCCTTTTCTTTTTGCTGCCTTTTATCCAAGTAAATTTCCATCTAATTTGCAATCTAAACCCCATTTCACCTTTTATAGGTCATGTATTCTTAATTTTATTGGGGACATGAAGCACATGTTTTCTAACATTTACTTGTATTTCCTATATAGTAGGTAATTTTTAAATTTTGATTTTTTAAAAGTCTTGAATGTTGTCTTCAATTTATTATGCCACAGAATATTTTTATAACCCCATCTCAGTATTGTTTCTCTCTGTTTCTCATTTTTGTGTAAGCCGTGGGATACCAAGTGCCCACAAACTGGTAGGTTAGACTCCATCTTTCTTAAGCTTGATATTAGTTCTTTTGTTGGTTAACAGATTCCTCTCCTGCAGACCGCAAAGAGAAGGAAGGGAGATGGACACCTGGGTAGTCCAGTAGAGAAATGTTGATTGTGCAGTGTTTTCTCTCCATATTTGGTGAAGGTGCTGTGCAGGTGTCAGATTTCTGGGTCCAGCTTTCTTGACTGCCTGTTTCTTAGCCACCTTGCCTCTTGCTTTACATAAGCTGCGGCGTGCCCAGCTGCAATCTTACTACTTGGTATGGCCTCTTTAATAATTTGGGGGCTTCAAGAAATTCCTTTCAAATGCCAGTGATTTGCCTCGGCAAATTGAAACACAAATTGAAGGAGTGTGTTTGCTCTCTGCTGTCTTAGAATGTTCAGCCATCAGATCTTGTCCTTATAAATAAGTGACTATGTGCTGGAGAATTTCAGAGTTATTCCTTGACTGGTCTTATTTGCTTTTTATCTGATCTACTCTATATATAGCTGAAACTCCTATAAGTTTCTGCTTTGTGGATGGTTATCGCCATGGTTTCTAATTTGAAGGTGACTTTCTCTCATCTTTTATAACCCTTTGAACATTTCAGTGGAAATCTGAGAATAGGGGGTGTGAGGCATTTATGCTTTGATTCATATATCCAGTTCTTTTAACATTATCCTGTTGACTTGAATGTAACAGACATTCAAAGAAGAGCTAATGACTAAACAAAGAATGAACATCATCTTGAGCTTAAAGGGTACTAATTGTCATATGACTTTTGTATTATTCTTCATATGTTGAAAACTTTGAGGTTTCTTTATATTTCTAGATACTTCAAATAGTAGTAATGGCAATCAAGTTCTGATTAGAAAAAAAAAATGGGACTACTCTTGAAATAAGTTTAACTATTTATTCCTTCACTTGTAAAATAACTTTTGACTTTGTTCCTTCAAAGTGCAGTCTCTGTGTTAGGTACAATGGATATAAGGATGACTATATGCTTCCTACCCTCCTGCAGGAAACTCACATATAGTTTACTGGCAGCAACTGCTTTTTTTCCCTTTTCCAGGTCAAACATTAGAATTGTTTTTTGAAAATGGAAGTACTCAGGATAATAGAATGTCTTTTTCTCTCTGGCAATGGGGGTCTTGTTTATTTGAGTAACTCAGTGAAGGAATTATTTTACCAGGGGCTTACAAGAGATTGGGAGAACGTTTATCCCACTAATCCTGGGGTAATGGAGAGAGAATTTCCTCCTCTCTTCTATGGTTCGTAGACTCAGTGAAGTCAGGAAAGTTAAACTTGACTGAATTTACAATTTCTTTTAAGTATTTTGTTGTTAAATATGTAGGTTTTTCGTTCGATTAGTCACTGGAATCTATGCAATCATATATTCATTTTAAGTGTCACTATATTTCTATCCACATATATAATAGAAGACATAGATAACTTCCACTTCTGGAAGATAGGCATTTTATTTTTGAACTTTCTACATGCTAGTCAGTGCATATCACTAATAGAAAATATTTTGCCAACTAGGAATAGAGACATGGATCCTTCAGAGCCAGGCATGTGGGTTTTATCAAATGTAGTAGACATTTGTGGATTTTGTCTGCCTAGCCTCATTTAACCTTTCTTTTGCTAAAATTACCCTGGCTTTTCGCTATGCCATCTCAGCTTGGTGGGGCTATCAAATGAGGTACCTCCTTACCCAATGCATGGGAACATGACTCAAGCTATACAGATGGGACTTTGTTTTTTTTCCTGAGAATTAATGTCTCATAAAACCGTTGTGAGGATTAAGTGAGTTAATGCATACAAGGTACTTAGAAGCATTAATGGCACAGGGTAAACAGTATACAAGTGTGAATTTTATTATTAAGCAGAGTGACAGAAGATTAAAAAGTGATTGGAGCTGGAATATTCTGCCTGGCTGCCCTAAGACACACTCGTAGTTCCTCTACCTTGATCTCCAGAGTGACCTAGTTCTGTCATTTTCTCCAAGGCCAGATTATAAAGCATTTCCTCCAATTCTATGAGCTACCCTGTATCCTTCTGATAAATTCATTTTGTCTCAACTTTCTCTCCTTGCGATCCAAGAATCTTGATGGATAAAGAGAAATTCTTAGTGAAGCTCCAAACATTGGAATTAAGTAATATTCTAAAATTTAAAAAATTATTTATATTTACTTTGGAGTGTGTTTTCTTATTCCTTCTGAATATGGTGCTCTATTGTTCTGGGAAATTATGTCAAGCAAAATAATAAAATGATAGTAGGATTATCTGGCATAGAAAAAGCTGAGACACGCAAAATGATGGAAATAAATGTGCTCATAGTAGTATTAATTTTTAAAGAAAACTCACCATCATGACCGTTAAAATTATATATACCAGATACGGCTTAAGAGATTTACAGATATTATTTCTAATCTTTATAGCAAGTCTGCAAATAGTATTAACCTCGTTTTATAGTTGAGAAAGCTGAATGTTTGAGGCTTGTCCATTAGTTAGCAGCTAACAAGAATTCTAACCCAGTTCTACTCACTACAAAGCCTGTATTCTCTCCTACATTGACACACTTTAGTTTTCTTAAATTGTGAAAATCTGTTTCTATGTTTGGATGTTAAGTTGAAAATTTTAAATGGTGTTTATTCATTCTTTCATTAAATATTTATTGAGTGACTATGGGGGTGAGGTCTCCATGAACGTATATAAATATAGCCTCAGAGGATATGTTTTAGGAAACGGGGATGGCAAAGTGTAGAAGAAGGAACTTTGTAGTTATTTAGATTAAATGTAAAATGTGTCTACTAGTCAAGGGAAAGGATGATAGCTATTTTTAATTTTTGTTTAGATAATCCACTCAAAATTTATTTCCGTTGACTCCAGAAAAATTTTATTTTTCCTCTTCCCTAATCTCAATCTATTCTACTCATCTAACATACATTCATATAGTGGTGTATTTAGAAACCATTCTAAGTTCTAGAGAATTTTAGGTCACTTAATTTTAGGGCATTTCTATGCAGTAATAATGTAAAGGGTGTTACTTGATGAAGAGAGCCGGAAACTTCTAGAAACTGGATAGAGTCCCAAATATACCAATCCTGCTGTTACAGTCTTAGACACATCTGTATAGGGCCAGAGATGAATAGTTACCATCTTAGCCTCCAAGGAGCTAGAATCTAATGATTGTGCAGAAACTTTCATAGCATCTATACACAAATCAGGCAACCACGTTATTCTTACCTTTTCTAGCACTCATAATGGGGGTCTTGCAGAAAAGTGCAGAATACTGTAAATTTTAATCTTTTTCTTCCCTTCAGTCTCACACTACATACTATACCTCTTTAGCAATAGAAGGGAAGAGGTTAAATAAGCTGCCCCCATTGACAGTGGAGTTTACTTAGTTTGTGCAGAAGATATTTTCTGTGTGCTCAGAGATATCAATGTTTGCTTTCCATGTAATGGAAAAAAACCCATAAAGGTAATGAATAGATACTCCTGCAGCTGAAATGCCAAAGAAGCATAACCAGGCTTTGGTTCTACTCATGCTGGAAGGTTTTGTATATTCAAATTCATTACTAATGATTCATTTTATTTTAAAGACTTGGTCTACGTGAGATTGTATATGAAAAATCTATGCAGTTGGACTGTAATATTTCTGTGAAAATTTAAATTGGTAAAAGAAGATAAAAGAAATTCATAAAAGAATGAAGCTAGATAGAGAGTACAAATGCCTGAATAAATGATTCAGGTCAAAACAGACTAAGCAGTACCTAAGTGTGAGCTTTTATTATTATTAAACAGAGTGGCAGAAGGTTAGAAAGTGGTTACAGTTGGAACATTCTGACCACCCACGTCAGCTTCCTGAAGAAACTTCCTGAAGAAAAACAAACAAACAAAAAACAACACTGTATTTTTCTTGTAACTGCTTTTGATACAGTAGAATATATGGTCTCCTTTTAATTTCTTTTCAGCCACTTTTTATTGGTGGTGAAGGGTAGAGATCAATTATCTTATAATAAAAAATCAAGTTATGGCTAGTTTTATGTCTCTCATTCTGTCCTATTCTCTTGCAGCTCCTTAGGGTGCTAGCTTGGAGTCTCACTGGGCTCCCATGGGAGAATGTGGGCTCTGTGTGCTCACAGTGAGAGCCAGGCTGTACAGGAGTGTATCCCAGAAGCAGCACCAGCTGCCCGTTGGATTAGAGATCCCTCAGGTGGAAGTGGTAGAACTGAGAAGCCCAGGCACTCAGAGCACCTCCCCAAACCACAGCCTCCCAGGTCAGTGATTCCGAACTTGGCTGAGGTTTAAAAGATGCAGACTCCAGAGATCCAGCCGAACATTCCACACTGGCATATCCAAGAGCGGATCCTGGAAATCTGCCTTCTTAACAAGTAACCTGAAGATCAGCTAGGATTCCCCACTACCATTCTAAGTGCCTTGTGAGGAAGGAGCAACCCTCCCTGTTTGCTCCACCTGCACGATTGTTGCCATGTATGGCACAAGAATGGCCACCAATGTGCTGTGGAAGAGTGAGGCCTGTCTTCAGGGCAAGCTTCTCAGTGCATCCGCCTCTTTTAAGACTCCATCCGCCTCTCTCAAATTGACAGATTTGCTGCGCCGTAATCTGAATTTGACATTTTCATCCACTTTCCTATTTTCTGGCTTGGCTTTGCCCTGGCCATTTATTAGGTGGCTAGTGACCATGTACCTTAAAGATAAATATTGGTGTTTAATAATTTCAGTAATTAGTGGAGGTTCCAGAAAATGGAAGTGCAACTTTACCTACTGAAGTGCCAAAACTTAAAAAAAAAAAGCGTTAAAACTCCTCTGCTTTCATAAAAGTATTGAACCTTTGTATGTTTCTTGATGATTCAGAATTGTCATTAAAATATGATTTATTTTACTGTGCTGTGCAATATACTAAGGAAGTCATTGAGGTAGATAGACCATTTTCTCCTGCATTTTTGTCTTAGGTTGTTGTTACTGGTTTTGGTTTGCCTGTGCGCTGCCATTAGCTCTGCCTTTTCCTTGAAGGCCAGCTGTATCTGTACCGCTGTCAGTATTTTGCCTGGGCAGTACACAGCCCTTCATTTTTCTGTTTCTAATATTTGCAGGCTGTAGTACCACATAGCCAAACTGCTGAGAGCTGGGTCTTAATTAGAATGAGCTGGATTCTGGGCAGATGTCTGGCAATCTTTCCTGGGAATAACTATCCAGCTCTGGGAGAGGAATGCCGTGACATGTATTTAGCTGCTCAAGAGGTTTTGTTTACTTGTTTGCTTTGTTTACTGTGCATGGTTGTGTCTCAGAGGACTCTGAATTGTTGGAGTGGTTAGTTCTGAATAGCTGAGGAACTATTGTCTATAGACACTATTATTGTCTATAGTGTAAAACTTGGAACGAGTTCCTGTTTCACATGCTCAGACTAGAAAGAAGCAATGTCCAGTTGGAATGAGGAGCAAACACAGTCAGAGCATTGATTTTTCTTTCCCTCTCAGGATAGCAGCCATGCTGGTCCTGGACTGCAGCAGGAAGGAGACCTGACTTCTCTCCTTCCTATTATTTTGCCCCCAGAAAAATTGCTTGGCAACTCTCACAACCACACAAACGCTTGTGTGCTTGGTAGCTTAGGAAAATGCAACTCTTTTTAACGTGCTGATAATCACAGCAAAGAAAAGCATCTGTGGGGTTATCTTATGGGAGCAAAGGACTAATGTGCAATCTCCCGAGGAAACTGCCACTGCCCTCGCTGCTCTCCTGAGCAAGGTGACTGGTGCCACAAAGCGGCCATGTGAGAGACACTGCTTTGGTACAAGAGGAAGGATGTTCCTGACTTATGGGCTCAGTCACAGTAGCTCTCTTGGTGGTGACAGGTAGGGCCACTGCTTATAGGAGACATATTTACCAAAGCGAGTAATTGATGCATATACCTTTGAGGTCAGTGAGAAGGGCTTCCTTCTGGCTTTCTGCTCTTTGCCATTAACACCGTAAATCCACCTGCCCAAAATGATAGCCATCACCAAGCATTCTTGGCTTCTTTATTTTTTTTATCTCTGTGAATCTTACTTCCTCTCTTTCTCTCTCTTTCTTCCTGTGTCTCTCTCCTTTGCTCCTTCTTCCTTTTGGTCCTAATCCCAAAGTATATATTTTTTTAACTACATGATCACTCAGTGCACATTGGCTGAGTGTAAAGAGTAGGAAAATTGTCTTAATGACCATCGAGCTTTCAGTGTACATAGTCAGGATGATACAGGCTGCACTAAATGGGATGGTATCCATGGTGAGGGGGGCAGAATGCGCCAGGCTTTTGTGTCAAAGGGAGATGAAACGCATGTCATATGTCTGGACATATTGTTTCAAAGTTCTGATCCTGAGTTTATCTTTACTGATCAGCTTGCAAGGCAGAATCAGAATATATCAGAACAAGTGGCAAAATGGGATAGAGCTTCAAAAAGACTTAAAAATAAAACCAGAGAAAAATGGGTTAGAATAAAATTAATTAATAATTAAATTAATGTTTTTGTTTAGTTGCAATGTCAGTGACTATTTTTTTAAAAATAATTAAGCAGTTCATTTCAGCTTTTAAGGGACAAATTTTAAACCCTAACCATGACTCACAATGAAATAATGTGCCAACTTGTACACGTTCGTATTCTTGTATTCACAATGTTGTAAGAGAAAAGTTTAGAACCTTTGCAAAGGAGGTGTTTTGTTTTTCAAATATTGAGTTAATTTCACATATTGACTTTTAAATTTTGTTGTCAGATTTGTTGTGAAAAATTATTGCATTTTTACACGTTTGAGGTTTTCTAACCTGTGAGCTTCCATTCAGTTATTGGTGGGAGAAGATTCAGATTCCTGTTGGGGCTTTTTTGCTTTATAGAGGTAATTGCAGCTGTTTGTGGAGAAAGGCTGACCTCATAACCCCTCACCAATTTATCCGGGGACTAAATATTGTCCTTTGTCGCCTAGCTTCCATATGCCTTTTTAATGTGTATTATTTAAGATTTGTTTTTCACAAGGTGATACTTAGAGACAAGGATAAGATGACATTGAACGTAAAAGAAGAAAGTATTGGTAAAGAAATATTCAAAATACACAGAACATTTGCCTTCATAATTTATAGTTTGATTTTATGATACCTGTGATTCACTTTCAATTCTATTATGATCCTTAGATGTATATGCCTTTTTGAAGCCGGATATAGAGTAAACATGGAGAGTATAGACTCAAGGGATTCTGGAGTCTGATTGCTGAGTTCCATTCCGGCATCACCCTTAGTTATGTGATCTTGAAACATTATTTAAACTCTCTGTGCCTTATTTTTCTCCTTTAAAAATGGAAATAATAAAACTGTTTTCCTCATCGGATTGTTGTGAAATTATAGATCATGAATTTAAAGCACATAGCTCAGTTCCTTACATGTAGTTAAGATGCAACACACGTCTGTAACTACTGCTTAGGTTGTTCTGGCGGCAAATTAATTTCTTTTCAAATTCTGACAAAATAAAGACACTTCCCAAATTAACTGAAAAGGTAGTTGTCCTTGAAAGAGGCCTACAAGTGGCATAAAATTGAGGTGGATTGAACACAATAAACAAAGGAAAGCAATAAAATCTACTTCACAGGCACTCAATAAATATTTGTTGTATTAGAGAGGATTGGTAACTAGGTATTAGGAACGCATAGATTCATAGACTCTTTGGGTTGGGTGTGGACGTGTAAGTAAATATCATCCTTTCCAACTGCCTCATTCAGTGTTTTCTTCTCCTCTACTGTTTCTCACAGAATAGACATTCATCCCAATACTTGAACCCTTCCACTTATGGCAACCCATCCATGAGGAGCCAGATCTTATTACTAGAAAGATCCCTTAGGTTGGGCTGAAGTCTACTTCTCTTGCTCTCACTCATCCTTCCTGATTTGGCTTCTGAGGCTCTTCATATGTCAGTGACTCACAAGTCTGATTATACATATTTTCTATGTTCTCCATTTCCTTCATTTCCCAGATGAAAATCCCCAGTTCCTTCAACCTTTCTCAAATGACATGGTTTCAAGTCCTCTTATGTTATGACTGATAAACTTTGAAACTGGACTTGCTTCAGTTAGAAATTGTATTTTGCTACAAATCAACAGGGACCACCAAACTAGAGGCTTAAAACAGGAAGGGGTTTATTTTTCTCTCACATAGAAAAGATCCTGCAGTAGACAGCTCAGAGGCAGCATAGTGACTCAGCAAATTCATCAGGGACCCAGGACCTTCTAGGTTTCTTCTCTGCCTGAAGGTGTAATTCTCATCCTCACGCTCTGGAGGTGACCAGTGTAGCTCCAGCCACCAGTGTTCCCATTCCAGGCAGGAAAAATGGGAAGAGCCAAAATCAGCAGGATGCAAACCTCCTGAGTCTACCTCCCCTTTCAAGGAGCTCTTTTGGACACATTAACAGCAACTTCTATTTCTTATTGGCCAGATTGTGTCACATGCTCAACTCTAATGTAAGAGAGGCAAGGAAATGTAGTTTTAAAGCAAGGTTTTATTACCACCCTGAATAAAAGCAGGGTTCTTTCAGTTAAAAAAAAAAAAAAAAAGAGTAGACTAGATATAAGTAATGGGTAATCTGTATCAGGATGTCCTCTTAAAATATCCTCTTCTGAAATATGGCTCCCCTACTTCAACAACAGTCTAGATGTGGGATGACCCTGAACAGTAGGATGAGACTGTGTCTGTCTCTGGAAACCCCACTTCTAGAATATGGTACTGATTAATGAAAGATCAGAGAAAACGTACAGAGCAGTCCTTACTTGGTCAGATCTTTGTTTATCCAACTCATTTGAGCTTAGAGCCAATAATCTGAATGTTTTCTAAGGCTTCCTACCTGTTGAAAGTTGAATGCCTGCTCTTTTCTGGACTGTTTTCTGCTCTGCGCTATAACCAATGTACAAATATAGTAGGCCCACAAACCAGCTTCCAGTTGTGCTAATTTCTTCATAAGGGCAAGACTTACTAAAAAGCCTATGAATAAATGGCATAATTATAAAGTCATTTTAGAAAGATGTAAGTCACTTAATAAAGTTCTTTACGTCATGTGTATTAATGCCAATAATATTTTAAGAAATTACTCCAGAGTACAGTCTTGTTGGGATGGATGGCACCTAGAAAATTCACCTAACCACACTGTTGTTAACTTCTTTCTGTCCAAGAATCCCAGATTCACTGGAAGGGGGTAGGGAGGGAGAAGCATAGTAGTAACCTCTGGGAAAAACTCTAAGTAAAACCAAAGAAAATGCATACTTACTATATAAGGAGTCCTGGAAACTTGTACCTGGTCTCTGAAAGTGAAAGGAGATGAGGTAAGAAGATGGATTGGTATATCACAGACACCAGCCAGTATACACATTCTCTAGTAGCTCAGACCAGACCTAGCTAGCTCAACTATGGTTCATAGGCAGATGGTTGTGGTGGTAATAGTTAAGGACCTTCTTCTTGCCTAAGTCTAATGAATACAAATAATGTGATGAGTAACTGACTTTATTACAAAAAAACCTGGAACAATTGCCTCAGTTTATTCTCTGGGCTCATTAGACACGGAATGGTTTCAACACCAAGAATGCTGGCATTTAACTTCACTTATGAGGCCAACTTTAAGAGTATACCCTTTTTCATGTTGTTTTCTACTTCTTCATTTTTGTGTTGGAAATAGATAGGAGTGGAATGTAAGACTACAACCCAAGAATAGGTGGATGAATGCAAATTGTGTCTGGTGTCCCCGTACTCTTACTTGATTCTGGTAGAATTTTATCTGACAGTCACTGAAGGCTTCTCTTCAGCAGTTTTTTCATTAGCCCCTAGGAAAAAGTGGCAAAAATATGGGGTTACTGATTTCATAAAGGCAATGGTAGCTTTTGGGGTAGAGGGAAACAAGCCCAAGAATGCAGTTTGCTTTTACCTAATAATCATTAGCCTGTGTTCTCTGTGAGTTCCAATTACTATCATATATTTTTACATTCATAAAATATATGAGAAACTGTTTCTGCCCTCATGAAGCTTATGATTAAGTGGCTACTGATAGCTTACCTTTGTATTGTATTTTGGAGTTTTTCAAGTGCACAAGCATTGTAACAAAATCCTTTAAGAAAATCTCAAGGGAGGTCGGGTAGGTAGTAAGAAATAGTCCCATTTTAAAACTGAAGAAATTGAGACTCACAGAAGTTAAGTAATCCATCTGGATTGCACAGCAGGTTAATAGCAGAGAGTGTTAATTGTTAATTCATCTAAGTTTCACATTTTAATGTAAAGAGTTATTTATATGTGAAATTTTACTATAAGAACCTTAGGTGAAGTTGGATGTCTGTTTTTAATCTCTTTCGGTAATAATAATGTTCTGACCTAGATTCCTGAAATATAGGTATTTCATCCAGGTTGATTCATATATTGCAGACCTGAACTATTGATAAGATGTCATGAAAAGAAATAGCAGTTGAATTTGTTGGTTGTTGAATCTATTTTGTAGTCAAAATTCTAGTGGTCTCAGAATGACTGGAGTCTACTTACCAGTTAAGGTTTGACTCATCATATGACAGCTGTGGTAGACTTGAAAAAGACATACAGGCAATTAGGAAGTGTGTATTTCAAAGCAGTGAATCACATTTGAAGGATTACTTAAGAAAATGGGATCATGTCTCCTGTATCCTAAAGAAGTCAAATAACATGTTTTTTTCTTTTTAAATAACAAAAACTAGAGACTTTTTCCCCCTTTAACCTTCTTTCCACACAACTTTCATTTCTTATTTCAAATTAGATTTTGTGGTGGTTACTACCTCTCTTAACATAGCCTACTATGAGAGGGTTTAATCTTTCCAGGATGAAAACCACAGAAAATACGGACATGGTCAGCAAATGTCATTATTGCTTTTTACAGGCAGCAGAGAGTATCTGAACCAGTGAGTCTCAAGCCTGGCACATACCAGGGCCACCTGGGGAGCTCGTAAAATTTGCTGCTGCCTGGGCCCTAGTTTACCCAGAGCCACAGAATCTCTAGCGGTGCGGCCCAGGCATTAGCATTATTTTAAAATATTCGTAGCTAATTCTAATTGTGCAGCCAGGGTTGAGAATAGCTAGAAACTCCCACTTCTGTTGGAAAGGAAAGAAATTAAATCAAGGTAATTGATACAAAAGAGTGAACAGCTTATAGTGTCATCTGAATTTCTGAAATCAGTATCTAATGGATATTCTGTTCAGTGTGAAAAAGTGTAATGAAAACATTCAGGTAAGGGGAGGAAATATTTCAAGCAGGAGGATCTTCTGTACTTCTTAAATGTCCCCACTTAGATGGCTATCCCATCTTAGCTTAGACAACTGCTTTGCTTGTGTGGCCCTGGCTTTGAATTAGATTCCTAAAATCAAATGTGTTAAAACACTTATCTGATGCCCAGATTTGAGTCGATTTTTCTGAAAACTTAAATCTATAGGAATGTAAATATGTTTGATTGCCCAGAGCCTTGTTGTATATATCTATCTTTGTCCCTTTATCCTTACAGCTCTACCTGTACAGGGAATGTAAAATGGACACCCTGAAACAATCAGTGGTATATTAGAGCATTTGAAGCCTCATTTGCTTTTTTTTAAAGGTATTTTGGCTAATATAGAAGGGTGTGGGTATCAAATTATCAAAATATTTCTCAGGTTTTCTAGTCACCTAAAGTGTATTCACCTATTTATTACATTTTTCTGTGCATTAACCTTGACATTTATACATTCAGATTAGAATGCCTAGACTCTTCTTTTATGGGCAGGTGGTAATGCCTATTATATTTGTCAAATTCTTCAGTATAAGGGTGTGGGCAGTGGGGTAAGAGAGAGGAGAATTTACATCCTCTTACTGGTAAAGCTGTGTGAACTTCGGCAAATCAGTAACCTCTCCAAGCCTCAGTTTCCTTGTCTGTAAAATGGGAATGATAAAAGTTCCTGTCTCTTAAACTTGTCATGGAGTTTAAAAAAGCTAATGCATGTAAAGCACACGGCACTGTGCCTAGTACATAAGAGTTAAAAATTATGATCATTATTGCTTTTATTGTTATTCAATTCTTTGAAAAAAAAGGTTGAGGGAAAATGAATAATCACTTTGGATTAAGGATTTTTCAGTGGAAAAATTTGCATTTATCCCTTCTGCAAGTATTTGAAATGTAATCATTTGAATGTCTGAAACCTAAAATCAAGAGCTATGACAGCGTATTTCATTTCAAAGGAATGCTGTAAAATCTCATCTATTTTGGTATATGATTTATCAAAGTCACTTTGCCTGCCTCTAACATTTTATGGGAGTGGCTAGGAAATATGCACCCATTAGAAAGGAGAGAAGTGCAGTTTGCTTCTGGCAAGTCACAGGAATTCCTTGGGATTGGGGTGGAGTGGGGTGAGGTGGGATGTGATCCAATCAGGAAAGTGCTGCTAGAAACTCTAATTCTTTTATATATTTTTTTAAACATAGCTTCCAATTCTTATTTGAATATTAATAGATTGACTTATCTCAGAACTAATTTAGGGTGAGAGACAAAACCTTGGGAGCAGAATGTAAAGATAGTCGTGATCTTCCAGTCACTTTACAGAAATGTCTATTTGCTGACCCCCTCCTGGTCACCTTCTCCAGAGCACAAAACTACTACGTATTTTTCTCCTCTTTCAGTATGTCTTAAGTGATATTATTTAGGTGACTTTATGTTACCTCTCATTTCAGAAACAAAATACAAACAGACACAATAAAGGGCTGAATCTAAAGATTAAAGCAATTCGCAAAGAGCGGGAATGGAAACTAAATTCCCCACATTTTTTCCCTTGGCTTTGAATTTTCTTTCCCTTGGGGTAGCTTTTATTTCTCTCTTTTCACTGATACTAACAGCTTATTACAACTCATGTCTGTCTGTACTGTGTTCCCCTCTTATTAATCTCTCCTTCCATGTCTACACTTTGAATAGCAGTTTCCAAAGTCGAGAATCATTACTTCCTTAGCTCTTGAGGGTGAAAGCCAATGTATACATTTGTGGTTGGAATCTTACCCAGTTATTCTGTTAGTTACAAAAGTAAGCATTGATTGATGTGTGATAGGAGAAGAGTGTCTAATTTCAGGAATATTTTATTTTGGGAGCAGGTGAGGTTTTTGTTCAATGAATTCTCCATGAAAGCACTAATATTTATCTCTACAGACTATGATTTTTCTATTCCTGTGACCATTGGAGTCCGTTCTCACACTTTCTCTTCTATATTAGGCACATTTGAGACTTCCCTGGTAGTCCAGGGGTTAAGACTCCGTGCTTCCACCATAGGGGGTGCAGGTTCGAACCCTGCCCGGGGAAGCTCCACATGCCGCCCTGTGCGGTGTGGCCAAAAAAAAAAAAAAGTGTATATTAGGCATGCTTGCTCATTGCTAAACCTTTTCAGTTATTCGTGATCCTAATTAGAATTTCTAGATGAATTAAAATGCATTTCCTTTTAGATGATGTTTCAGACATAGTAATTATTCTACCAGGAGCTTAATGAATCATGCTCTGGGGCAAAGTGGGGATTGGCAGGAGGAAGGAGGGAGGTGAAGAAAAGTAAAAAAACACAGGCATGTATCAGGAAAAACTCCAGCCAGGGTTGATGGGCTGAGCTTTACTGATGCTGCTTTATGATATGTGTCAAAATAAATGCAGGAAACAGCTTTTGCTTCAAAATTTAGAACGTTGTGGTAACTGATATTTAAGTGAAGGAATGTTACAGTTGAAAGAGCTGACCTAAAACTCTTTCCAAAGCTATCAATTTTATTTATTAAACTTACTGAAGAAAAGTGACAAGAAAAGGCATAGATCATTTATTTATTTGACAAGGTACTCAGAGTTCTTTTTCTTAGTAGAGCAGCAATTAAGATGGGTTTTATTATGCTCAGCATGTGTGTTTGCCCAGTTTGAAATTGTTTACATATTTACTGGCAAGGCACTAATGAAAATAAATCAGCCCAACGGACTTTTATCTCCCTGTCTGTGGAACACTGTGAAAGGTGCATTTTTAATGGATGATGACCACAGTTGTTTTTAAAGGATTCCTGAATGAAGTCATGAAGTCTTAAGAATTTTGGAACCCAAAGTTTTGACTCATGTTACAATTTGAGTAACTGCTTTATACAAAAGGGCCTGGTCTAATTTTTAGCCTGTGCTTCATTCTTGCAAGTTGGAGGCTCATTTGCTGAGGATAATATTTATAAGTCCCATAATTAAGGAAATTCTTTAGTTAGACGTACTTGTGAGAAAAGAGATACATCTAGGTCACTTTAGGGCACCATTTCTCAAATCAGGTGTCCTGTGCTACACGTTGGCAGTTATGTGTGCTTCGAAATAGACTGCTAAATAGGATTAAACTCTTTTTTTTTGGAGCAAGATTTCTAAGAGATTTTAAAATGCAAGTGGACATTGCAACTAATCAGGAAAGGACATGGCATTCAGCATTTCCCAGACTATTACCAAGCAGTATCTATTCTCATCTCTTAGAACTCTAAAGTTTCTCAGAACATAGGGGAAAGCTGCCAGGAGTGATAGGGTTCTTCATAAGTACACAGCTGGCAGTCAGCCCCTCTGGGCCCCCATGCATTGGGCCTAAAGTACACTGGCGTGCCTGATTCAAGAGCAGGGCTTGTGACCCTCTTCTCTGTGCTACTTGTATTTGTACTTCCTGAGAGGGAGGAATGAAGTCTATTGGCCACTATCCAATATGGGGCACTCCTGCTGATCTGTCTTTAACCATGGTGCCCCAGAGCACTCTGGCCTCAGCAGGAATTCCTGGACCAGTTGGCTGTGGCCAAGCTAGTAATATGAAATGGCCCAAACCACAGAATTTTGGTGCTGTTTTTCCTTAGATGGAGGCTATGTCAGGTAGTTAAAATTTAAGGGCTGTTCTGTTTAGGTGGCATTCATCTCCAGGTAAGATAGTTACTCATTCATTCAGCAGTATTAGATACCTATTATGTATTGAGCACCACGTTGGGCTATGGGGATACAAATGTGAGTAAGATCTTATGGGTCATTTAAACAGTTCACATAATGGTTGTTCTTGCTTGCTTCATAAGATACTATTTGGATATAAAATCAGTCACTTCATTTTTTTATATATATATATATATATATATATAGGCTACATTGGGTCTTTGTTGTGGTGCGCGGGCTTCTCATTGCGGTGGCTTCTCTTGTTGTGGAGCATGGGCTCTAGGCGTGCAGGCTTCAGCAGTTGCAGCATGTGGGCTCAGTAGTTGCAGCACGCGGGCCTAGAGCATGCGGGCTTCAGTAGTTGCAGCGCGTGGGCTCAGTAGTTGTGGCTCACGGGCTCGCGGGCTCTAGAGCGCAGGTTCGGTAGTTGTGGTGCACAGGCTCAGTTGCTCCGTGGCATGTGGGATCTTCCTGGACCAGGGATCGAAACTATGTCCCCTGCATTGGCAGGAAGATTCTTAACCACTGCGCCACCAGAGAAGTCCCAGTCACTTCATTTTTGAAAGTCAGTATGGGTGATTAAAATATGTATACATAGCATCCTAGTTATTTTCCTGTTACTATTTGATCTTATGAGTCTAAATGTTCTGTAGTATTCCCCCACAGAAACCAGTACCAGGTAGTGCTAGCACAGGCGTGGGGTACCAGGAATGCACTACTTGTTGGGTGTTTAATTGCTAACAAGGCAGATTATGACTTCTTTCTCATGCTTCTTTCCTGGCCCAGTTAGCTGTGGCCAAGCTAGTAACATGAAATGGCCTAAACCACAGGCGAAGTACAAATCTGCATGATGCCGTCTTTTTTTCCCTTGTGCATTCTCAGGACAGGCAGCCCACAGGGCACTTGACCGATCGTAGGGCAGGAAAAGAACACGGCAGCAGCATCCGCAGCACTGCCAGAAGGAACACTTCTGTGGCACTTGTGTGGATCTTTGCTGCCTGTGGGCTACTCATCCCTGTGCTTCAGTGCAGGCCTTGATGAAGAAGAGAAGTCCAGGGCAAGAGAAAAATTAATTTGTTCTCTTATCTGAGTTTAGAAGGATTCTGGACTCATGGCTTCCTAGGCTTCAAGTTCAATACTGCAGTGTAGAGGGAGCCCTACACTGCTGGGTTCTGATTAAATATGTTGTAAATTATACGCAGTAACATCAACAGGTTAAATATCTATTTGGGTTAAAAAAAAAGGAAAGATTTCCAGCCAGGAAGTTTAGATATATCTATTTGAGTATACTTCATAGTTAAAGAAAGTTGGGATATCTTGGGATAGAAAGGGTACAAGGCAAAATTACTGAATTTACTTTTTTTTTTTTTTTAAATATTTTTTTTTTTTTTACGGTACGCGGGCCTCTCACTGTTGTGGTCTCTCCCGTTGCGGAGCACAGGCTCCGGACGCGCAGGCTCAGCGGCCACGGCTCGCGGGCCCAGCCGCTCCGCGGCATGTGGGATCTTCCCGGACCAGGGCACGAACCCACGTCCCCTGTATCGGCAGGCGGACTCTCAACAACTGTGCCACCAGGGAAGCCCTGAATTTACTTTTGACATTGACACCAGTTGCTAAAAAGATTGTTTTGGATTACTTTTCATTCATAGACAGAGACAGTGAATGGGGAAAGATACTGTTCCTGGGCCTTCTCCTCAGAACCCCATCACTCATCCTTCTTTTGATTAATATTGTGCAAAGCAACAATCTCATGCATTGTTCTTTATGGGTTCATTAGGTAAATGCTGACCCCAGAACTAAGTGTTAGCACTGCTTTTCCTTTGGGCAGGTCTTTGTGCATGTGTTCTTCACAGTTTTTTTCGCTGTTGTGGCCTCTCCCGTTGCGGAGCACAGGCTCCGGACGCGCAGGCTCAGCGGCCATGGCTCACGGGCCCAGCCGCTCCGCGGCATGTGGGATCTTCCTGGACCGGGACACGAACCTGTGTCCCCTGCATCGGCAGGCGGACTCTCAACCACTGCGCCACCAGGGAAGCCTCCATTTTCACACTTTTCTGAGAGCTTACTCACCGCGTGGCAGGCACTATGCAAGGCACCTGGGGAAATAAAACAGTGCACAAGGCACACTCCCTGCCATCACTGACAGGGACAAAAGTAAACATAATATAAAACATGGAATGTGTGCGGTACACTCCATACAAGGTGGTGTAAAGGAAGTTGTAACAGCTCTGTAGAATATGATCATGACTAGGCAGATTCTGGCCACTGTTGGATTGGTGTGGACCAGTTTGTGCATAAGCTGCATAAGGACCACAGGCAACCAAATGGCAACCTCATTTTGGGTAAACATGGACCTCATGTTATTGTATTCTTTCAGAACTGTACTTTGCAACTTCTCAGCACTCTTGAAACAACAGGCTGTGACACCATAGCTTTTGTTCCTTTTGGACAAGTTCACCTTCTGGGAACATAAATGGGTACTTGGTATATTGTAGGTTATCACCAGCCTCCAGCATGGTTTACAGTCTTGTCTGGTGCTCAGTGTTTCAGGAGCAGGTCTAAGATATGCCTTTCTTTAAGACAAATTGTTCTCTGATTTATGATAATAAATATTTTAATATTTTAATGAAGGAGCTTTCTAACTTTTATTACATATTACCTCTTTTAAAAGATCATATTCACTTACCATAAATCATTGATTTTAAAGCACATATTTTTTCGTATTTTAACATTTTTGAAATCAGGATGTGTTTTACAATCAGTGGCCTGCCATCATTTAGTTACCAGTATTCCTCCTTATTCCTTAAAAAAATCTTAAAGACACGTGATTCAACTGGGGGAGCATTGGAGGCCCTCCACCCCTGCCCATGTTTTTGGTACCTGATACACTAAAGGAATTCAGGGATTCATGCCCCTTGGGTCCTACAGTTGTAAGAAAACCAGGGCACCTTATCTTACATCCGGACATATTATTGTGTCCTCTCCTTTGTGAGAGAGGGAACAATGGTATAGATAGATACGGGATAAAATTGGTTCATGAATTTATACTGTTTCATAATGACTTCATCTAACATTCAGGGAATGCTACAAAGTATATATTCTTCCACTGTGCACTATACCCATGGACATATTTGAAGAATATAACAGGTGTGAAAGATACTCCTATATAATAAGCTAAATGACTATGAGAGGTGTAATAATACAGTATATGAATAATACCAAATGACAGGGTCAGTTACTCAGTATAAGTCCTGAGCTGGAAGAGGTTACTTTGGGTTGGGAAAAGTTAATGGAAGGTATGAGAGGTAAACCGGCTTTTGAAAACAATAAAAGATTTGGATAAGAAGAAATGGAGATGAGGGAAAATATGTTCTCTTCCCTAAAATTTTTTAAACATCTATCTCCATTAGAGGAATTCAAAGTGAATATGTAGTTTTAGGCTCTTTTTTTTTTTAACATCTTTATTGGAATATAATTGCTTTACAATAGTGTGTTAGTTTCTGCTTTATAACAAAGTGAATCAGCTATCATATACGTATATCCCCATATCTCCTCCCTCTTGCGTCTCCCTCCCACCCTCCCTATCCCTGAACATGCAGTTGAAAATACAGCATACATTTATGACATTGGCTGTTTTACTAAGAACCAATTAGAATATATCTGCTTTTCTGGGAATTATGAATATTTTTCACTAACTTGGGGTGGCAAAGGAAGACAACAAAGCACTGACTCATCTTTGAGATAGTGCAGAAAGGATTAGCTGGGAAGACTTAACTCCAGAGATGTTTCAAGGGGACTGGCTATCTTAGACCTGAGTGTGAAGTGAGTATAACCCATGACTCACAGAGAACTCTTGACATGGGTAAAATGACTAAGCCATTTTCATTTGAAACAAGCTGGACTAGGCCACACTTGGATTATTTAGCAGGAAATTATGAGGTCTTCTAAATAAACAAGCCACAGTTTGCCAAATAGTCTCAGCTTCCCTTGTGGTTATGCCACTTACCTTTCCAGTCATCACAGTGAGCCCCTTCTTCCTGAGCTCGGACTATGAAATGCTGTGCTACCTGCAGGACTTAGCTGAGGGCTCATTTTTATTCTTAAATGGGCCAGATTTCCCCTTTCCCTTTTCTTGTTTTTAAAAAAATAGTTTACTGTTTTTATTTATTTATTTATTTATTTAGGGCTGCTTTGGGTTTTTGTTGCTGCGTGCGGGCTTTTCTCTAGTTGCGGCGAGCAGGGGCTACTCTTCGTTGTGGTGTGCAGGCTTCTTGCCGTGGTGGCTTCTCTTGTTGCAGAGCACAGGCTCTAGGCGCCCGGGCTTCAGTAGCTGCAGCACGCAGGCTCAGTAGTTGTGGCTTGTGGGCTCTAGAGCGCAGGCTCAGTAGTTGTGGCACACGGGCTTAGTTGCTCCGCGGCATGTGGGATCTTCCCGGACCAGGGTTTGAACCCTTGTCCCCTGCATTGGCAGGCAGATTCTTAACCACTGCGCCACTAGGGAAGTCCCCCCTTTCCCTTTTCAGTTATTTCCTTCCTTGCTTCTTCTAACACTTTAAAGCTCAGTTTGAGTGCTCCAGGACAGTTTATCAATAAAGTTTGAGGTTATGCCTTTATATTTGCAGTATAAATCTAAACTTTAAAAACAAGTGATGAAGACCCACTCTGCTATCATGAACACCAGATCATGTTGCTTATTTAACATTTTTCTTTCTATTTTCTGCTTATCTTTGGTTCTAATAATTAAAAGCCCTATGCAACACATTTAAAAATTCTTCCATTTTAACAATTTTTCTCCCAGACTTGGGGCATCAGATTCCCCTTCTATACATCTGTTCCATTCTTTCTATCTGCTGGAGGATTGGTTATCCACCATGTTGCACCCTAGATACTTTTGTAAAATACTGCTGCCCAGGCCCTATCCAGAGAGATTTTAATTTATTTGTCTGAAGTAGGGTTCAGAATCAGAATATTTTTAAATTGAGATCTAGTTGATATATAATATTATGTTAGTTTCAGATGTATAACATAATGGTTTGATATTTGTATATATTGTGAAATATTCACCACAGTAAGTCTAGTTAACATCCACCATCACACATAGTTACATATTTTTTTGTGTATGATGAGATCGTTTAAGATTTACTCTTAGCAGCTTTTAAATATACAATATATCATTATTAACTGTAGTCACCATGCTGTGCATTACATCTCCATGACTTATTTATTTTACAACTGGAAGTTTGTATCTTTTGACCACCTTACCCTTTTTGCCCAACCTTCACCCTCTGCCTCTGTCAACTACCAATCTACTCTCCCTATCTATGAGGTTTTGGGGTTTTCGTTATTGTTTCTTTTGTTTGTTTGTTTGTTTTTCTTAACTCCTCAGGCAATTGTAGAGCCAGGTTTGAGAAACATTGTATTAGTGTTGAAACCTGGTCAAAACCAGTGAAAATCTCTAAATCAGAGGGCAAGGCCTGTCCAGCTTAATGAATCACAAGGCAGAATATCTCCGGCAGCTACTGGAACAAAGAACTGCTGTGGATATCCAGAAATTCTTGGGCCCCAGTGCTGAATTATCCCTAGATTCAGGATTTTGACTCCTTTGTCTGTTTCTTCCCTCTAGCTTCAGAGTGGCACATCCAGTCACCCTGGGGCAGCTAGTACATACAGTACCTTTATGAAGCTAGATGGTGTCTTCATTGTTTCAGATACCTTGCTGTTTTCTGGGAAATTGTTGGAATAAATGTACAAATGTATGATAACCTTGTAACTGGTACCCCATGGAGTTGTGCAGTGCACAGCCTGCACGACCATACCCTGTGACCCATCATGTTCTTGTTTTTCCTGTTTAAACAAGTCATGACCTGAACTAGTGACCTGGGGACTATAGGCCCCAGATGACAATCGTTGGCAGGCTGGTGTAGGCACAGCAACTAAGATAAAAGGCAACTTTAAAGTCTGAGATGATGGGTTAAGATATTCTCAGAAGGCTCCCTGCCTCATGGCTCTGTCATGTTGCTTAATTTAGCCCAGGTTGCTAGGGAAATGAATTCAAAATTGACCAAGGCAGTGTCTAGAAGTACTGTGTGAATAATAAATTAAATTCATGGCAAATATACCCTTTGCTTGACAACCTTGGATGGATTTATTTGCTTACGCAGAGCTAAAGACTAACATAACCTGCCCAGTCTTGACAAAATCGCTGAGTAAGTCGTGCTTATTTTCAGATTCTTCAGCATCTTCTTTTTTTACTTTTATCTTTTTTTTTAGCATGCTGATAGTTTTAGTTTAATTTAGTTTATTTTTTATTCAATTTATTTAAACTGAAAAGACAAAACAAAACAAAAACTGTTCACCCATTTCTCCCACTCCCCACTGCCCCGCATCTGGCAACTACCAATCTGGTCTCTGTATCTATTAGCGTGGTTACTTATTTATTTTTTAGATTCCACATATAAGAGAGATCATATGGTATTTTTCTTTCTATAACATCTTTTTTGTCCCTTCTGCCTGGAAGTGAACACCTAGAAAAGGCAGCTATGTTACACGTGCAATATTCTGATAGAAGGATTTAGCCCTGCACCTCACTGCCTGGCCAGTGGGTTCCACGGATGGTTCCTGTCTTCATTGCAGTTGCACTTAAGCAGGCCTGATGGTGTAGTTGTGCTGTCTACAGGAACTTTCTGCAATGATGGAATGGTCTATAATCTGTGCTATCCAATAAGATATGTTCGTGTATATGTATGTATGTGTGCGTGTATCACTAACTCTATGTGGCTATGTACAGAGCACTTGAAGTGTGGCTAGGGAAACTGAGGGATTGAACTTCTAATTTTAAATACGTTTAATCAATTTCATTTAAAATTTAAATAGCTGCAGGTGGCTAGTGGCTGCCATACTGGACAGTGCAGGTCTCAGAGAGAGGTCTTGTCTAGAGTGGGAGGAAACTCATATTTGTTGTGCACCTTCCCATCCTCAGGGACTTTTGTTTTGATGATCTGATTTAATCTCATGAAACCTCACAGGGTAGATATTATTCTCTCCATCTTATAGAATGAAAAGAACTGAAGCTCAGAGAATCAATCGCCCATATTATATGACTGATAAATGATCAAATCAGCACTCAAACCTTGGTCACTTTGGTTCCAAAGCCTGTGCTTGAAGTTTTCTTGGGGAGGTGGTCTTCACTGTGAAGAGTAAGAAACGAAATTTCGAATGAAAGCATTAACGATAACCGCCAAAACACTGCCATCAAACGTCACCAAATGATAAGAAGAGAATTGCCCAGAGAGGAGAAGGGAGTGTGTGCTGGTGCTGGGCAGAAGCAACACCTAGTGGACGGGGGTGGGGGGAGGGGTGGCAGGAAGAGGAGGGACTAAAGCCACTGTGCCAGTGACAACAGGTTTCCCTCAGTGTGGCCTCCTCAGCGTGTCATAGACAGAGTCATGTGCTCTGTCCTTACTATTTCCTTTCTCCGTCAGATTAAAATTGGGCTTTAGTACTCTAAATAGAACCATCAGAAGCTCGCTTATTAGTCGTTGCTGAGGACTGAGTACAGGTACATCTGGGAGTTGCCAGCTTCTTCTCCTCAAAGCCCACAAACCCTGCCAAGGGCAGGACCTCTGTTGAATGGCTTCTCGCCTCACCTCCCACTTCCTCTCTTCCTTTATTTCTTAAGATGCTCAGAATCCGTATTTATTGTCCTGTGTTCTGCTTTATTCATGGCTATTCCCCACATCTAGTGAATATGCAATCACCCTCGAGGCCGTGGTTCTCAGCCCTGGCTACATCAGAATTAACAGTTGCACTTTAAAAAATCCAGCTGCCAGATATCTGCCCAAACCAACCGAGTCTGAATTTCTGGGAGTGGGGTCCCACCATCAGTATGTTTTACCAGTTTTCCAAGTGTGTAGGAAGGGCTGAGAAGCACAGTCCTTGCTGATGAGCCATCTGGGTGCTTCCCAGAGTTCTATTGTTCCCAGATATTTCGAACCCAGGGCACTAGGTAGATGAGGGTTGTGGGTGGAAAAGGGTGAGTGTTGCAGGTGATAAGAAACAGGCAGTTTGAAAATGACTCAGGGGACCTGAAGAGAAGTGGCAGGGGCCCCTCAGGGGGCTTTTTTCACAAGCCATTGTGGATAATGGGTGGAGAACAGGAATCCCTGATGGAAGAGGGAGCATCAGGGTGAACTATCAATAGTGACATTTCTTCCATTTGATGCCATTTGTTGAGAACCTTTTGTACCAGCCCCTGCTGTAGCAGCACAAAGGTAGATAAGAAGCGTGTCTCCCATGGAAAGAGTTGCAGGGTCTGGAATCAACAAAAAGAAGAGAAAAATTAGGGAGAAAACCTCATTTGACCAAGTAGGAGTAACCTGCTTTTAACTGTTTGTGTATGTTTGCCATTTATTACCCAGCACAATTAGCTCTCAGACACATCAATAAATGTGTGTCAGGTTCTCTTTGTAAGTTGTAAGTTGTATTCAGCTGCAGCAGTATCCTCTATTTATATCTTCTTAGCCTTCATGTGGTCTGTTTGTGCACAGTTTAAACAAATTGAAAGGAACCTGAGTGCCATGTCCACCTGCAACTTCTCCTAAAAGGATTATGTGTGAAGTAAATGTCTATAAATTTTTTGGAAATGCATTATATAAGCCCACTCATCTTCTTTCACACCCCCTTGCCAACCCATTCCCTCTACCACATCACAACTAACAAGTTTCCATTTCTAACCATAGCCTAAATCAAAGTATTTTCTGTGCTTTGATGGGGCCATAAATGGGAGAAGTAAAGGAAAACTTCCCTGTTGGTCTCAAGGTTCTGTGTTCGGGGGAGCAGCACAAGGTCCTCTTCTGCCCTGGAGGCTACATCAAGTATGTCTCCATGGCTTTGTGCCTGCTTGCCACGTGCTTCAGCATCAGCATTCACTTGAAAAACTATCTTCATTTATCGTGAGTGTAGTGCTCAGGGTGGGGACCTCACGCAGGAGAAGGGGGGAGCTTGAGGACGACAAGCATTCCTATCCTCTGGGCACTTGACTTCCTCTTTGTACCCTCATAGATAACATAAACAAGGCATCAATTAGTTTCATCTGTCTTTGTATTTTATATAAATGGAATCATACAATGTGCACACTTTTGTGTCTGGCTTCTTTCATGTAACACTATGCTTGTGAGATTCATTCTTGTTGTTGTGTGTAGTTGTAGATCGTTTACCTTCACAGTGATAGAGTTTTCTACTGTGTGAATATCCATTCAAATCCATTTATCCATTCAACTGTTGATGGATATTTGCGATAGTTTTCAGTTTGAGGTTGTTACAATTGCTGCTATGAACAATCTGGTACAAGTAATCCAGTGAATGTATATACAAATTTCTGTTGGGAATATACCTAAAATTGGACTTGTCGTGGGATAGGGAATGTGTGCATTCAGTTTAAATAGATACTTCCAAACAGATTTCCAAAGCAGTTGTACTAATTCTCCTGTCCACCAGCAGTGTATGAAAGCCCTGGTACCTCCACTTGGCCTTTTCTATCTTTTCATTTTCGGCATCCTGGTGTGTGTGTGTGTAGGATCACACTGTGATTTTAATTTGCAATTTCTTGGTGACTATTGGAGTTGAGCGTCTGTCGTGTTTATTGGCCATCTATAAGTAATTTCTGCTGCTTGTTTTATTATGGTTATTTTAATAACTTATAGACAAATTTCTTATCCTACTTTTTCACTAGGAGTTTTCATAACTTCTTTTTTTACTGCTACAACATCATGGAGAAATCAAATTCCCTTTTCTTAGGCTAATACAGTCATTGTCTTAAATTGTTCAGTTACCTGGTCATTAAAGGAACAACTGTTGTCTCTCAAAGCAAAGAGGAGGATTTCACTGAAATCAAATGATTTAATGTATAATAAATGTGAACAGGTTGAGGGAAAATGATGCAGTCATTTTGGAATGTATGACTGATATATCTTTAGATATTTTGTATCAGTTATATCTTCCTCAAAAGACAGTCAGCCTTAGTGCTGAAAGAACAAGCTAGCGAAGACCTTATTGTGATGGAGTTTGTTTTCTGAATGAGAATACCGTTCTAGAGTTGACATGCCACGGATAAAATTTGATGTAAATCAAATGAGCTATTGTTTAAGAGTCCTTTCCTGTTACTGGAATTCAAGGCTGCCAAGCTGTTCTGTGAAGTGCAGTGATGGAACTTCAGGGAAGGCGTCCACAGTTAGGTGAGTTGGATAAACTCATTAAACTAACAGATTCGAGCACTGGGGGCTTTGCTCAAGACCACATGGGCGGTGTGACAACCAAGAATAGAAAAGCTGGAGGAAAGCAGGAGTCACAGAAATATCATAAGCAATATTATCTGATCCTATCTTCATTTTTCTCTTCTAAGCAAATACACAAGGGATTTATTGCCTGTCAGTGAGTGACAACAGTATATAAAAAGGACTGGTTCTCCTTGTTGGAGAAAAATATTTTAGTTGGTCATATATTGCTGACTGAACCATCTTATCCTTTGAAGCATCAATAGAATTTAAACTGATCCTGAATCTTTCCAAATTGCTTGTTGAGATATTTTTCTACACAGAGAATATTCTTAAGAAAATGTTTAAATCAAGGACAGTTTTCTCATAACTTTAATTTCTTTGACCTCTACTCCATGGATCAAGAGTACACACAGTGCAGATCTCTCTCTTCACCTGTCAGTTCTTGCTCACACGTGTGCTGGGTTGGCCTTAGCAGTAAATGGATCAGTGCTGTACTGGCAGGGCCCTGAGGCTTGACCATCTAACATCTCATCCCTGTGCCTGTCGTTCTATAACTGCTATATTCCTTTGAGTTTTGAAGGCTTCGGGGTTTCGGAATGAACTTTTAAAAATACATGTAAACTTGGTAGAGGACCCACTTGAAATTTTTCTCATTTGACATCTTAGCAAGGATTTGCTAAAATAGATCCTGCACAGGAAAGAGGGGGAGATGGGAGGGAAGTTATGAGAGAAGAAATGAGTTCGAGACCCAATTTTACAGTCCAATCTTGATTCTGTCCAAAAAATTTACCAAAATTAACACTCCTAAAAGTTATACATACATTTACTTCTTATCCCAGGAGCATCACAAATTTGAGGGTACAATGTATTTTGGAACAGATATCAAGAAATGTGCTCAAATACATTTTCTGCCATTATGAAATTTGCCCTGAGGTCAAACATTGATTTTTTTATATGTCTCCATTTTCAGCCATTTCCTCCTAGAGATGATGGGTGTGACAACAGAGAGGAAGGGAGACAATTAATTATTTCTCTTTGTTACTGGCCTTTGCCTCTAAAATTTCTTCTGGACCATCAAACTAGCACATTCCCTCTGCCTCTAAACAGCTCATGTTTAAAAAATATTTTGAGAGAATTCTTCCACTTTTTTCCATTCTGTCATGAAAATCCCTGGTTATACGTTCTAGAGAAACTTGATACAAGTAATAAACAGGAAAAAAATAGTTCACTGAAAGGACCACCTTATAGAGCTCTCCTTGAGCTCCAGATCGGCTCTCTGACACCCCCTTTTCTCCTTCCTTTTGGAAATGCCTGAATTGTACCTTCATGGGTGGTAAACTCTTTGTGCTTCAAGGAGGGAGAGATGAAGATCTGCCTGACTTTGCTGAAGTTAGTCAATTACCACTTTGGGATGGTAGCAGATGTTACTGCCTGGAAGATACATTGACCTTTGATTTGAAAGAAATCAGGGCTGTCAAGTTTCAGATAATTGTGTCTTAGATAATTCACAGCTCATCTGGGGCCCTTGGCTCTTTTATTGACAGTAAGCCATATTTTAACCTATCCTCAGATATACAAAGTCTATTCATCGACTCAATGAGTCACTAATTTCCTTTAAATTTTCATTAAAAGCAGAGACATTACTAAAGAGCTTGTATTAGTCACACTTTGATCCAGCTTCAGTTAGACATTTGAGGCAAGAATGGGCAACGAAACAAATGATGTCAAAAAAGAGAGGCTAGTACAGCTATTGGATACTCCACTCTTCATGTCCAACAAATATGGGAAAATGTGAAGGACCTGTTGGAATGGCATCTGGTCGGCCAGTGTGACAGCTGCAGAGGGAATGGATATTATATTATTGAAGATGGTTTGTGTAAGCTCTCATGTTTGCCCTGTCTCATCCTCCCTTCCCTGTCCTCACTTCTACTATGACATTCTTTGCTTTCCTTCCTTCCAGGGAAACGGTACATCTGCTTAAGACATAGAGTTTCTATTGAAGGACACAAGTAATTCAAAAGCTATTTGTGTTCAGATATTACTTACCTATTTTAAATAGCCCAGCCATGATGAAATACTAGCATAGCAGAATCTAAAATAGTTTGGCCCAGCTTATTAAGTTGTTATGATGCACATTACAGCTCATTTGTGGTAATTAATTAGTGGAGAGAGGATAAAGCCTCAGCCTTGATTGTTTCTATCTAACAAATGTTTTGGAGGAGAGTTCATTTATTAAGAAGAGCACAACTGAAAAGAGTACATATGCAAAAAGCTCCTTTTGTTCTCCCTTCACTTTACATTCTTTTCCAAGGCTATTATTTAAAATAAATTTTTTAAAGCTCTAAATAGAAACATGCACTGTGTTCCTTTGCCAGTGGTCTTTTTGACTAAACTGACATTTCCTAAGTCACCATGTTTGCATGCAATGTTTTCTTCTCCTAGTGGTTCCTGGCAGATCTTTGTGCTTTTAACCCTTTCAAATCCTTAGAGTATTTAGGGGATAGAGTTGGAGAAATGATGCAACACAATTTTCTCCCTCTCCTTGTCAAGCCTCCAGAGTAGGATGAGATGACTAAGTATAGTTTTTTGGGTTTTTTTTTGGCGGTACGCGGGCCTCTCACTGATGTGGCCTCTCCCGTTGTGGCCTCTCCCGTTGCGGAGCACAGGCTCCGGACGCGCAGGCTCAGCGGCCATGGCTCACGGGCCCAGCCGCTCCGTGGCATATGGGATCTTCCCGGACCAGGGCACGAACCCGTGTCCCCTCCACCGGCAGGCAGACTCCCAACCACTGCGCCACCAGGGAAACCCCTAAGTGTAGTTTTGTAGAGTCAAAATAGCAATATAAAACCCATACTAAAGATATACAGTATGTTGATATTGGTTTGCCAAACTAGCATCACTATTTTTTATGCATATCCATTTTTTACACGTCAACATGCAAACAGTAATAATTCTTCAATTATTTAGCTCTTAATAGTTTTCAAAGTAGCCATATTTTATATATGTATAAAATTTTATTTTGTCATCTTCCTAACACTGAAGCAGGCTGGGAAAAATGCTATAACCTTCCATTTACAAATAAGGGAACTGAGATGAAAAGATGCTAAGGCAGCAGTCCCCAAACTTTTTGGCATCAGGGAACCAGGGACCGGTTTTGTGCAAGACAGGTTTTCCACAGACGGGGCAAGGGGGAGGGTTCAGGCAGTGATGCGAGCGAGCAATGGGGAGCGGCAGATGAAGCTTCACTCGCTCGCCCACCGCTCACCTCTTGCTGTGCGGCCCTGTTCCTAACAGGCCGAGGTCCCAGGATGAGGGCCTGGGGCCCCCTGTGCTAAGGGATTTGGCTGAAAGCATACAACTGCCTTTAGAGGAAATCAGAGACAGGCCTGGCCTTCTGATGCTCAGCTGGTGCATATTCCTCTGTATAAATGTTACTAGAATTTTAAACACACAGAAAATAAATATTTCAGATACCCACATATCCACCTCCCTAGATTTAACAAACATTAGCCTTCCGTTTATTTGCTTCACGTCATTTTTGTTGGGGCGTTTGTAACCAAGCATTGCCAGTGCATCTGATACTATCCTTTCCCCATCTCTTTTTCATCCCCCCTGCCCTCCCTTGAGAGTTACCATTATCCTGAATTTGTTGGGAAGCATTCTCATGAAAGTTTTGAGACTTTTACTCTATATGTACATGTCTGTGAACATGTATGATATTGCTATGTTTTAAATTTTCACATATGTGGAATCATATGTACCATTTTGCAAGTTCAGTTCGGTCCTGTCTCTTCAGTAATGTTTCTAAAATTTATCCATGTAGATCTAGTTCATTCATTTCAAGAGCTGCATATTATTCCACTGTATGAATAAGCCACTGTCTATTCATCTATTCCTTATTTATGGACATTTAGGTTATTGTCCATTTTTCCCTATTTCAAACAGTGCAGGAAAGAACATCTTTGTGCAGTTCTCCTTGGCCACAGGTGCAGTAATTTCTCCGGGCCTGAAGGATATACCTGGGCATTTAATTAAAATGCTATGTACATTTTCAGCTTTTCTAGGTATTATCATATTGTTTTCCAGAGTAGTTGTACCAATTCGTTCTCTCACAACCAACATGTAAACTCTTTCTTCACAATCTCTCCAACAATTGGTGTTACAAGTTTTTATGTTATTCCTCCCCCCACCCCGTACTATTGGTGTATAATGATTTCTCCTTGTTTTTATTTAATTCTGATAAGTCTGCTTACCTTTTCTGATATTTATTGATCATTGAGATATCTTCTATAATTAACTGATTATATTATTTTCTTCTTTTGTTTTTTCTGTTAAACTTTTTTGCATTTTTCTTATTATTTATAGGAATTCCATATATATTCTGGATACTTTAGCAATTATATACTTTGCAAATATCTTCTCCCAATATGTCTCTTGTCTCAACTTTGCTTATGGTGACTTTTATTACTATAGAAGATTTTGATTGTAATGTGCAGTATGATTTATCAGTATTTTCCCTTATATTTTGTAGTATTCTGACTTTTAAGAAATCTGATATCATAAAGATACTCACCTATATTATTTTTCTAAAGGATTAAAGCTTTGCATTTCACACACAGGTCTTACATTCATTTTGAACTTATTTTTGTGGATGGTGAGTGAGAGAGATCTACTTTTTTTAAAAATATAAATTTATTTATTTATTTATTTTTGGCTGTGTTGGGTCTTCGTTGCTGCTCGCGGGCTTTCTCTAGTTGCGGCAAGTGGGGGCTACTCTACGTTGTGGTGTGCGGGCTTCTCATTGCGGTGGCCTCTCTTGTTGCGTAGCACGGGCTCTAGGCACACGGGCTTCAGTAGTTGTGGTGCGCGGACTCAGTAGTTGTGGCTCACAGACGCTAGAGCGCAGGCTCAGCAGTTGTGGCACATGGGCTTAGCTGCTCCGCGGCATTTGGGATCTTTCCAGACCAGGGATCGAGCCCACGTCCCCTGCATTGGCAGGCAGATTCTTAACCTCTGCACCACCAGGGAAGTTCTAGAGAGATCTACTTTTATCTCTTCCTTGTGAATAACCAGTTGTCCCAATGCCTTTTACAGAATATTCCATATTTAAGCTGTTGATTTTTAAGAATTTAGTTTTTATTTTCTATCAAATTTGTGTATGTACAAAATATAGATATTCAAGAATTCTATAGTCTTTTTAAAAAATGAAAAATGGAAGTGCTCTGCTATTACATCTCTTACCATTTCCCCCACCCCAGATACAAACATTATTTTACTCTTTTGATCTTTATAAACTTAAGAAAAACCTTTTTTCTCTTAATAATATGCTTGTGTTACCAATATTTAATTTTTCATTTTGGGGCATTATTCTTTAACTTTAAATTTTGGAAGATGAGGATTCTTTTCCTGTTTCTACTCTTCTAAAATAGTATTATTGTAATTGTATTATTTCAGATTTAAATCATTTTAATATGTAAACTATTTACAAATGAATTGTGTACTACAAGAATTACTTTTCCTTTCCTGCATAATTTTAGTATGTTTTTCCTAGATTTAGTGTCTTATTTTATTCTTATTTTTTCCTATGTTCTTATAATTATACTCAACCTTTCTCTAATTTATATAAATCTCCTCTCATGTTTAAATACTTCCATTTTCTGACAACATCATCTTAAAATTTTTTATTGAGATACAATTCACAAGTTACATTATATTAGTTTCAGATGTATAATGTAATGATTTTGATATTTGTATATATTACTAAATGGTCACCATGATAAGTCTATTTAACATCCATTGACACACACAGCTAAAATTTTTTTCTTGTGTGGTGATGGAATATTTATTAAACCAACATTGCAGTAATCTATTTTCGGAGAATAGAAACAGGAAAGAACCCTCATCTTCCAAAGTTTGAAGTTAAAGAATAATGCCCCAAAGTAAAAAAAATTAAGAACTGGTAACATAAGCATATTATTAAGAGATAAAAGGTTTGTTTGCTTGTTTGTTTTTTAAAGTTTATAAAGAGTGAAAGAGTATTTGGAAGAAGCTGATGTGTGTTTGGTGTCTTCTTCCTGCCTGGGAGAGGTGGGCAGGAGGCACTCAGAAGGCCGTAATGAGGAGAAAAGTCAGTAAGTGGGAGGGCTGATGATTTGGAAGACCAAGGATACATGAGTTTTCTGTGAGCCAAGTGAAGGTAGCCAGGCTTGCATTGTCTTCAAGCAAACTCCCCCAGGAGCTTCCTCCTAGGCAAGGAGACCCCAGAGGTAAGAGAGTGTGGGTGCACTTTTGGGGTCAAGACCTGGGAGAGTACATTAGAGATCAATTGGAAAGTGCATTGTTGCAATGTGGAGGTTCTAAGGTAGGCGGCTGTCTCTCAAAGGGCTCTCAAATTTACTTTTGAGTTCCCGCCACCCAGAGGACACTTACAGCCAGATTTCAACAGCACCATGGAGGGTCCAACAGAGATGTTCTCAGTCATAACAAGTTTGCCATACAATGAAGCACTTTGTAAACACTCCTGAAGGAAGTACTCTAATAAGAAAAGGCTAATTCTAGGATATGCAGCCAAAGATATAAGAAATAAGGATGACTAAATATATGTACTGAAGTTCATTTGTCCAAAAACTTATCAGGGGCCAAAGGGAAAAAAACAAAACAACAAGAAACCTTCTTAACATTCTAGAACTAAAATGCTAGATAATATTAGGATGGAGAAGAGAGAAATAGAGACTAAAGGGATGTAAATGTGTCTTAACATTATAGCCTCAATATCTATAGAGCGTCATGATTAAGTAATGTTTATTTTTTTCTCCACCAGAAGTATAAGGATGTTTCTATATCAGAAAATGTCAGTGAATTATTTGTAGTATTAAAAATAAAAATCATGTATTCACTTCAAGAGATGCAGGAAAATTATTTGATAATAGCAGCCAGTAAGTGGAGTGAGTGGAACAGTGGTGAACAGGGAATGTCATAAGAAAATACCCACTTCCCCTTCTCTGTAGGGTGATGACCTTCCTATAGGCAACTCTTGAGTTGGAGGGTGGAGAATCATAACTTTAAATGAAAATAGAGATGTTTTGTTTTGTCTTAGATTGAGTTTCCTAGAAGCAGAAGCTGAGTGTAGAATTCAGGGTCAAACAACTTTTTGAGGAATTCTCTTCAGAAAAAGCCAGTAAGTTTAAGGATAAGGAAGGTGGAGAAGCAGAGCAATGATGTGATTTCAGGTAAAGTCTAGCCTTGGTCTGATTTATGAGGGAGAGGTCTGCAGCATATCCTGCACGGCAGAACTGTCCCTCCTGGAACCAGGAGCTCCTTTGAGAGTTCTCCTGAGAGAATTCTCTGGGAGCCATTCATAGACACAGCAGCTGAGAGGCAGGCCTGCAAGCCCATTAAATGTGATGGAACAGGGTGGGGGGAACACCTAGCTTCTGTCACCTGATTTATTTCTTGGGCTGGAAATTCTAGTTTCTGAATTGCAATCATATTTTACAGCTTAAAGTGATCATAGAATTATTTTCTGTATCCTAAGTGTGCTCAGAAAAGGCATGAGATTGTTCATGTTTCCATCCAGGGGCAGAGGAAGATGTCTCCTGACTCAAAAGGACAGCAGAATACAGAAAACAGAAACAAAATGGCTTTTTATGATAATGCCTCATGAGTCCTACATGTTCAATATGCCACATGTGTGTATACACACATATATCATGCATATATGCATACGTTTACATATTTTATCACATTTCATAGCATACATACATGTATGTACACATATGTATGAATACATACATACATAGATATTTCATCTAGTATCTCTTATAGCTCATAAAAAAAGAATGTTATATTCTTTCAATGATCTTAAAAAGCAGCCACTGTTAACATCCTTATTGTACAAACATTAAAACCTATATGGCTATTACTGCTATAGCAAAAGTATGGATGATACTTATATTTTCTTGTCAGCATTCTACTTCTTTGAAATAAAGAAAGTTGAAAAGAGGGCATTTCTTTTTCTGCCAAAGATCTGGAAACACTTTGTCCCTGGAGTAGACTTCCAGCCAAATGAGGATCTCCATAGGAATGGAAGAAATCACACTCTCTGCTCCAGGATCCTGTGTTTGCCAGGTCACATTGCTTTACTTTGGATTTCTACCATCTAAGCGAGGGTCAGTCCAAGGATCTGAGACCCACCGTGGTGCAGCAGATTGCTGCGCATCGCCAGGGAAATGTGTCCTCTTGCGTCTTTGCCAGGTAAGAATCTGAAGATGAGACGTTTGCATCCCTGGCGCCTCACATTTTGTGCCAAACCAGGACTGCACTGCGAGAAGTCTCCTTGCCAATTTTCCTTTATTAAAAAGATACTCCTTTCCATGCCCAAGAATAACATGGAAAAGGATAACCGTTTAACTATGTTTGACCATGGTCCTGAGGAATTCAGCAGGACCTCACAGAGTTCCAAACTATACATTTTTCAATTCACAAGCAAAGGATGAATGATATACCAACAGCACAATAATAGAAAATGTGTAATTCTTTAGAAGGCTTAACAGTGTCACCGGAGTGCCAAGCATCCATGTTATGAAGGTTGTCATACACCATGGCTATAAACATAGTGTGCTAGCATTACATTTTGAGCAATAATAGAATATGCTTCTTTGAAAGTTGTGAAAGCTGAGCTGCCATTAAGGATTTGGCATTTCATTTTGCTGTATGGAAAGCCATTTAGCATGTGGTTTGACACCCAGCATTTGGGAGTTCGTCCAAGTTCAGTTGTCCTAGACGGTTAACATCTTCTTGTAGAGTTTAGATAGCCCCACTAGCATTCAGGATTTCCAGCCACACACTGTATTATTTTAAAGCACATCTTTTAGTGCCAGACAACGGGCAAATGCTAGTGAAGTTCCAGGTAGAGGCATGTTTATTTGTTTTCTGTGGTTCAGAAACCATTTCCTTTTGCTTGAATAAGACACTGTCTAAAAGCAATTTCCTTTCTCTTTCCATGGCTCCATGAAATGGTAAATTATTAAAATGATCAGGGCTACTGGTATGATAGGGAATGAGAGGTGATCTCGCATTGGAGGAGGTACTGAGCATAGAGAAAGTTTGAAAAAAGGAACATAAATCCCTTCTATGGGACTCAAGGTTGGGTTTTTTTTGTCATTAGTAGTTCCTCTGTCCTCCCTTGATCTACACACACACTCCTTGGTTCCACTACTGCATTATAAAGATGATGCATCTCAGGATGAAGTTCTGTCTTTTAGCCCATGTCACTGCTCGGGAGAGGTCATGAATATGAAGAAAACAATGAACTAGAATTCACAAACAAAACTGAATGAAGTTGCTGAAAAGAAAACTTTGTTTGTAGCTGGATCTCTGTGTACAGAGAGACCCAGTACATCCATACTGGACGGCTAGTCAGAAAAATCTAGATTATGGCCCCTGCTCTGACACCCATGTAACTTTTGGCAAGACCTGTAACCACACTAAGCCTCAGTTTTCACTTTCATGAAATGGTGAAACTAGTTACCTGCTTTGCCAACTCCAAAGAATTATTGTTAAGTGTCAAGTGAGGTAATGTATGTAAAAAAACATCATGAACTGCAAAGTACTTTCCTAATGTTAAATACCAGTAGGACAAAATGTATGTTAAAACTAGAGTTCAGATTGTTTTTTTTAACTTTTTGTCCCTTCCTATTTATTCAGACTGCCACTAGGTCCCAGTCATCTCAATTCCTACTCAGGGCTGGTCTCCTGCCTCCAATCCCATCCTTCAAAATCCTTTCATTCCCTCCTGTGCTATGAAGCTAGGTGAATCTTCCTAAATTACCATTTTCCAGGGAAATATCTTAACTCTTGCAAGCCAGTCAAGTCCCACATAATATTTTAAAATGATAAAAACGAGATGCCACTTTAAAGGAATAATGTAGATGGTAATGTAATGTAGATATCAGTTTAGATCTCTCTGTCCCTTAGGAATCTGGAGAGCTAAATAAATTGATTCCTACTCCTAATTCCATAACCCATCACTGGTCAAAGTAATGTCATGCACATTACTGACATTATGTATACTTCCTCAAGATTGCTAGATTCATCTGAACTTTTTTCCTCCAAATGACAGAAATTACAATTTTATTTATTTATTTATTTTTGCGGTATGCGGGCCTCTCACTGTTGTGGCCTCTCCCGTTGCGGAGGACAGGCTCCGGACACACAGGCTCAGTAGCCATGGCTCACGGGCCTAGCCGCTCCGTGGCATGTGGGATCTTCCCGGACCAGGGCACGAACCCATGTCCCCTGCATCGGCAGGCGGACTCTCAACCACTGTGCCACCAGGGAAGCCCTCAACTTACAATATTTTAAGCAAAAAAGTAAATAGGTTTGCTTAAAAAACTGGAAAGTGGAAAGGTGGTATGGCTCGAGGCATGGCCAGCTTCAGTGACTTGAGTTATATCAATAGAATTCTGTCTTTTTCTTTTTGCTCTGCTTTCCCCTGTGTTGTCTTCACTCTTAGGCAGTTTCTCTTCATGTGGTAGACATGCTGATTAAGCAGTCTGAATTAACTAAGATTCATTAGCCATTAATTATTGCTGCAAGTAACAGAAAATAAAATAAAAATGGCTTAAATAAGATAGTCTATTTCTCTCTCACATGTGGGTCTGCATTTGAACAGTTCAGGGCTGGTAAGACAGCTATGTCCCATGAAATCTTCAGGTACCGATTCTCACGGCTTTGTGAACTGCCATCCCTGGAGCAGGGGTATTGTTCATGGTCCAAGACGGAGGTCCTATCATAATATCCATACTCCAAGCAGCAGGATGCAAGAAGGGGAAAAATAATGATGAAGGATACAAAGCAACTGTCTCTTAAGAAAGATTTCTGAAAGCTCTCACATGACATTTTCACTTATGTACCATGTGTTGACATGGTCATAAGTAGCTCCAAGGGAAGCTGGAAAATGTAGGCTTTATTCTATAAGACCATTTGCCTAGCTGAATCTTTATTATTGTGGAAAAAGGAGAAAAAAGATATTGGAGAACAAGTAACAGTTTTTGCCACAGGTTTTTAACCAAACACACATTATATTAGCTTTGTAAACTTCATGGAAAGAGAATATCTTCTCAGGTATGTTTGGTAAAAAACTCCTGGAAAGTCTTTGATAGACCCACCTTGAGTCACATGTTCATTGTTCAACCAATCACTGTCAATGATGGGCATGCCTGTTGAGACCAAGTCATGTGCTCAGCCCTGTGGTGGGGATGGGGGATGGGAGCCTGACCAGCCACATAAGACCACATGGGATGGGCTCCTCCAGGATAAAAGCTATGTATGAAGATTGTGATAGTTAATTTTACATGTCAACCTGACTGGGATAAGGGATGCCCAGACAACTGCTAAAACATTATTTCTGGTTGTGTTTGTGAGGGTGTCTCCAGAAGAGACTAGCATTTGAATTGGTAGACTGAATAAAGAAGATTGCCCTCACTAATGCAGTGGACATCATCCAATCCATTGAGGGCCTGAATAGAACAAAAAGTAGAGGAAGGGCAAATTTGTCCTTTCTGCTTGAGCTGAGACATCCACCTTTTCCTGCTCTTGGAGAAGCATTCCTGGTTTGTAGGCCTTTGGACTCAGACTGAATTACACCACCAGCATTCCTAGTTCTCCAGTTTGCAGATGGCAGATTGTGGAACTGTTCAGCCTTCATAATCACATGAGCCAATTCCTATAACAAATCTCCTCATATATATATATATATATATATATATATATATATATATATATATAAATATAATCTCCTATTGGTTCTGTTTCTTTGGAGAATCTTGCCTAGTACAGGGAGGATGTCTAATATCATAGAAAAGAGGAAGGGATGCTGGGTGATATGAAGAACAGATGTTCACCATGGCTTCTCTGTCTCCAGTTTCAGCACAAGAATATTTTATTTTATTCTTTGTCAGCTGAGAAGCAAAACTCATTTTCTTCACTGAGTGAAAAAAATCTCCCCCACTGTAATTTCTGTACAGAGTAGTCAGAGTAACATTTTACCATATATGTCTAAATACGAAAAAAGCCTGAATATTAAGCTACACTTTTATTTCCCCAAAGAAATACAAATGTTGTATGAATGTAAACTTTTGGAGTTGTGCAGTGCATAACATGAACAACCTTATGAGGCATCCCTAGGTGCTATCATTGGAAATTTTACCCCAAGTGTCAATCAGCCACTGGTGTAACACTAGGAAGAGTTTTTCTTTTTTTTTTAATTTAATTTAATTTATTTATTTTTATACAACAGGATCTTATTAGTTATCTATTTTATACATATTAGTTATCTATTATATACATATTAGTGTATATATGTCAATTCCAATCTCCCAATTCATCCTACCACAAACAACAACCCCCCCCCCACCCGCTTTCCCCCCTTGGTGTCAATACATTTGTTCTCTACATCTGTGTCTCTATTTCTGCCTTGCAAACCAGTTCATCTGTACCATTTTTCTAGATTCCACATATATGGGTTAATATACGATATTTGTTTTGCTCTTTCTGACTTACTTCACTCTGTATGACTGTCTCTAGGTCCATCCATGTCTCTACAAATGACCCAATTTCATTCCTTTTTATGATGGAGTAATATCGCATTGTATATATGTACCACATATTCTTTATTGATTCGTGTGTCGATGGGCTCTTAGGTTGCTTCCATGACCTGGCTATTGTAAAATAGTGGCTGTATCAATTTACATTCCCACCAACAGTGAAAGAGGGTTCCCTTTTCTCCACACCCTCTCCATCATTTGTTGTTTGTAGATTTTCTGATAATGCCCATTCTAACCAGTGTGACGTGATACCTCATTGGACTTCTGATTTGCATTTCTCTAATAATTAGTGATGTTGAGCATCTTTTCGTGTGCCTCTTGGCCATGTGTATGTCTTCTTTGGAGAAATGTCTATTTAAGTCTTCTGCCCAATTTTTTATTGGGTTGTTTGTTTTTTTAATATTGAGCTGCATGAGCTGTTTATATATTTTGGAGATGAGTCCTTTGTCCGTTGATTCATTTGCAAATATTTTCTCCCATTCTGAGGGTTATCTTTTCATCTTGTTTATGGTTTTCTTAGCTGTGCAAAAGCTTTTAAGTTTCATTATGTCCCATTTGTTTATTTTTGTTTTTATTTCCATTACTCTAGGAGGTGGGTCAAAAAAAATCTTGCTGTGATTTATGTCAAAGGGTGTTCTTCCTATGTTTTCCTCTAAGAGTTCTATAGTGTCCATTCTTACATTTAGGACTTTAATCCATTTTGAGTTTATTTCTGTGTGTGGTGTTAGGGAGTGTTCTAATTTCATTCTTTTACATGTAGCTGTCCAGTTTTCCCAGCACCACTTATTGAAGAGACTGTCTTTTCTCCATTGTATATCCTTGCCTCCTTTGTCATAGATTAGTTGACCATAGGTGCGTGGGTTTATCTATGGGCTTTCTATCCTGTTCCATTGATCTATATTTCTGTTTTTCTGCCAGTACCATACTGTCTTGATTACTGTAGCTTTGTAGTATAGTCTGAAGTCAGGGTGTCTGATTCCTCCTGCTCCGTTTCTTTCCCTCAAGATTACTTTGACTATTTGGGGTCCTTTGTGTTTCCGTACAAATTTTAAGATCTTTTGTTCTAGCTCTGTAAAAAATACCATCGGTAATTTGATAGAGATTGCATTGAATCTATAGATTGCTTTGGGTAGAACAATCACTTTCACAATATTGATTCTTCCAATCCAAGAACATGGTATATCTTTCCATCTGTTTGTGTCATTTTGATTTCTTTCATCAGTGTCTTATAGTTTTCTGAGTACAGGTCTTTTACCTCCTTAGGTAGGTTTATTCCTAGGTATTTTATTATTTTTGTTGCAATGGTGAATGGGATTGTTTCCTTAATTTCTCTTTCTGATCTTTTGTTGTTAGTGTATAGGAATGCAAGAGATTTCTGTGCATTAATTTTGTATCCTGCAACTTTACTAAATTCATTGATTAGCTCTAGTATTTTTCTGGTGGCATCTTTAGGATTCTCTATGTATAGTATCATGTCATCTGCAAACAATGAAAATTTTACTTCTTTTCCAATTTGTATTCCTTTTATTTCGTTTTCTTCTCCGGTTGCCATGGCTAGGACTTCCAAAACTATGTTGAATATTATGGCGAGAGTAGACATTCTTGTCTTGTTCCTGATCTTAGAGTAAATGCTTTCAGTTTTTCACCATTGAGAATGATGTTGGCTGTTGTTTTGTCATATATGGCCTCTATTATGTTGAGGTAGGTTCCCTCTTTGCCCACTTTCTGGAGAGTTTTTATCATTAATGGGTGTTAAATTTTGTCAAAAGCTTTCTCTGCATCTATTGTGATGATCATATGGTTTTTATTTTTCAATTTGTTAATATGGTGTATCACATTGATTTGCATATATTGAAGAATCCTTGCATCCCTGGGATAAATCCCACTTGATCATGGTGTATGATCCTTTTAATGTGTTGTTGGATTCTGTTTGCTAGTATTCTGTTGAGGATTTTTGAATGTATATTCATCCGTGATATTGTTCTACAATTTTCTTTTTTGTGGTATCTTTGTCTGGTTTTGGTATCAGGGTGATGGTGGCCTCATAGAATGAGTTTGGGAGTGTTCCTTCCTCTGCAATTTTTTGGAAGAGTTTGAGAAGGATAGTTGTTAGCTCTTCTCTAAATATTCACCTGTGAAGCCATCTGGTCCTGGACTTTTCTTTGTTGGAAGATTTTTAATCACAGTTTCAATTTCATTACTTGTGATTGGTCTGTTCATATTTTCTATCTCTTCCTGGTTCAGTCTTGAAAGGTTATACCTTTCTATGAATTGTCCATTTTTTCCAGGTTGTCCATTTTATTGGCATATAGTTGCTTGTAATAGTCTCTTATGATGCTTTGTATTTCTGCAGTGTCCATTGTAACTTCTCCCTTTTCATTTCTAATTTTAATGATTTGAGTCCTCTCCCTCTTTTTCTTGATGAGTCTGGCTAAAGGTTTATCAATTTTGTTTATCTTCTCAATGAACCAGCTTTTAGTTTTATTGATCTTTGCTATTGTTTTCTTTGTTTCTATTTCATTTATTTCTGCTCTGATCTTTATGATTTCTTTCCTTCTACTAACTTTGGGTTTTGTTTGTTCTTCTTTCTCTAGTTCCTGTAGGTGTAAAGTTAAATTGTTTATTTGAGGTTTTTCTTGCTTCTTGAGGTAGGATTGTATTGCTATAAACTTTCCCCTTAGAACTTCTTTTGCTGCATCCCATAGGTTTTTTTTTTTTTTTTTTTTTTTTTTGCAGTACACGGGCCTCTCACTGTTGTGGCCTCTCCCGTTGCGGAGCACAGGCTCCAGACATGCAGGCTCAGCAGCCATGGCTCACGGACCCAGCCGCTCTGCAGCATGTGGGATCTTCCCGGACCTGGGCACGAACCCGTGTCCCCTGCAATGGCATGCGGACTCTCAACCACTGCGCCACCAGGGAAGCCCCATCCCATAGGTTTTTGATCATTGTGTTTTCGTTGTCATTTGTCTCTAGGTATTTTTTGATTTCCTCTTTGATTTCTTCAGTGATCTCTTGGTTATTTAGTAACATATTGTTTAGCCCCATGTGTTTGGGGTTTTTTTCCTGTAATTGATTTCTAATATCATAGCGTTGTGGTCAGAAAAGATGCTTGATATTATTTCAGTTTTCTTAAATTTACCAAGGCTTGATTTGTGACCCAAGATGTGATCTCTCCTGGAGAATGTTCCATGTGCACTTGAGAAGAAAATGTAATCTGCTGTTTTCAGATAGAATGTCCTATAAATATCAATTAAATCTATCTGGTCTACTGTGTCATTTAAAGCTTGTGTTTCCATATTAATTTTCTGTTTGGATGATCTGTCTATTTGTGTAAGTGAGGTGTTAAAGTCCCCCATTATTATTGTGTTACTGTCGATTTCTTCTTTTATAGCTGTTAGCAGTTGCCTTACGTATTGAGGTGCTCCTATGTTGGATGCATATATATTTACAACTGTTATATCTTCTTCTTAGATTAATCCCTTGATCATTATGTAGTGTCCTTCCTTGTCTCTTGTAACATTCTTTTTTTTAAAGTCTATTTTATCTGATATGAGTATTTCTACTCCAGCTTTCTTTTGATTTCCATTTGCATGGAATATCTTTTTCCATCACCTTACTTTCAGTCTGTACGCAGCCCTAGGTCTGAAGTGGGTCTCTTGTAGACAGCATATATATAGGTCTTGTTTTTGTATCCCTTCAGCGAGTCTGTGTCTTTTGATTGGAGCATTTAATCCATTCATATTTAAGATAATTATCGATATGTATGTTCCTATTACCATTTTTTGTATTGTTCTGGGTTTGTTTCTGTAGGTCCTTTTCTTCTCCTGTGTTTCCCACATAAAGAAGTTCCTTTAGCATTTGTTTTTGAGCTGGTTTGTTGGTGCTGAATTCTCTTCGCTTTTGCTTGTCTGTAAAGCTTTTGATTTCTCCATCAAATCTGAATGAGATCCTTGCAGGGTGGAGTAATCTTGGCTGTAGATTCTTCACTTTCATCACTTTAAATATATTGTGCAACTCTCTTCTGGCTTGTAGAGTTTCTGCTGAGAAATCAGCTGTTAACCTTATGGGAGTTCCCTTCTATTTTATTTGTCATTTTTCCCTTGTTGCTTTTAATAATTTTTCTTTGTCTTTAATTTTTGTCAATTTGATTACTACGTGTCTCGGTGTGTTTCTCCTTGGGTTTATCCTGCCTGGGACTCTCTGTGCTTCCTGGACTTGGGTGGCAATTTCCTTTCCCATGTTAGGGAAGTTTTTGACTATAATCTTTTCAAATATTTTCTTGGATCCTTTCTCTCTCTCTTCTTCTGGGACCCCTATAATGTGAAAGTTGGTGCATTTAATATTGTCCCAGAGGTCTCTTAGGCTGTCTTCATTTCTTTTCATTCTTTTTTCTTTATTCTGTTCCATGGCAGTGAATTCCAACATTCTGTCTTCCAGGTCAGTTTTCTGTTCTTCTGCCTCAGTTATTCTGCTATTGATTCATTCCAGTGTATATTTCATTTCAGTTATTGTATTGCTCATCTCTGTTCATTTGTTCTTTAATTCTTCTAGGTCTTTGTTAAACATTTCTTGTGTCTTCTCAATCTTTGCCTCCATTCTTTTTCCGAGGTCCTGGATCATGTTCACTATCATTATTCTGAATTCTTTTTCTGGAAGGTTGCCTATGTCCACTTCATTTAGTTGTTTTCCTGGGGTTTTATCTTGTTCCTTCATCTGATACATAGTCCTCTGCCTTTTCATTTTGTCTGTCTTTCTGTGAATGTGATTTTCATCCCACAGGCTGCACGACTGTAGTTCTTTTTGCTTCTGCTGTCTGCCCTCTGGTGGATGAGGCTATCTAAGAGGCTTGTGCAAGCTTCCTGATGGGAGCGACTGGTTGTGGGTAGAGGTGGGTGTTGCTCTGGTGGGCAGAGCTCAGTAAAACTTTAATCTGCTTGTCTGCTAATGGGTGGGGCTGAGTTCCCTCCTTGCTGGTTGTTTAGCTTGAGGCGACCCAGCACTGGAGCCTACCCAGCTCTTTGGTGGGGCTAATGGTTGACTCTGGGAGGGCCCACGCCAAGGAGTACTTCCCAGAACTTCTGCTGCCAGTGTCCTTGTCCCCATGGTGAGCCACAGCTGCCCCCCGCCTCTGCAGCAGACCCTCCAACACTAGCAGGTAGGTTTGGTTCAGTCTCTTTTGAGGTTACTGCTCCTTCCCCCTGGGTCCTGATGCACACACTATTTTGTGCCCTCCAAGAGTGGAGTCTCTGTTTCCTCCAGACCTGTTGGAGTCCTGCAGTCAAATCCTGCTAGCCTTCAAAGTATGATTCTCTGGGAATTCCTCCTCCCATCGCCAGACCCCAGGTTGGAAAGCTTGACATGGGACTCAGAACCTTCACTCCAGTGTATGGACTTCTGTCGTATAATTGTCCCCCAGTTTGTGAGTCACCCACCCAGCACTTATGGGATCTGATTTTATTGTGATTGTGCCCCTCCTACCATCTCCTTGTGGCTTCTCCTTTGTCTTTGGATGTGGGGTATCTTTTTTGGTGAGTTCCAGAGTCTTCCTTTCGGTGATTGTTCAGCAGTTAGTTGCAATTCCGATGCTCTCGCAAGAGGGAGTGAGAGTTTTTATTTCCTATGATTCCTGTAGGTAAATAATCATAATCACTGCAACCTAACCATATGTTGTATTTTTAAAAATTCTTTTTAGATAGCCACTTTTTATTCCTAAGTGAAACCCAACACTTGTCATTGTGAGGTTATCATAACCTTAGGAATATTTCCTAAGTCTGCTATTTTAAAAATTGCCAATTTTATCAGGTTAGTGTTTTTCAACCTTGGCTGCTGCACCTTAGATCACCTGAGTGATCTTAAGGAAAAAAACTGATTCCAACGTCTCATTGTCAATTAATCAATCAGACAATCTGAGAAGTGGGGCTTGATCTCCATCTTTTTTTTTTTTAATATGAGTTTCTTCAGATTGACCTTTGCAAGCAACTAAAATTAACATTGATTGAGATCTATGTTGGGTAATTGGTTTTTCATAAAAAAAATTGTCAAAAATAGAGTATGAGAGATTTCATAAAGACTCAAATATAGAGTGGGGTTTTTTTTGCCTTATATACAGGCACACACAGACTTACGTTTTCTCAGTTATCTCAGTCATCTGAAAATGCAGAAACTGTGCATCTTCCTAGTCATGGATACTTGGACTCACTCCCAAGAGGGATCCAAACTCCCTGTCCTTCCCACCTCCCTGGCATTTTAACTGGCAGGACTTACTCTGCTGTTTGAACCCTGTGGTTCATCTTTGCTGGTGAACAATCTTAACATCATTTTCATCTTGTCTAGAATTAAGCTTATACTCTTTAACAATTTAAAGAAATATCCTGAGCTCAGCCTTGTCCTAGGTTGCTCTGTTGAAGCTGCCATATGTCTTAAATGTGCAGAGGCCCATCAGAACCTAGAATTTGGCCTTATACCAAGCAAGTGTATCTTGCTTGTACAGTGTCATAAATCCACCAGTGAACCTGTGCTAATTTAACTTAATTCCTTTCTCAAATGGCTTTACAAAATATTAGTAACTGACAGTCAGTTGCAGAATTTATTTTCATGGTCTGATCAGCATTTTCAATGATGGAAACCTGATTACCAAAATGCCTGGGTCCCCCACGCATTCTCTTCAGCCATTGTTTAGAAGGTGCCATTTTGACTCTAATGAGATGTCATGCACCAGTTTAGAGGCAGAATTTGCACTGGCTGTTGGGAGGGACATGGAAGTCGTGAAGGGTCACTTTCTGCAGCTGCTCACTACTAGCTCTAAAAGGCATGAATTTAGTGTTTCACTAAGAAGAAGAGGAAAAAAGATCAGAGGATGGAAATAAAAGAAAGCACAGTATCATTACAAAAATGTTTTCATGTAGCTGATGAAGAAGAGAGGAAAGATAAAGTTGATCCACCCATTACCACCAGGGACTGTGTCCTCCTGGAATGACTATTGGCTGAATCATTACCTTCTTTCTCATTCTAATCCTTAATTGAAACCTGGGGGATTTTCAGACACCCCAAACCTTTCATGGTTGTTGGGGTATTAATAATCAGGTCTCCAGTTGCCCACGTAGTACTCCTACGCAACCCCCCTGCATCTAACCAGTATGGGGTGAAGCTTTTGCTGAGTTCCCCTGTCAAAGGTGCTGGTACCTCTGTTCTGGGGCTCCCAAGGGCTGCTTCTAAGGACCCAAGTCTTTCGTGGGGGCAGCATGGTGGAGTGGAAATAGCCTGGGCTTGGGAGCCTGATAGATCTGCAGCTTCCTTGTTGTGAGTGGATAAATGGAAAATGCCTAGCATTGTGTAAAAAGGGCTCAACAAGTGATATTTGTAGGCCATGCTAATTATATAGGATAGAAGAGAAGATACCAGGAGAGAAATTATAAACACAAAGTAGGTGATGAGGCAGCAAACACCTTAGCAAGGCAATTTAATTTAGGAAAGTGATTAAAGACAAAAGAAAGCTGAGACAGCTTGATAGCTGTAGTTTTAGAGAAGGATATGAACTTACTTATTTGCTTCTCTTGCATCAATCTTCATAAAAAGTGAAAATGGACTGATTCTGATGGCATTAATTCTTTGACTACCCATAGTCTTGTCCCTTTGCACAGGTCAACAAAGTAATACTAGAAGGGACTTGGAAATAGGAATTAGATCTTTCTAATCATAGCTCTGATCCTAGTTAACTGTTTATACTGTCACAAATAATTTGGTGTTTTGAGGTCTCAATTTTTTCATCTGTAAGAGGGTGACAAACCCCCTGCCTTTTTCCCAGGGGGTTTCAAGGCTCAACTGAAATAGTACTTACCCACTTATTTACCTCATTTAGTCATTTAACAAATATCTATTGTCTACTATGCACCAAGCACTGTTCTTGGTGCTGGGGATATAGGAGTGAACAATGCAGACTAAGTCCCTGCTTTTATGGGTCTTACATTTCAGCAGTAGGGGAAAAAGAGTAAAGAAATAACAGATAAATGTATAATATGTCAGGTACTGATAAGTGCTATAAAGAAAATAGGTAGCATGGGGGCTAGAATTATTGAAAACTCTTTATCAACTGTAAAGAAGTATAAAAATTTAAGATTTTACCCTAATTTCAGGCTCGATTGATTAATAGGATTAAGCTCAAGGTCTTTGGCACTAGAGAGTATATTTTATTCTTTCAAACAAGGGGGAATTCCCATTATTGTTCATTACCAGATTAGCCTTTTTAAAAAGGACCCATTTCCCCACCTTTTCCTAAGTCCTCACATTGATGTGAGCCTTTTTGGAAAGAGCTCATCCACTTTAAAATAGAGGGGAATTTAAGTCAGCATCAGAAATATCTAGGATTTGAGTGTTTCCTGAATCCTAATTCCAGTCTTCCTCTTTCTGTTTCTTTGGAAAGTTCTTCTTTCTTTTTCTTTTTTTCTTCTTCTTCTTTTTTTTTTTTTTTTGCCTTAATTCCCATTCTGGAAAATAGGAGAGATCTTTTTTTATGGATTATTCAGTGCTTTGTTTTGTTCTTAGGCCTATGAAGTCATGTTATCTTTATAGAAGCTATGTATTAAATATTAATCTTCAATAGTGGTTATACTCAGTTCATTTTAAGTAATTTCCTGATGAATGTTAAAAGCACACTTCTTAAACATTTGTGAACGTGCCTGTAAATGGAAGACATGTCTCTGAATAGAGGGAATAGCAAATCACTCTCTTCTTCCACTGGGGTGGACACAATTGAATTACAAAGTGAGGCTGAGAAGCCAGTTGCAGATTTTATTTTAACACAAACAGAGCACTCTTACCTACTCAAGGCTGAGTACTGCCAACTCTAACTAGGAGAATTGCTTCCATATAATACAAGTTGCCCTTGGGCATTAAGCTGGCAGTTCTGCAAAATCAAAGTAATAGAATTCAAATTAATTTAGATATTCATTCCATTAAGCTGGGCTTCTTTAAAATGGAACTCCCTATGTTAATATTCAGTAGTAACAGTTCATTATTTCTTGTTCTAAGATGCTTTAAATACTCTTTAGATAGTCTCTAGTTGTCACAGGAGGTTGACCAACAGAAATATTTCCCAAGCCTTTTTAACAGTGACAAGATATTACCTTTCTCTCAAAGGGCAAGGAGGGTCAATGGATGGATGCTGTGAATAACTCCTATAGAGGAATCTTCCTTCACTTGTTCTCTGGACTCAAAGAACAAATATTTAAAGAATCAATAGAGAAAAAAAAAAAAAAAGAATCAATAGAGTATTTTATAAAAGAATGAGCCCCTAAAGTTATGGACAGGATATGGACTGTGTTGTGACTTTGAAAATGCCGTGCTTTGCCCCAGTAACCAATATCATTAGCTTTAAATTGTCCTCAAAGCTTAAATCCAGGGATTTTTCCCAAGTTTGTTTCCCTGAAAATTTTTGATTTGTCTAAAGTGGGAAAGTCTCTTGCATTTTTATTTTAATAAACTGCTAAGAAGGCTAGAAATTAAGACAGCATTGAGATCATAAAACCCAAAATCTAACTTAAGAGTCTCAGCATGAGGGTGGATATTTTTTACAACAACAGTTCATTATTACTTCCCTGTCTTCAAGCTATTCTGTTTGTTTTTTTGTTTGTTTGTCTTACTAAAGGGAACTAAAGATCTTATTTCTTTGCAGTTTGTTAGAAGAAAATAAAGTTTTGCATGATACAAACACCAGAATAAACAGTGATTTAATTAGATATTTAAGTATTTGCTAAAACATTATCTATTTCTCTCTCAAGTCCTACTTAAAAAATCAATTACTTCCTTTGAAAAATAGATTTTTTTTAATGTTTGTATGTGCCATAATTTCCAGTATGAAACTCAGCTTTTTAAAAGTAAAAATCATAGTCAAATTCCATTTTTGGAATTTGTCCATTCCACTTTTTCTTTCTTATTTTTTCTACCTTTCCTCTCAGTTCCTATAGTACTCAACAGGCTGTGTATCTGTGCACCTGAGGGAAAAGACAAACATCTTTTTGGAATAAAACTGTGTGATACAATTTGCTGGCAAAAGTGGGAGGAATTCTCTCAGGCACACTATTTTTGACTCCCACCATCTTGACCAGAGCTTCTCTCTATCCATACTCCAATCTCATAATTTGAAAAGAAAAAGAAAACATTATTCCAGCTCATTCTGGCTTGAAATAGGCCTTTGAGAGGAATTTACAAAGAGTCATTTCCATGACAATATCAAAGCCCTTGATTTCTATTCCCTGTTATAAAGAGGAAAATCTCTCATTCAAGTGACCCTTCAGATCTGTATTTATCCAAGGTGTGAGATCAATGTGAAATGAACCCATAAAGGGGTTGGGAAAAACCAATGAGCAGGCCCTGCGATTCTTTCCTGGGATGTTAAGGGGCTCCATGTAACCTCAGCTGTATTTGCATTAGTCCTTTGTTCAATATAAGAATTATAGAAAGCACTTTAGGTAAGGAAATTGAAACTTTATCTACTTCTATTCTAGATTCTTTTGAAAGCCCAGACACATCTGATAAAATAAAAACACATTTGTATAGACAGGGGCACTTTTCTAAGAAATTAAAAAAATTCAAATAACTGGGGAATTTGATAGATTAGTATTTAAAGAACAGTCATATCTGTTCTCTTTTAAAGTCATTCTACTTCTGCATTGTTTTATAATCTTAAAATATTTTAAAAAATATTTTCTGTAGTGCTAGAAACAGAAAACCTTTTTTTTATGGTGGGTTTTTGAGTAGTAATTCTGCTTTTGGTACTTTTTTCAAAACACTGAAGATAGTAAAATGAAAAATAAATATGCTGAACTTAAAAAAATTTCTCTTTTTAAAAAGCTGTTTTGAGTTTCAGATGGGATTTCAGTCTTTTTCCTATTTTGTGGGAAAGATTTTGGCTTTTAAATTGCACAGCAAATCTAACCATCAAGGGCAAGAAAATCTTGGACGCACATTGAACTAATGCTGTAAATTCTCTTATATGTCTTCAAATACTTTGGAGAAATCTACAGGAGACGAGGAACTGTTTTTGGTTTTGTTTTCCCTCTACCCCTTTTGGGAAGTAAAAAGTACTATTGAACACAGAGTTTCATAATAATGACATAATTATTTTTGTTTTCTCACCAATGCCAGCATGCTACTGGTAAGGTACAATGGTACTGAAAAGAAGTCATCTGAGAACTGAATTCTAACCACTTAAAAAATATCTCGTGCAGCCACCAAACGCTCCCCCCACCACCCTGTTACCTCTGGTTTGTAAAAAGCTATTTCAAAAATTTCTGAGCAGTGATACAGCTTCACAGAGTGGATTGATAAAATAGTAATTATATAATCATAACTAGATTAATATTAAATCCAAAGTCAATGTAATAAAAAAATAAACTTCTGCATTGTTTTATAACCTTAAAATATTTTTTTTGTGTATGTGAACTATCTCATTTTCCAAAAAACTGGGAAACTTTGGGCATATGACTATGTTACAAGGACAAGTAAAGTACTGTATGTTCTTGGAGTCCATGAGGCAAAATTCTTTGGCTGATTCCATTTGCATGGCTTGTGAAGAGCTGAATTCCTGTGCCTCAGTTTCTCTATTAAAAACATGGATCTAAAGAAAAACAAACATGGTTAAAGAAACCATTGGCTAATAAGCACAAATGTTCAAAGGTCTCAAAGTTGAGTTTTCCTTCTGAATTTGCAACTAGATGGGAATGAGGAAATATGGGAGATAAGGAATACATTATAAAATGAAGGCCTGTGAAGTTTTCTTTTAGGTGAGCTGGTTAATGAGCAGACATTTTCCCCTACATGTGGTCTGAGCAATTTTGCAGTCAGTACCTGGGACTGCAAAGCCCATGTGTGGTAAGGAATTTTTCATTTCAAATGTCATGTTCCATCTTGCTGCTGCCATGCCACATTGCTTAACTTTGGAAAATATCTTAATCTTAGAGTATGTTGGGAATAGTGGGTACTTGTTAGGCTTGATAATGATTTTTGTCCCCTTCTATGTTGTACATATGATATTTTTATGATGTTTCTATTGTAAATATTTTCCTCAATGTATTTGAAATTTGCTTTGTATTCAAAAAAGGAGACCACTTTACTGGAGACAATGTGCTTAGTGGGGTGAAAACAGGTTTTGGAGTCAGGAATTCCGACGTGGATTTACTAAATATCCTTGGATAAGTTATTTAAACTTTCTGACTCTCAGATTTCTCATCTGAAAATTGGAAGTAATAATGCACAATTCTCAGTTTTGTTGGGAGACAAATGAGATGAAAAAACATGCCTAGTGTGGTGCTTGGCATACAAATGATTTATTTAATTATTGCTGTTTTTAATAGAGGCAAAACTCTATACTTTCATTAAAAGCCTTCTTTGAAGATTTTTTGAAAAACTGAGTTGACTAAATGGAGTGACCCAAATGGATTAAGTTACCCAGTTTTTTTTTTTTAATGTAGATAGCATTAGTGATATTTTTGTCTTTCAAGCATTGGTTTCATTTTTATCAGAATATTTGGACAGTGGATATTTTAGACATGTGTGAAAGAAATATAACCAACATTTTTTTCTGCATCTTAATTTTAGCTTATGCCTTCATTGGGCTGTTTGAGCTTCTGCCCACCTTTCCAGGGTTACATACAGGTTTGGGGGCTTATACAATACCAGAGCACAGGGATGGGAGTGGGCAAATTCTCTCTTAGTCATTGGTACACAAAAGTCCCTGCTGCTGGGAATAATTGGACAAAGATCAGGAAAAACTCCATTCTCCTTGCCAGGTCCTAAGTTAGCTGGCTATTTTCATAAAGCAATGAGTGAAAGGTTCAGTATTTTAAGAAACAGACATTAATCTGAAGAGTTTTTATAGCAATGCCCCTTTTATTTTCCATTCAAAATAAAATTAAATAAAAATCGGATATTATCCATGCTCATTTCTCAATGTTTTACTCATGAAGTTTCATTTTTATTTCTTTGGTCTAAGCAACAAAGATGAAGCTTCCCATATCCACTTGATGCCTTGTCTTTGGAAAACAGACAAAAAAACGTTTATTCAGAGTCAAGTTCAAAGGGCACAACTTACTCACTGCTTCCTTTTGAAAGTGAGGTGAACTGCCTTCCTTTTTAATATCTGAGATGATTGACAGGGATGACATTTAATTAGAATGTTTTCTTTCTCATTTGAGGCAAGCATCTTTTATTGTCTAGTGGAAATATTATAAAGTAGCAAGCTGTGGTAGCCAGCCTCCAAGATGGTGCCTAATAAGAGCCAAGGTGAACTTGCTAGTCATGTGAGTGAGCTGTCTTGGAAGTAGATCTTCCAGACTCAGTCAGGCTATCAGATGAGCATAGTCTCAATTGACGTTTTGACTCATGAGAGAGCCTGAGCCAAAAATGACACAGTTGAGTCACTCCCAAATTTTTGACCAACAGAAACTGTATGAGATAATAAATAGTCATTACAATTTAAGCCATTAAGTTTTGGAGTAATTTGTTATGCAGCAATAGATAACTAACACACAAGTATATAAAAGTTCTTATGAATATATACAAAGACTTTATTGATAATCCCTTACTTTTTTCCCCTCCCTTTGTAAATTATACACATTATCTTTTGGAAATGAATGGCTCAAGTTGTGTGGTCCTGCACTCTTCAAACGGTAGTCCACACTTGTCAAGTTCATTTTTTTCCCCCAGAAGAGAGCACATGTCAAATGACTAAGAGTTTTAGTCAGCTGAGCAAGACAGTCCAACATTATCCTGTCTTTGTCCAGAGGCCTCTCTCAGTTCCTTCAAGTACCACTCTTGGTGGAAGTGGGTAAGTGGAACTCAGGAAAATTTTTGCTGTTTCTGTGCCAATTTGGGGGTGGGGTGGGGAATAAGTATGGGAGATTCTGAACTGTCTATATTCTCATCTACTTAGGTCCACCAGAGTTATGCCTTCTTTCCAGGAGTCATGCCATAGTGTCATCTTTTAGAACCTTCCAAAATCTCTACTATTATCATCAACTAGGGGACTCATTTCTATTTTATCTATGTGTGTGCATGTGTGTATGTGTGGGGGGTGACTGGAGGTGATAGATGTAGCATCTTCCTGTTTCTTCCAAATATTTTATCTCTACCCCAGATATTTTTATTTAAATTTTTAAGCATTTGAAAACCAAAGTCAGAAAGACTCTTAGATTTTTCTGCTTTTTGCCTTTTTTCACTCCTCCTCTTTGTTTGAATGAAGTGAAGGGAAGAAGGGAACACTGGGAGAAAAAAAAAGGAGCATATTAATATTTCAAAAATATTATCCCAACACATTTGCAGCAATTAAAACAGGGGTTTCAAGTTTCATCTGGATATTACCCTAAAATTATATGTTAATAAAAGTTATCTGAAGGTGGGAATAGACATTGAGAATGAAATTTAAGGAAAGCTTAGAGACTTCTGTGGGTTCTAGGTGTTTTGGAAAACTTGAAACATCTATTCTTAGGACCCCTCAAATAAAGTTTTTACAATAGTATAATTTAGATACATTTTAATATCACAATAACTATTGAATTCCTTTCAACATTCCACAACTTTAGGTAAGCTAGTTCTCAGTGCTATTTGTTGAGTATGCAGGCTAGTGATCTTACTTATAAGTATCATGTAGAGAGCTGCTAAAATGCTCAGGTTCCACCCCAGTGATTCTGATTAAGACCAAATTGGCTCCATTTCATTTAAGGGTGTTGTCATTTTTATTGCTCAAGGTACTCATTCACCTTTTGACTAATAGGTTAATGTTCTCGCAAGATGATTATGTTGAGTTTAGCATTAATAATAAAGGCAGTGAAAATGATGATTATTAACTGGGAGAATTTTGTCTTTTAGTAGTTTATACAGCAGTAAACAATTTACAGAGTACTGTGAGAGATCAACACAGAGGAAGTGGAGCCAAAAGGTGGGAGACACGCACAGGATTCTGATGACACCAGCTATTTACCTGAAGCCAGTATACTCCTGGACTATTCAATTATATGAAACAGTAAATTTGACTTTTTTTGACTAAGCCAGTTTGAGTCGGGTTGTCTGACATTTTAAACTGTCTCGACGGATACATTTCTCCACAAATGGTTGTTGAATTAACGCTTGAATGAAAGATTCAAGTGCGCGTGGGGGGAGGGGAGCAAACAGTAGCCAACTCCTCCTGGTTTTTTTCTTTGTCTGGGAGACATCTCTGTCATGCTGCACAATTCCAGTGGCCACTACATAGGCATACTACCTCGTCTTATTGCTCTTTGCTTTATTGAGCTTCACAGATATTATGTTTCTTACAAATTGAAGGTTTGTGGCAACCCTGCATTGTCAGATGATGGTTAACATTTTTTTAGCAATAACGTATTTTTTAAATTAAGGTGTGTATGTTTTTTAAAAGATATAATGCTATTGCACACTTAATAGACTACAGTATAGTGTAAACACAACTTCTGTGTGTACTGGGACACCCAAAAAAATTCATGTGACTCGCTTTATGGCAATATTCACTTTATAGCAGTGGTCTGGAACCAAACCCGCAATATCTCCAAGGTATGCCTGTTATATGGATGGTGGGCATAAAGGTAGCCTTGAGGGAAGGTGATTGTGGGATAAGAGAGAGAATCTGTGGTTCTTAGTTCTTGAACATGTAGACCCTGGAGTCCCATTTCCCAAAAGTGGGAAGGCCCAGTTATTTCGACTCCCATGTGTTATGGATCTATTACTCTTCAGTGGTTACATTCAGTTGTTTCTTCTTCCAGAAAACTCCAGAAGCATTTAATTTGGCTATGCTGAAATAGTATTTAGAATATGTGTATTTCTTAAGCCTAGGCATCATTCCCATACATTTTATGCATAATTTAAGTAAATGTCAGATTATTTTTATTGTAAGTTTCATTCTGTTAAAATACCCATTTTCCTGAGTCAATTCATAGTGACTCAGGCTTCATACTGTACTGTTCTGTAAAATGTTCGACAGGCTACAACTTAAAAAATTGGGAAATTCTTGCTCTATGTCCATGCATTGACTTGGGTTAAGTCTTTCCTACTGTTTTTGGTGGGGGGCATTGTTTTGTTTTGTTTCATTTCTGTATCCAGCTTTGTGTACTTACTCACTGAGTGGTTTGAAGAGACACAGGGAAGAAAGCTGGGAGAAGAAAACTGGCCTGTTGTTGCAGTTTTTAAATTTAATAGTATTCTCCCTCAACACAGCTTACCTCAGAAGTTGTCTCCTGGAATTCTGTGAACCCTATTGCTTTTAGTTTTTAAGTGACTGCTTTTGTTTCGCTGGCATAGGTCCAGTTGAACCAGTTCTCATCATAGTGCCCAGGACGTTGAGAAAAATATGATTTCTCTTTCCCTGTTTACAGAGAACGAGCACATATTGCTCTGCACAAAAGGAAATTGTCAGTCTCTGAAAATTTCCCTTTGCCGTATCTAGTGGAGTAATGTAGGCAAGCAGTTTTTGTGGGGTCTAAAAATACTTCATTTTGTAACACTTTTGCAAGTGGCCAAATGTAAGCAATATGTTCTATACATTTTACAATTAAAAACCTAAGTCATCAGCCAAGATCATTAGCTTTTTATTGAACATTTCTAGTCACCAAGCTTCGGAAGGGTAATCCTACTCTACATGGTAGAGGAAGGTACACAGTTCTGTGTAGTGGCCAGCATAGGTACCTTCTCTGCTGAACTTCTCCCGCATTGAAATGCTCCACCTCCTTAACATTTCCTTAAGTTTTCAAGAAAAGGACAGCCCGGCATAAAATATTTTTCTGCTCATGACATCTTGCCAAAGGCTGCTGGAAGCATGAGCATCTCCAGAGGAAACTTCGTCAGTTAATAGGGAAACATTCGCCAACGTTACATTTTTCTATTTGTAGAACATTCACTACAAAGGGAAAAAATACTTCCCTATGTCTGTTTCTATGGTGAATACTGACGCAAGCAAATTATAGATAGAAATTTCAAATAAGAGACTCAAACGCATAATGGATATAACTTTCTTTTTAGGAAGAAAAAGAATTGTCATCTTGAATAGCCACATTTAACATAATAGTGCTTTTTAAATCTCTCTTTTGAATGCCCCTCATGGAGATGTAGTAAAAATGAACTACTGCTTTTGTGTGTAAACAGGATAAGCTGATTTTGGAAGGAGCATACTGGACTTTGGTCTATGTCACAATACTTAGGGACCGATGGAAGTGTAGTACCATGCAACATTTGGAATCAATGGGCTCACTGGGGACTTTGTGCCCTTGGTGTGACCCAATTCATTCATATGAGACTTGATAATGACACTGACAACAGTAAGGAAAATTATCTTCTCGTTAATTTGGAGACAAGACATCTAGTTCCCAAAGTGAAACAGGAACACTATAGAAGCCCAGAAGAAATTTGGAACAAGTAATAAGGGGTTAGTCCCGTATTGCTCCACAGAATCAGGATGCATCAAATATTTACTACTGTAAAGATTCGTCTCTAAATCTTAGGCTTGGAAACCGAAATATGCTAATATCAAGATAGAGGTTAATTCAGCTAAGGGTTATTACTTCCAGAGAATAAAACTAGGGATTTTATTTTGTAATTGCTCCTACTTGACAAACATAATGGGAATTAAGAAAAAAAAAAAGCATTAATGAAATCAGAACAACAGAAAAAGTCCTATAAGTAGCATCACATAAAGCAGATGTTTGTTTTAAAATATTAAAAGTGAAAAAATATACAAAAATATGTGCAATAAGATATCCAATTTTGTATATAATAAGGCATATCATGAATACACATACACAGTAAAATTATGGAAAGGCTTTAAGTGTTAACAGTTGCTATGTCTGAATAATGGTATTATGGAGGATTTTAAACCTCTTTTTTTCCATTGGAGTATAATTGCTTTACAGTGTTGTGTTAGTTTCTGCTGTACAATGAAGTGAATCAGCTATATATGTCCATATATCCCCTCCCTCTTTGACCTCCCTCCACCCTCCCGCATCTCCCCCATTCCACCCATCTAGGTCATCACAAAGCACCGAGGTGAACTTCCTGTGCTTTACAGCAGGTTCCCACTAGCTATCTAGTTTACACATGGTAGTGTATATATGTCAATCCTAGTCTCCCAATTTGTCCCAACCTCCCATTCCCCCTGCTATGTCCACATGTCCGTTTTCTATGTCTGTGTCTCTATTCCTGCCCTGGAAATAGGTTCACCTGTAACATTTTTCTAGATTCCACATATATGTGTTAATATATATTTGTTTTTCTCTTTCTGACTTACTTCACTCTGTATGACAGACTCTAGGTCTATCCACATCTCTACAAATGACCCAATTTCGTTCCTTTTTATGGTTGAATAATATTCCATTGTATAAATGTACCACATTTTCTTTATCCATTCATCTGTCGTTGGACATTTAGGTTGTTTCCATGTCCTGGCTATTGTAAATAGTGCTGCAATGAACATTGGGGTACATGTGTCCTTTTGAATTATGGCTTTCTCAGGGTATATGCCCAGTAGTGGGATTGCTGGGTCATATGGTAGTTCTATTTTTAGATTTTAAGGAACCGCCATACTGTTCTCCACAGTGGCTGTATCAATTTACATTCCCACCAACAGTACAAGAGGGTACCCTTTTCTCCACACCCTTTCCAGCATTTATTGTTTGTAGATGTTTTGATGATGGCCATTCTGACCAGTGTGAGATGATACCTCATTGTGGTGTTGATTTGCATTTCTCTAATGATTAGTGGTGTTGAGCATCTTTTCATGTGCCTCTTGGCCATCAGTATGTCTTCTTGGGAGAAATGTCTATTTAGGTCTTCTGCCTATTTTTTGATTCGGTTGTTTGTTTTTTTGATATTGAGCTCCATGAGCTGTTTGTGTATTTTGGAGGTTAATCCTTTGTCCATTGCTTCATTTGCAAATATTTTCTCCCATCCTGAGAGCTGTCTTTTCATCTTGTTTCTGGTTTCCTTTGCTGTGCAAAAGGTTTTAAGTTTAATTAGGTCCCATTTGTTTATTTTTGTTTTTATTTCCATTTCTCTAGGAGGTGGGTCAAAAAAGATCTTGCTGTGGTTTATATCAACTTGTTTTTCCTATTTTTTCCTCTAAAAGTTTTATAGTGTCCAGTCTTACATTTAGGTCTTTAATCCATGTTGAGTTTATTTTTGTGTATGGTGTTAGGGAGTCTTCTAATTTCATTCTTTTACATGTAGCTGTCCAGTTTTCCCAGCACTACTTACTGAAGAGACTGTCTTTTCTCTATTGTATATTCTTGCCTTCTTTGTCATAGATTAGTTGACCGCAAGTATGTGGGCTTATTTCTGGGCTTGAACTATATTTGAACTATATTTCTGTTTTTGTGCCAGTACCATACTGTAGCTTTGTAGTATAGTCAGAAGTCAGGGAGTGTGATTCCTCAGCTCCGTTTCTTTCCCTCAAGATTGCTTTAGCTCTTTAGGGTCTTTTGTGTTTCCATACAAATTTTAAGACTTTTTGTTCTAGTTCTGTAAAAAATGCCATTGGTAATTTGATAGGGATTGCACTGAATCTGTAGATTGCTTTGGGTAGAAGAGTCATTTTCACAACATTGATTCTTCCAACCCAAGAACATGGTATATCTCTCCATCTGTTTGTGACATCCTTGATTTCTTTCATCAGTGTCTTATAGTTTTCTGTATGCAGGTCTTTTGTCTCCCTAGATAGGTTTATTCCTACGTATTTTATTCTTTTTATTGCAGTGGTGAATAAGATTGTTTCCTTAATTTCTCTTTCTGATCTTTCATTGTTAGTGTATAGGAATGCAAGAGATTTCTGTTGCATTAATTTTAAATCCTGCAACTTTATCAAATTCATTGATTAGCTCTAGTAGTTTGCTGGTAGCATCTTTAGGATTTTCTATGTGTAGTATCTGCAAACAGTGACATCTGCAAACAGTGACAGTTTTACTTCTTCTTTTCCAATTTGGATTCCTTTTATTTCTTTTTCTTCTCTGATTGCCATGCCTATGACTTCCAAACTATGTTGAATAAGTGTGGCAAGAGTGGATATCCTTGTCATCTTCCTGATCTTAGTGGAAATTCTTTCAGTTTTTCACCATTGAGAATGATGTTTGCTGTGGTTTTGTCATATATGACCTTTATTACGTTGAGGTAGGTTCCCTCTATGTCCACTTTCTGGAGAGTTTTTATCATAAATGAGTGTTGAATTTTGTCAAAATCTTCTGCATCTATTGTGACAATCATATGGGGTTTATTTTTCAATTTGTTAATATGGTGTATCATATTGATTGATTTGCTTATATTGAAGAATCCTTGCATTCCTTTGTTAAATCCCAGTTGATCATGGTGTATGATCCTTGTAATGTGTTGTTGGATTCTGTTTGCTAGTATTTTGTTGGAGATTTTTTTCTTCTATGTTCATCAGTGATATTGGTCTGTAATTTTCTATTTTTATGATATCTTTGTCTGGTTTTGGTATCAGGGTGATGGTGGCCTTGTAGAACGAATTTTGGAGTGTTCCTCCCTCTGCTATAGTCTGGAAGAGTTTGAGAAGGATAGGTATTAGCTCTTCTCTAAATGTTTGACAGAATTTACCTGTGAAGCCATCTGGTTCTGAACTTTTGTTTCTTGGAAGATTTTTAATTACAGTTTCAATTTCATTACTTGTGATTGGTCTGTTTATATTTTCTAATTCTTCCTGGTTCAGTCTTGGAAAATTGTACCTTTCCAAGAATTTGTCCATTTCTTCCAGGTCGTTCCTTTTATTGGCATATAGTTGCTTGTAGTAGTCTCTTATGATCCTTTGTATTTCTTTGGTGTCAGTTGTAATTTCTCCTTTTTCATTTCTAATTTTATTGATTTGCATCCTCACCCTTTTTTTCTTGATTAGTCTGGCTAAAGGTTTATCAATTTTTTTTATGGTTTGATCAATTTTTTTATGGGTTTTTATTATATACAAAACCCCATGGTGAATAACTTAAATATATTGATAATATTTCTGCACAAGATGCCTTTATGAAATATTTACAGATGAAGAAATTGAGAACAAAATGAGTTAAGCAATGAACTAAGTTCATACAATGTGTGATCATGTTAAAATTGGTAAATAGGTTGTCTAAATATAGATTCTAAGACCTTAAAAATCATAGTTGGGAGAGCACTTGCATTCCTAGAGATTTTGTTAATATTTGCTTATATCTGTATCTATCTATATTTGTATCTATATCATAATCACTCTCTTCAACTGCTAAATATTTTCAGGTAATATAGAATATACTTCAACCTGGGTGGTTAATAGACCAGAGCTCTTCTGTTAGCCAACCTTTTTTTTTTTTCCCACACACACACACTGTATTTTATTTTTACAAGAGATAAACTGACACCAAGCATTGTAAATGGATGACCACAACAAAAGCAACAATGATTGCAATTACCAAACACGAAACACACTCATACTATGTCATAATATTGACATTCAGTCCAGTAATCCTCCACTGTAACAGCTCCTTTACTTTGCAGTGAAAATTGATTTGTATATTTTTTGCCTCTGAGTCCTTGTGGGATTTTTTTTTTTATTCAAACAGAAAGTCACAAAAATTATAATCATCCTCATCAGTTCACTCAGTCCCATGTAATTAATTTTTTTTCATCTTGATCTTTTGTTGGCACTTTTATGAATTCATCAGTTTTCCATTAGAGTTCTGAAAATGCTTATTCATTCAGTTCAGCAGTATTGTCAGGTTTATAAATTTTGCTTATCTTCTCAAAGAACCAACTTTTAGTTTTATTGATCTTTGCTATGTTTTCTTCATTTCTATTTCATTTATTTCTGCTCCGATCTTTATGATTTCTTTCCTTCTACTGACTTTGGGTTTTCTTTGTTCTTTCTCTAGTTGCTTTAGGCATAAGATTAGATTGTTTATTTGAGATTTTTCCTGTTTCTTGAGGTGAGATTGAATTTTTATAAACTTCCCTCTTAGAACTGCTTTTGCTATGTCCCATAGGTTTTGGGTCATCATGTTTTCACTGTCATTAGTATCTATGTATTTTTTTATTCCCTCTGATTTCTTTGGTGATCTCTTGGGTATTTAGCAGTACACTGTTTAGCCTCCATGTGTTTGTGTTTTCTACAGTTTTTTTCCTGTAATTGATTTCTAATCTCATAGTGTTGTGGTCGGAAAAGATGCTTGATATCATTTCAATTTTATTAAATTTTCTGAGGCTTGATTCATGACCCAAGATGTGATCTATCCTGGAGAATGTTCCATGTGCAGGTGAGAAGAAAATGTATTTTGCCTCTTTCGGTGGAATGTCCTATAAATATCAGTTAAATCTATCTGGTTTATTGTGTCATTTAAAGTTTGTGTTTCCTTATTTATTTTCTGTCTGGTTGATTTGTCCATTGGTGTAAGTAGTGTGTTAAGGTCCCCCACTATTACTGTGTTACTGTCTATTTCCCCTTTTATGGCTGTTAGCATTTGCCTTATGTATTGAGGTGCTCCTATGTTGGGTGCATAAATATTTATAATTGTTAAATCTTCTTCTTGGATTGGTCCCTTGATCGTTACATAGTGTCCTTCCTTATCTCTTGTAATAGTCTTTATTTTAAAGTCTATGTTATCTGATATAAGTATTGCTACTCCAGCTTTCTTTTGATTTCCATTTGCATGGAATATCTTTCTGCATCCCCCCACTTTCAGTCTGTATGTGTCCCTAGGTCTGAAGTGGGTCTCTTGTAGACAGCATATATATGGGTCTTGTTTTTGTGTCCATTCAGTGAGCCTGTGTCTTTGGTTGGAGCATTTAATCTATTTTCATTTAAGGTAATTATCGATATGTGTGTTCCTATTACCATTTTCTGAATTGTTTTGGGTTTGTTTTTGTTGGTCTTTTTCTTCTCTGGTGCTTCCCACCTAGAGATGTTCCTTCAGCATTTGTTGTAAAACTGGTTTGGTGGTGCTGAATTCTCTTAGCTTTTGCTTGTCTGTAAAGCTTTTGATTTCTCCATCGAATATGAATGAGATCCTTGCTGGGTAGAGTAATATTGGTTGTAGGTTTTTCCTTTTCATCACTTCAAATATATCTTGCCACTCCCTGCTGACCTGCAGAATTTCTGCTGAAAAATCAGCTGCTAACCCTATGGGGATTCCCTTGTATGTTATTTTTTGGTTTTCCCTGCTTCTTTAATATTTTTTCTTTGAATTTAATTTTTGTTAGTTTGATTAATATGTGTCTTGGTGTGTTTCTCCTAGGGCTTATCCTGTATGGGACTCTCTGCACTTCCTGGACTTGGGTGGCTATTTCCTTTCCCATGTTAGGGAAGTTTTTGACTATAATCTGTTTGAATATTTTCTCAGACCCTTTCTTTTTACTCTTCTTCTTCTGGGAACCCTATAATTTTTTTTGTTTTGTTTTGTTTTTGTTTTTTCGGTACGCGGGCCTCTCACTGTTGTGGCCTGTCCCGTTGCGGAGCACAGGCTCCGGACGCGCAGGCTCAGCAGCCATTGCTCACGGGCCCAGCCGCTCCGCGGCATCTGGGATCTTCCCGGACTGGGGCACGAACCCGTGTCTCCTGCATCGGCAGGCGGACTCTCAACCACTGCGCCACCAAGGGAAGCCCGGAACCCTATAATTTAATGTTGGTGCATTTAGTGTTGTCCCAGAGGTCTCTGAGATTGTCTTGAATTCTTTTCATTCTTTTTCTTTATTTTACTTCTTGGAAGTTATTTCCACCGTTCTATCTTCCAGTTCACTCATTAATTCTTCTGCCTCAGTTATTCTGCTATTGATTCCTTCTAGTGTATTTTACATTTCAGTTATTGTGTTGTTTATCTCTGTTTGTTCTTTAGTTATTCTACATCTTTGTTAAACATTTCTTGTATTTTCTTGATCCATACCTCCAATGTATTTCCAAGATTTTGTGTCATCTTTACTAACATTACTCTGAATTCTTCTTCAGGTAAGTTGCCTATTTCCTCTTTATTTATTTGGTCTTGTAGGTTTTTACCTTGCTCCTTCATCTGTAACATTTTTTTTTATTATCTCATTTTTTTTTTGATGGGTGGGACTGTGTTCCTGTCTTACTGGTTGTTTGGCCTGAGGCTTCCAGCATTGGAGTTTGCAGGCAGTTGGGTAGAGCTGGGTCTTGCTGCCGAGATAAGGACCTCCAGGAGACCTCGCTCTGATTAATATTCACTGGAGACTGAGGTTCTCTGTTAGTCCATCGGTTCAGTCTCAGTGCTCCCACCACAGGAACTCAGGCCCAACCCCCGGCCCGTGAACCAAGATCCTGCAAGTCGTGTGGTGCGGTTTAAAAAAAAAAAAAGGAGCAGAACAATAACAAAGAATAAAAAATAAAATTAGAAAACTAACAGACATATTAGAAAAAATAAAAATATAAATGAAACAACAACCAGATGGTAAAACAGAACCACAATAGCAAAAAAGGAAAATAAAAGGTCCAGAAAAGGCTTGGCTGTGGCAGGGCGGAGCTTAGGTTAGGGGCAGGGCTTAGGTTGGGGGTCTGGGTCTAGGCTCAGGACCCATGCAGCAGGAAAAGGCCCTGGGGGTGGGGCTTAAGCGGGGGCAGGTTGTAGGCTGGGGCGGGGCTTATGCTCAAGACCCAGGGTCGGGAAAATGCCCTGGGGTGTGGGGAGCAGGGCTTAGGCTCAGTGTGGCTGGAGGGAGCCCCAAAGTGCCTCTAGCCTCGGGATGCAGAGGATCAGGCCTGGGACCTCAGCAGGCTCACTGGGGCCCGAGTGGGCGGGGGCAATGCTAGCCACATTGCCCCCCATCCCCATCCTCCAATCCCCAAGGGTCCCTCCCCATTCACCTCTACTCTTCCTACGCCCCATCCCTCCGATGCCCCCAGGACCCATGCAGCCAGAGGGGCCTCAGAGGGTGAAGGAGCAGGCCTGGGACCCCAGCAGGCTCTCCAGGACCCGAGTGGGCAGGGGAAATGCTAGCCACGTTCCCCTCCAATCCTCTGAACCCCCGAGGGCCTCTCCCCATCCCCGTTGATCTCCTCACGGTGAATGGGCCTCTTCAGGCATGGGAACCCCTCCCCACCCCCAGCTGCCCCTCAGGGGCACTGGTCCCATCCCGCCTCCACTTCTCCTCCTCCCTTGCTCCCCCGACATCCTACCCAGTCGCTTGGGGGTTCCTCCCTTCCCCTTGGGTGTTGAGGTCCCCCACCAGCATCTGGTAGGTGCCCTAGTTGTGAGGAGATGCAAACTCCCAGTCCTCCTACCCCACCATCTTGAGTCCGCCCCCCAACCTCTTCTTTGTATATTACTATATTTTTCAAATTTTCTGCCATGAACAGTTGTTACTTTTATAATTAGAGGGAAAATAAATGCCAAAAAATAGCTAAAGTTTTATACAAATTTTTTAAATAATATTTTTTACTTAAGAGGAGCTATATTGTTTCAAGGGTATAACTACCCAACATAGAAAACTCTAGTTGGATTACAGATTCTACATTACGCTATTTCCTTCTATAGCGTTTGCTACATTTTCTGGTTTGGGTAGATCCTCTTTTATTGCTCCACACCAAAGTTTTTCCACTAGAGGCAATACAATATCTTTGCTTTTGCTGGTACCTTCCACTCTTCTCTCTGAAAATTGATGTCTTTAAGTTCCTTTAAAATGTGTCCAAAAACCATCTCCCTTCAGGAGGTCTTTTCTGATTCAACGTATCCCAGTTTGATTGCTATTTTTTCTTTCTTTTTTTTTTTTTTTCGGTACACAGGCCTCTCACTGTTGTGGCCTCTCCCGTTGAGGAGCACAGGCTCTGGACGCGCAGGCTCAGTGGCCATGGCTCACGGGCCCAGCTGCTCCGCGGCATGTGGGATCTTCCCGGACCGGGGCATGAACCCGTGTCCCCTGCATCGGCAGGCGGACTCTCAACCACTGCGCCACCAGGGAAGCCCTTGATTGCTTTTTAATGTAACTCTTTGGCTCTTGTGTATTTAATTTTTAAGGTAACTTTATGGTTGTTGTTATAAATCTTTGCAAATGATTTTCTATTGAAGCATCCTTCTGTATCTAGAGGATAAATTCTCAGAGTACAGCGGCTAGGACGTTGTGATTTTTGTTTCCTGTAAAACAACTGGAAGAGTGAATTTATACTAATTAAGTGGCTGAAAATATATAGTAACAGGTGAACTGAGAATCCTGTGAGAAAAACTGAGCAAAGGCATCTGGGTAAACTTCTGAACTCTTGGCTGCTGGTTGAATCAAGTCTGTCCTGAGAATGTCTTTGCAGCTGTGTTGATTACATCTAAACTATTGCAATATTGTGGGTTTGGAGGAAAAGGTATATTGGGTATACACTCCTCATTTTTCATCATAGACTGACTGATTTTCAGAGACAGGAACCTAGAAAGTTGGTCCAACTTCAGATTTCATAATGGCTTGCTGACCACCTTCTTAGACCCTAATTAATAATTTTCTATTGCTCCTCTACATTAGATAGTGTTTGGTAATTGAATATTGTGTTATTTTGAATTATTTTTATGTCTTCCCGTTTCAGCTGTAAATTCCGAGTCATAGGGTTAGAGGATATTTTCAGTGTGAACAATTACCTATATTCTCTTAGAAAGTATAATGTATAGATGGGAAGTTCGTTCTTTTCTGCTAATATTTAGGAAGCTTTCTTTTTTAGTAGATCCTTTACTCACTGAAATGTGGCATTTGACAAAGTGTCAATATCAGCTAGAAAATTTTCAGCAGGGAGCTAATATGATGCTGGGTGCTTGTCCTTTCCAGGAATGTTAGTTTTGAATGGGAAATTCAGAGAACAACTGCTTTATACAAAAGAATAATCTGAGGGGAAATTTTGGGGGTTAGGGAAGGAAGTTACCTAATAGATAATTTTTTACTTCTACCCTGAGTAAGGTTTTTCTCCATATCCAACCAGATGTACTTATGCTTGTATCTCATGGGTTTGCTGCTGCTGTGGCATTCTACTGGTGGTGAGGAATGTGCCAGAATAACACCCACATTTGCCTCATCCAACTTAGATGTTTGATGTGAAACATGGTTCTTGGGGTGGCAGCAGCTATAAGCTGGTGGCATATTTCTTATATTCTCTTCATGTCCTGCTGTTAACTAAGCAGGAAGATAACCTGAAACAGTGGGAATTAGAAAGTTGTCCTTTGCTTGTGACAGAAGAGCCAAAGATGGAGTAGGCTCCAGTAGTCTGAAATAACTTCCTTGTTTTTGTTTTGTTTTATTCTGTCTTCCCTTTTTCTTCGGTAGTGATATGGCCATGCCTGCCTTCCAAGTTTTCAAAATCCTAGTAGACACAGAAAAACGTTTCTTCTCAGTTTTCAAACAGAAAGCTTATGAGCAAGTTAGAAATTACTGGAGCTCATCTCCTATGGTCCTTTCTGTAGTGAGTGTGCTTGTGCCCTCAGAGAACAGAGATGTAGAGGCATCTGACTCATATGCATCTAACTCCAGCCGGACTCTAGTCTGACCACAAAATACAGATGTTATGTTGCCATGTGGCATCTGCTGGATATGCAGTAGAAATCTTGCTACACTTTAAGTATATGTTTGCTGGCTGACCCTAGGCCCACTGGAATTTTCTTACAACTCTTCTTAGATATTTTTGGAAACCAAGATTCTCTGTATCAGTGACATAAAATCTGCAGGTGACATTTGCAGGGAAAGGATGGAAACAATCCACAGTATAGGGGCCTGGACTCAGAATATTGCCTTTCTCCTCTTCTGGTTCTAAATCTAGTCCTTTCAGTTGCTGCTTAGTGAGAACTGCTTGTTGTCTAAGGAATGCAGACCTTTCTTGCCAGGCAACTCAATAAACTCATCTTTGTTTCAAATTGATATTTGGCAGTTTTTGTTTCTCATTGTCTAACATGGGATAAGTGTAATTGGTCAATTAGATGGCAGAGACAGGGTTATGAATGCATGAGGATGTGTGACTTTAATTCCCATCATTAAAGTAACTGTACCTACTTCTGTGGACTGTTGTGACATCCACATAAGTTAGTACAAGTAAGTGCTTAGGACAGGGCCTGACCCATGGTAAAGTTTAGCTGTTATTATTAATCCTATAAATTGGGAATATTAACATCATTTTCTAGTGTCTGAGGACAAATCCAAACTGCACCTGATAAATATATAGATTTCTGGAAACCACTGGCTATGAAATGAATGACGAGAGTCTTTAATCTGTAAATAAACTTTTAGGACTTTAAAAATGGAAATTAAACAAAAGTTGTAATGCCAAATTCTTGAAAAGGGGGTCCAGATATTAGCTACTTTAAGTAGTTTCAGTCAGGGGGAATATTTATGAAAAATACAAAGCTCTCAGGGCCTTAAGTTATGTGCATGCCTGTCAAAGATTAAAGGCAGAACAGAGGAATTCTCTATTTATAGGAAGGCCTATTACTTTGTTAACTGATTCAGTACCTGGGATCAAAATCAACAAGGCACCAAAAGAGAAGGCAGCGTAAAAAGACTGAAATATTCCAGTAAATTCACTTTAAAGTGGTGGCTTCCAGTAGCTAGTTGAAATGATTGGGAGAGCAAATCACAGTGTTGAGAGACATCAAAATGTTCTCCTCTTTGGTAAATTTGTGCTCCACGCCTGCCTGGCTTCTATGCTTCTGTTGGCTGTGACCCTCTTTCCTGCTCCGCTACATACCGCCTACTGCTCAGTTGGAGCATGCGCAACTCATAAGGGCCGTACTACCAGAATCACTGGGTGGAAGACACTGATAAAAAGTAATATTTATGACCAGCAGTTCACAAATACACTAATAGCAGCACAAGTCAACATTTTGCTAAAATAAGATTCTGCTTTATAACTTCAATGTTACATGGATTTTAAGCTTAATTTTCTCCCTGCCTCTCATTTGATGAGTATGTGGTTGTAAACTTAGTGCCAGATGTCTCCCGACATGCCTCAGATGTTACTGCAGAAAATTAGTCTAAAGGTTACTCCTTTGTTGTATTTCTCAAGACAAATTTTTTTTCTGCTCCTTTGATGAACATTTTATTGACTTAGATTAGCTATTCATAACAGAAGCACTGCCTAGTCTACTGGAGGAACACCTTGGGAATTTTACATCCCAACCAGGAATAACAAAAAAAGGAAGATAAGAAACCCATTTTTGAAGGGAAAGGCTGGCTGCCCCGGTGAATTCATTTTGGTTTTGTGCTGTGAGACTTGTTTGGGTCAAAGTTCTTACTAAGAAAGCAAAAGGACTGGTGCAGAGAAAAAGTAGTAAAATAATTCTTTCCATATTTCCCCTCTGTGGTATTCAGAACTACTTCATAAAATGAAGACATGCTTAAATACATGACTTACTTGGCTACCATTGTGTGAATACCCACAAGTAGTCTCTTTCTTACTACTTTAATCTCTATAAGCTATAGGTTCAATTGGAGTTCCTCATCTTAACCATAAAACACAGAAAATGATTTAAGTGACTATATCCTCAGTCCCCTCAAAGATGCATAGGAGAGAAGTTTGTTCATTACAAACCGTGGGTGCCATCGCCAGCAGGGCTAAATTCTCTCAAAACTGGCTAAAAATCACTGATAGACATTCAGGTCTACTGTCGGATAAGAACTATAGGATACATGTTATGGTCAACAAAAGGCTAAGGGTCAAAAGCCTTCAGAGCTGCAAATAGTCAAACCAATAGTCAAACAAAAATTCAAGCTAATGCCTCTCTCAACTCTCAAGGCTTTTTTTGTTGTTGTTTTAGACAGCAAAATCAAGATATAGGATGATTCCTCATAATCCTTTGTAATTAATTCCCTTCCCTCACCTCTAGCTACCAGCAACCATGGATCTGAGTTTTTGCCTAGTTTTTTCCTTTTCCATAATATCGTATAAATGGAATCATTCAGTATGTAGTTTCTTGAGTCTGACTTTTTTCTCTCAGCCTAATGTTTTTGAGACTCATCCATGTTGTTGCATTTATCTGTAGTTCTTTTTTTAAATAGCTGTGTGGATATAACATAATTTATCTCTTCACTAGTTGATGGACATTTTGGGTTGTTTTAGCTTTTAGCATTTATGAATAAAGTTGCTGTGAATATTCATACGCAGGTTTTTGTGTGGACATAGGTTTTCATGTCTCTAGGATAAATACCTGTAAGTTTAACTTTGTAAGAACCTGCCAAAATTTTTCCAAAGTAGAATTCCGACTGGCAATATTTAAGTGTTCCAGCTGCTTTGCATCCTCATCAGCATTTGCTATTGTCATATATATTTTTTTAACTTGAGCCAATGTAATAGATTTGTAGTGGTATCTCACTGTGTCTTTCAAGTTTTCATAGTTAAGTTTATATGATCAGTTTTGAATTGCACATCAAGTAGTCTAAGGCATGTCAGACATCAGAAAGACAGATTCTATTAGCCTTGGACGATGGCTCTTTAGCATATTCTCCTACCGATGTGGCACCACTGGGCTATCACTAATCATAAATTATAACTATGCAATACCTAAGCCTACACAGATTCGGCAAGCCCAGAATCTTTGCATCCTAGCCAGTTAGGATCCTTCTATCATAGGATTTATAACAGAATCACTAGAAGCTTTTTGCTCCTTTTTGTTTTTGTTTTTTTTCTTCACACAGTGTGTCAGGGAAATGCCTACCAGGGGAATATTTCTGCTCATCATCTCCAAAATGGAAAAGCAGCCAATTATTTTCTGCAGCCCTCCAAGCTAGCCTCACATAGAAAATTGGCTCTTGCCACAGTGAGAAGGGACTAAAATAAAAGCTTCTGGAGCTACAGCAGCAATTCACTTTTCATTTTTGCAGAAGTTGGGCGTCTTTCCTCTTGTCTTTATTGTGATTATTTGTTGGGCCCTGTGATCACTTGCTGTTGCTTGTCTTCCTCCTGCTGATACTAAGTTTTGACTTGGATAGGGGCCCTCCCTCATCCTTCCTATGTAGTCGTGGTATGAGTGAGATGGAGTGAGTGGAGCTCTGGTCCTTTTCTTCCAGCTTTGACTAGACCAGAATGTTCTCTGTTACACAAATATGGCGGGTCCTTCATGACTTTATGACTCCCCTCACCCCACCCCCACTCCCCACTGCTTTTGCTCTCCTCCTCTGTCTGCAAAATTCCTACTTGTCCTTCAAGATCAGATCAAATGTCACCTCTTCTATGATGTCAGATTCCCTGAGTCCTGTTAGTCACATCCATTGAACTTTGCGCTTGTTTTGTTTGAAGACTTATCACATTGCCTTGTGATTATCTGTTAACATTTCTGTATCTCTCCTAGACTCTGAACTCCTCTCAGGCAAGAACCACGTGTTAATCATTGTTGGCTTAACACATAATACACACTCAATAAATATTTTTTGACTGACTCTAAATTTGCAGGGCCACTTTTTCAAATGCAGAGATTTTCTTCAGCTTAGAAAAGGAATGATAGAAGCATCTGCTAAACAGAAATTTTTGTTGAGTAAAAGCCATTCATATATAGTTTGGCAAAGTGGTAGTTGTAAGATTTGATTGATCTCTGATAGAACTGGATTCCTCTCACCCTCACCCAATCAATGTAGTTATAAACCTCATATAATGGGAAAGAAAAATAAAAGAATTAAAAGAATTCTATGATTCTTATCTCCATCATTATACTATGATATGTATATAAGTAATTGCTTTAGTCATGTCAGCAAAATGTTAGGCCTTGGGACTAAACAAATAATTGTTTAGTATGAGTATATCCCATGCAGTATTTGGGACATACTTATACTAAAAAAAGTTTCCTGTTTACCTGAAATTTAAATTTAATTTGGTGTCCTAAATACTGTCTGCCAACCCTAGCCAACAGGAAGCCTTTTTACTTCACACAGTAGAATGAATGGTAGGGAATAAATGCTATTGGAAGTTAGTCCTGAAATATATAATGGACAACGCTATTATTCTCCCAGATTTGCCAGTAAAGGCAACTTAGTTGGATGACCATCTTAGCTAGCATTTGATGCAAGATCAGGAAGAGAACTGAGATCAGAAAGCAGTGAAGTCACTGACCCTGTGGCCATTTGGGTCACAGAAAGGTCTGTAACTACAGTAAATGAAAGAACACCACATATTCCGTGCTACTTTTCTCATTGGGACGAGAAGTCTATTGCCTTCTGTTTGAAGGTGGGCAGCTCTGTAACTGCTTTGACCAATAGAATAATAGCAGAAGTAACACTGTTCCAGTTTCTGAGCTTAGGCCCTAATTGTCTCTCAGTTTCCACTTCCTGTCTCTTAGAATCCTCTTTTTGGGAGCTGTGAGTTCTTTATACAAGAAGTCCATCTTCTCTGACACTGCCATGCTAGAGAGGCTTTGGGCGGAAACTTTTGTTGACAGATCCTGCTAAGCTCACCCTTCCTGCCATCCCCGTCAAGTCACATGAGAGTGAGCTGTTGTGGACCCTCCAGACCCTGAAAGTTGAATCTCACCAACCCCTTCAATGGCACATGGAACTAAAGAACCACCCAGCTGATCCCTGCCTGAATTTCTGACCCATGACATCTGGAGATATGATAAAATGGTATCGTTTTAAGTTGCCACATTTTAGAAGGTTTTATAAACCAGCAATAGATAACAAGAAGAGTGAATACAAATAGTAAGTTCCTTGACCCGGGGGTGACTTAGTCAAGAAAGGAGTGCCTTTTGTCATTGAGCATTCAAATCTCTCCATTTGCTTGTTTGGTTGTTTCTCAAGGAGATCTTGCTTGGAGTAGAATCTTACCTAGAAAATTACACGTAATAAAGCTCAAAGCTGAGTCATAGTTAGGAGTCCAAAGTGACATCTTCTCTGTCCTTCTCTTGTCCCCAACTCCCCAGAGGTCCAGAGATATTCTGCAGTCCCACTGAGAAGGATTACAAAATATGCCTGAGACCTAACCTGAGGGGCAGGTTAACCACAAGAAATGTGCAAACCTGGAACTAGATGCAGAGAAGAGCGATGTAGGGGAGCAGAACTGTCAGTATGAAATAAAACCATGTATCAATGTGCAGGGGGTAGCAATATGTCCAGCTGAAATTACCAACAGCAGCACTTTCTGTCTTGAGGAAACTTTCTGCAGGTAGAGGAGAAGGCTGAGAAAATGCAGAGGGAGTCTGAGAACTCCCCACAGGGAGTGTAATGGGAATCCCAAAGGTGAATTATGCAAGAAGGGAGCTGACGCTCTGACCCAAGCCACCCAGGGCCAGAAAACTTTACTAATTCCTTAGTGAGGAGAGATGAAATAAGACCACACCTGGGTTACATATACTGTAATCAGTGATATTTGTCTAACTTAATCAGTGATTTGTCACGTAAAAGTTTCTAGTTTTACTTAGGTTCTTTTTAAATAAGGTTGTTTTTTTTCTGAAATATTACACATAAGATCTCTGTTTAGATATTGTTGAATGAGAAGTACCCAAACTTGGGTGGTTTCAGAAGATTATCTAGTTATGTTCTTGGTACCTAGGGAGGAACTAAGTTTGAGTCAGCAGGCTCCTGAAAAACAGATGCTAGTAAGAAAACAGATGCCTAAGGGAGAGACTTGCCCAGGTTGGGCATTGCCAGGTAACATTTTCACACATGTAGCTGTTCAGAAAACCCCTGGTTTATTTTAAATGAGGCACACTGCCTTAGAAAGATGCCATCCTATTTTAGAATTAAAGTCTAGCATACTTAATTCTGTATATACTTGAAAAATAATTTGATTTAATGAATATGTATGACGATTATAATAATTCTTTAGTTATATTACATGAACCCTCTTCCAAGCAAGTGCAAATGCTTTTAAACAAGCCACTTCTAAAAACCATCACACCGCATTGCTCCATTGCATGCAGCAGCAGTCAGAGAAGCTCTGACTTGGCACGTTACTGTATTAACTTAATAGACGGAGTGAATTCTTAGGTCACCTGAGGTGGGCCCCTTGGAGGGCCTTACAAGAGTTTTATTAGGGAACAAAGAGCACATATAAAGGCTTGCTAGTATTTCTACCCTGGTTTCATTCATAATATACATTTACAGCCTCCAGAGCTAATGCTTCCTTCAGAACCAATAATGCTGTATGTTGGAAATCAGTTCAGCAATCACTCAAATTTATCCTGAATGTATAATGCTGACCGTATAACAACAGAAAAATAGTCATGAAGTGCTCTCATGGCATGGTCAGTTATTATAACAATAGCTCAGTGGCTTGACGTTTTCAGCAGTAAAACATCCAGGCATCTGAACTGCAAAAAAAAAAAAAAAAAATCACAGCAATTTTTAGTCATAGCAGCAAAAACGTATCTGTAACTGTAAGATGATTTTTTTTTGCCTGTTAACCTTCCTGCCAAAGCGATTGCTCCCCGGCTGGCTTGTTTGACGATGAAGTGAACAATTTTGGGACATCTAGCAAGTCATTGTGTCTTTGAAACTCTCCAGGGCAGGAGTGGGCAATTATTTTGACTTAAAGCACAACTTAGTATGTTTGGCTGAACTCAAAGAACCCCTTGTGGGGAATGAGCCCTTCTTTGCTGATGTCGGAACACACATATCAGAGCTAACAGCAGTAATAACTCTATGTGTTTACAGGAACCGTGTTTCTGGACTGATTGACTCTGTTCCTCCTACTACTACCGGTCTTGTCTGTAGAGGGCCGTACTCTTCTTGTACCTCAGCCCTTCATCAAGACACTTGGCTCTGTTCACAGTGAGAGGGGACTGCTTGCTGTGTTGTAGACATCTTTTCACTTTCATCGCCTGTTCTCTCACATGTGCCATGATACCCAAGGGCCACAGGGTGAAGTGGAAAGACGCTAGATCTAGAGTCAAGAGGCCCTGATTTCATATCCTCGCATGATAGATGACTGACATATCATTCAACACTTTGTTTCTTGGTGTCTTCACTGAGCGACAGAGAAATGATTACGAGCCCCTACTCTGTAATCAGATTGCCACGGTTACTCTGTGCTTCGGTTGCTTCCTATGGAAAATGATGGTAGCAATAGCTAACACTATAGTGCTTACGTTGTGCTAGGCCATTTCCTAAGTGCTTTACGTGTATATTAACTCATTTAATTCTCATGACAACTCTATGAGGTAGAGTATGATACGACTATTCTTATTTTTCAAATAAGGAAGTTGAGGCACAAGGAAATAAAGTGATTTGTCTAAGCTTGTACAGCTGGTATGAGTCAATGTTGGGATTTAAAGCCAGGTAATCGGGCTCCAGAGCCACTGGAGCCCCACTACCTGCCCTGGAGGTTGTTATGGGGATCAAAGTTTGGCTAGTCTATCTATGAAATAGGTATAATAAGATCACACCTACTGTCTTCACAGGGTGTTCTTTTATCACAGTCACAACAGAGGTGACAGCAAAGTGAGAGGAGCTTAAAGTGCTTTAAAAAAAATAGCACAGCATGACCTTCCCTGCAGTGTTATTAGTAAACAGCTGTCACTTTTGGGTTCCAGAGCTTGCCAGATGATATTATGTGATAGAAAGGTGAATCATTGCATCAGGATTAAGTCACTCAAGAAAGTAAATGCCAGGTGCTCCAAAGTGCAAATATCTGGTATAAGAATCAGATGACTGAAGCCAGGAAAAGGCCAGATGAAGTTTCCCGTAACATGCAGTGAAAAGCGTGTGGCCAGCCTGATGGATTTTAATCTGTGATAAAAATGAGGAGCCTCCTCAGGTATGAAGAGGTGTCAACACCTTTTTCTCTACTAGACATGTCAGAGGTATTTTTGGGCTTACCCTGCGAAAGAGTTTCTGGAGCCTCCAGATGTCCATGTCCCGGTGAAGCAGGAAGTTTCAGCCTGTACCACTCCTCCTGAGCAAACCACAGCCTCCAAGAAGCTGAGGCCGAGGATCTCTCATTAAAGGGCATGGTCGGGGCTTCCCTGATGGCGCAGTGGTTGAGAGTCCGCCTGCCGATGCAGGGGACACGGGTTCGTGCCCCGGTCTGGGAAGATCCCACGTGCGGCAGAGCGGCTGGGCCCGTGAGCCATGGCCGCTGGGCCTGCGCATCCGGAGCCTGTGCTCCGCAACGGGAGAGGCCACAACAGTGAGAGGCCTGCGTACCGCAAAAAAAAAAAAAAAAAAAAAAAGGGCATGGTCAGTTTTGAGAAGGCTTTTGTCTCATCACCTGACCCCCTGAGCTTGGGGCTCCCAGATTAAATCAGACTTGAAGGAAGAAAAAATCAAATTTACATCAAAACCAAACCAAACCTGAATGTAGGCTAAATTCAAGACAGAGGAAGAACCACAAGCGTTTCGTTTGCTGCTCCCATCCCTTGCTGCATGTTTCTCCTAGTTATGCAATTGGACAGTCCCCTGGCCCCCAAAAGCCTCTATTTAAACTAATATTATAGGATTGCACAATGGCTCAGGTGGCCATACTTCTTTTGAACACTTTCTCTTTAAGTCTAAGGGAATCCTGAAAGTTGGTTTTTGCTGTGTAAGATTTAATATGGGGAGTGGCAAACTGGCATCCCGCAGGCTGAATCTGACCTTCCCTTTCCCCCGCCCAGGGAAGTTTAGTATTTTGAAAGAACCGAATTAGTCATCACCAGGATTTAAAAGGCAGATGAGTTCAGTAAAAATCTAGATTTATGACCTTGGAGGAATTGGAAGACTTGGCGACAGTAGGCCCTCATCCCTACATGGCCACAACGAACTAAAGGTGAGAGGTCACAACCTGCTTCTCCAGGTTACCTCCCAGCCTCCCAGCTCAGCTACCTGACCCGCCGTTGTATACACAGAGTCCCACCTCAGCATTAGTGCGTTTGGGGCCAGATAATTCTCTGTGCTGGGGGCTGTGTATCATCAGATGTTTAACTGCAGTCCCACCCTCTACCCACTAGATGCCAGTAGCGTCCCCCATCCCTCACCCTTACGGCCCACCTCACCCCAGTGGAGACAACCAAAAATGTCCCCAGACATTGTCAAATGTTTCCTCGAGCAGGGGGTGCCAGGGGCTTCAGTTGGTAACAGACCATTACATTAGCATCTGTAAACTAATGAAATAATATTGTAAATTCTTACACATTAGCATTTTTCCTTTCTTGTGCTCAAAGTGTCACACTGGGGAGTAACTGGCAAAGACCGCCTAGGCCTTGTGATTGTTTTGAAATTCCTGATTAGGCTGGAACATTCTTCCCTTCCAAATGAGATTTCTTATAATCTCAGTCCAAGATTATTGGACCATAAATTGACACTAGAAGGAATTTTAAAGATCACAATGTCTTCGTTTTACAGGTAAGAATAGTGAGTCCCAAGGAGGAGAATTGCCCAGGTCACACAACTGGTTAATGGCTTGAACTAGAACCTAGATCCAAATTCCTAGCTTACTATTTTCTGCACAACATCAAACACTTGAGCCATAAAGAAAAATCTAAGCATGATATACAAATGTCCCAATGACTATATTTAACGCAATTGTGGCTGCTCTTCTAGTTGATTTCAAGTCAATTATAATTATTTCTGCATACTGCCGTGATATGATATCTCACCTCTCCAAATAAACTGCCAAAATTTCATTTTCTTAGCTTGGGGACCTGAAAGAATGGGCTCCCTTTGGAGTGCAGGCCCCTTAAGGGGGAGTCAGAGGGGAGCTTTCTGCCCTACTTTATTTGGGTGTCTGCTCTTGGAATTTATATCACCACTCAAAGCATGCCCCAGTGCTCTGCTTGGAAAGCAAGGGTGCAAGTAGGACTTTGGGGTTGGGAATTGTGATTCTTCAGTGGCATTTGGGGAGGCCCCTTGTGGACCCTGAGAGTGCTACAGAGGTGGGCAGGCTGTGTGATGAGTCTGGGAGAGGAGGCAGCCTTGCAGGTGGTACCAGAAACTCCCGTGGTCATTTGCAGGGATATAAGCAGTCAGCTTCATGCACCACAGACTGCCCCTCCTCCCTCTCAGCCCTAGCCCCAGCCCTTCTCTGCACACACATGCTTTGCAAGGTGCCTGGTGCCACGTAATTCATTTCCCCTAAGAAAACTGGCCTTGGTATTCATCCTTACCAAGTTCTACTGGTGCCCCGGTGCTTTCGGGAAAGAGCAAAGGTGCCATTGGAGACCCTTGGGAAGGGTCTGGCATTGAGACGTTTCATTCCTTCCCATCTGCCCAAATGTGCAGCGGCCTCCAGCATGGGTGGGAGCAAGGGGAGGGCAATGCTTTTGGTTCACAGCAGGCAGGGACTTTGAAAAATTCTTCACTGTTTGGCTCCTTCATTTGTCTCAGTGGCTTTCTTCCATGCTGCTGCTTCTGATATCTTTACATCCTACTTCTAAAAACCTTCATGTTGCCTCAAACTATCAAGACTCACAAATTTTGTAGAAAGTGTCTCTCTGCCCAGCTCACTAGTACATGGATGACATCCGACACCAGAGTTGACTTCCTTCCTCACCTTTAGTTGTGCTCCCCAAGCACGGTGGGTTTCCAAGGAGCAAGGAGCTCTCAGCTTCCTTCTGCCATTATGTTTCCCATGTGTCGTTTTGTTTTGGGTGTATGCATGCTGGTGTCAGGACTCTGACCAGCCACTCCCTTCCACCTTTTGCTTTTTGGTCTGAGGAAAATTTGACTTTTACAGTTAATGGTTCTCCTCCGGCTCCCTGCACTGACCCTTCCTTGGACCCAGTCCAAGTTGAATAAGCAAACTTCAGCTCAGAAACTTCCAAGGATGTTCAGGAATTGGAGGATTTTGGAAAAGTGGGAGGAATACTGATGTCCAGAGAGGCAGGCAGCTGTCTGTTTTCTCGCTCCCTCTGCATGCATGAGATGTTTTATACCTATCTTCAAACAAGTGTTCACTTAACCAAGGAGTATCTGATTAGCAAAGACTTTCAAGTGGAATAAGTTCCTGGATTGTTAAGCTTTGGTTTCCAGAGAGCCTTGTCACTGAGGGGATTGAACTTTGAGCTGAATGCTTTATGTTGTTTCTTATAACAAGGGGTGTTTTGTTGATAGTTGTAGCTAGACCTCATACAACAGTAAATAATCTGCTTACAAGTATCAGGAGCTGCAAAGAGAAATAAACCATAGTCCCACACTTCATTTCTCATTTTTGTTTGCAGACACATGACAAGAAGATGGGACTATTCCTTTTACATTTTTCTTCTCGATTTTTTTCTTTTTTCTTTAACATCTGGGTCTTCATTGCCTCTTGGTGCCTGTTTAACACCCACAGCCAACAATTACCAATCCTGGTTCTAGCCTGAGTGTTCATTATTTTAGCTTTTCTGGTTGTCATTGTTAAGCAACTACTTATAATTCCAATTTCAGAGCTGCAAGGAACTGTAGAGGTCATAGAGTTCAATCATTCCCTTTGACCTGTGAAGAAATTGAGGCCTTAACGTGAAGTGCTTTGTTTCAGTTTATACAGCTGACCTCTAGCAGAGGTGGGAGTAGAACCAGACCCTCACTCTAGACCAGGTGCTATTTTCATGTAGGGTATGGTTCCCCCTTTCCTTTTGCTTTTTTCTGGCACCCTTTCTTTGGGCTCTCTAGAACATAAAATTATCAGATATAAAATTATAAGCCATAAAGTTCCAAGAAGCCCTGTTTAATCTGAGTTTTATTGTTTAGCAGACGGCAGCAGATACTAACCCTGGCTGCCTCAGACGATAGCCCATATCTTATTGATGGAAATTCTCTAATTCAGTTCCTAGGATCCTCATCCTTTCCAGCTGGTTATTAATTATCAGGCAATATCCTCTTGAGCTGTCTCTACTTCTTAATTACCTTATTAATCGTATTCACATAAATTGATCTCTCTGACATTCTAAGTGTGACTCACTGAGGAAATAAGTCTAATAGTCACAAGAGACTCTGACAACCTCACAACCTTAACTTATTATTTCTATTATGCAGACTGATATCACTAGAAGCCAGAAGAGACCGCTTTGCTGAACAGGCCTTTATCCTAATCATAATTAGAATGTCCTTTAACAATTCTCCCTTGCACACCTTTCTTGCTTACTCAGATACACATGAGACTTACCAGTTCATTTCCACCCTGCCTGCACTCTTTAATCTTTAACATAGAAGGAATTTCCTCCCTCATATTACCTTGTGGTAATCCTTTATTTGCAATTCAAGGCAATTATAGGAGAGTAAACGTGAATATATTTTAGTTCTTGGGTTTTTACTGTAACACTGCACCCTAAGGGCCTGATGCCCAATTAAACATTTAAAAACAATTTTTAAGTCAAGTTTTTATATACAAAGATAGTTTCTTAAGTGTGTGCTATTAGAGAACTCATTTTTTTCCTTCCTGATATGGTACATTACTGTTAACCCCACATTTTTGCCCAGGTGCCACTTAACTTTTATGAAAGGACAAGAGTAAACAGGTCTTTATGTAAAAGTTGGTCCTTGTTCCATACAATCCTTTGGGTATTTGTATTAGAAATGGTTGATTGGCAGGAGTTAGAACTGAAGACTAGAATCTCTATGAAAAAAATATATGAAAAGGAGTTAGAGAATTCCTAAGCATGTTTATTTGCATTGGGGGGAAAGTCATCTCCAAACAATTAGAAAGAAGGGAATAATATAAATTCTAAATGCCAGTATTTTTCATGGTGAGAAAAATGTGTCACCTGGATGCCACCAATGGGCAGATTTTATTTTGGCCAGGGATTCAAGGATCCAATTTGATGATCTACGTGACTGAGTCTCTTCACGTGTCTGCGCACCCTCAGAACATTCACCAGAGGTTCTACAGATACCACTATCTCAAACTACTCCCTACTGAACCCCTCATCTTTTCACTGCCTTGCCCATTCACTCATCCAACCCAAACCCGGAACTTGGATGTCCTCTTCCTGATTCTTCCCCTCTCCCGATCACCTGCCAAACCCCTTCTTCCGATCAGTGATTTAGTTCAGTTCTGTTGATTTGGCTTCCTTATTACTTCTCCTCCGTGACTGGTTCCTTCTAGTGCTGCTGCCCCAGCTCAGCTCCTTGTCCTCTCTTTCTCAATCTGTTGCAATAATCTCTCTTCTAACTTCAGTGGCACCTCATCTCCCATTGGATGACTGACTTACAAGGCTTTCCATGACCAGCCTCACTAGTCTTCTATCTCTACTGCCTTTTCCCTCATCCAACACTTCAGCCATGTTGAACTAGTCACATGTCCCCAAACCTCCCATGTGATTTTATATCCCATCCCTTTAAATGTTCTCTTCCTCTTTTCTTGGAGTGTCATTCTCACAAAATTTTATCTGTCAAACTCCTACTTATACTTTAAGACCCAGTCCAAGCATCTTTTTCTGGAAAGCCAGACTGGGACCCCAAACAAAGTTGGTCATTCTTTTCTTTGTGCCCCCTCTTTAATTTGTACATACTTATTAGCTGTATTGCAATCATTTGTGTGCCTGTATTTCCTTTTAGAATGCAAGTTCCTCAGAGGCAGGAAGTATGCCTTTTCTTTTCTTTTTTCATCTTCAACTTCTAGTGCATTATGTAGCACACAGTAGATTCCCAGTGAATATAACTTGACTGAATGGAAGAGTCTATGATCTCTTGAGATTCCTTCAAGTTCCACTCATATTATTCATGATTTTATACTTATTTTTGGTTTCAACATTGATTCAAATGCTAGGGGCCAATTTGTTGCCCAACTGTTGTTTTTTTTTTTTTGCTTGCTTACAAGGCTGCTCTTTCTCTGGAACAGTTGAGGATGGGGTGGAGGAGAAGCAGTCATCTTGTGCAATGAAAATGGTAGAGTGTACCCTCTGTTGCAATGTACCCTCTGTATAATGGGCAATGGGATGGCTTTGGAATAAAACTGACCTCAGTTTAAATTTCAGTTTTGCCCCTTATTCCATGTGTGACTTTGGACAAGGTTAATTGACTTCTCTGAGCTTCAAATTTGTGATCTGTAAGATGATAATGATAATAACACCTGCTTTCCAAATTTGTTTTGAAGGTGAAATGAGGTAATATGTATATAGCACTTATAATAGTCCTTGGCATGTAATAAATTCTCAATAAATGACATTTGTCATCATTATCATCACCTTTATTGTAAAGTCTCTATAGAACATAGGCAGGGGGAAGTGTGGTACTTCCTTCTGGTTGCCAAGGGACTCCTTCCTCAAAGATAAGTGCACTACCAGGATCTTCATCAAAACCATAGAGTACAGAGATAGTTGAGAAACAGTTAGTTCTAAGAATGGTAGCTGACTAGTGCCATTCTTTGCATAGGGGAGATGTTAGTTAATTCATTATGTACAAAGGGTACCTTTAGGTGTTAATCCTCTCCCTTTGATAAAGGCATGTGATGCCCACACACTGGCCTAAACTCGGTGGGATATTGGGCTGGGAATGTATTTTTAGAATCAGTAATGAAGTTTTCAAGACACTCAAGAATATCTTGGGTTAGCCAAAATAAAAGATAAAGTCTTCTTTATATACACTCTTTTAACTGTTTTGTGCCTGTAATGTAGAGGAAACAATTTTGTAGTAAAAAAAATCATTGGACTAGAAGTTGAAAGACCAATTCAATGATTTACTCTGGGAATAACTTAGGGTGGTTACTTACATAGGCACTGAGAGCTTCCATATCTCTATAGTGAGGTTAAGACCCATCCTGTTGATCTCACCAATTCTTGAGAGTTTGAAATCACATCATGTATTTGAAAGTGTTTTATAATTTATAATAAGTGATATACAAATCCTAGTTGTTTTGATGATCATTCTGCTTTACTGCCAGCCTGCTTCCTTCACCAGATGATACTAATCGGCCCAGATGTCTAACAGCAATACAGCTGGTTCAAAAATGAGGAAATGAGTGGCTTTAGTTAAAATTGCCCAACTTTTGTCTCTTCTTTTTCTGTCTTCTGTTCTTGTGCTGTGGGGTTTCCCTTGGTCTTTTCATTGACTATTGAAGATTTATTCCCGTGATCCCAGTTACTATTTCTAACCGCTTTTCTGAAAAATGTTAAAAGCTCAAAGCATCTGTCAGCTCTACCAAGCTACCAGACCACAGGGAATACCCCAGAAGGCCCAGCTGATTCTTCTAAATGTGCTGAATGGAGTTATCTTTTCATTTGTTTTTGCAGGTTGGAAACATGATTGAATTTAGCTATTATTTCCTTTTTTGGATGTGAGCTAGCTGCTTTACAAAACTGAGTATTTACTACTAACCCATTGCTGGGACAAAAGTTACATCACCTCCAACAGTGTTTCAAACCCTCTGACTTAAGACTAAAGTTAGGTCTTAGCTACTCCTAGAAAATATCTGGCCCTTTATTTCAGCCAAACTGTTCTATACTCACTAACTTCCAAACATGCCATTTCCTGCTTCTTTATTTTTGTTTGTCTTGGCTCTCCACTTGGTACCCCCTACATTTCCTCTCCCACCATGGAAAAGTGAAACTAAACAAGAAGCCATCAATTAAAGCTCTGCCTCATCAATGTTTCTTGACTCCTCCAGCTCCCATTTGTATTTCTCTTTCCCCCATACTATTCATTGGTCCTAGTATACATTTTAGAAATTATTGCTAAAAGTCCTATCTATATCTCATTTGATAACTTTTAAAATAATTTTATGGGGCTTCCCTGGTGGCGCAGTGGTTGAGAGTCCACCTGCCGATTCAGGGGACATGGGTTCGTGCCCCGGTCTGGGAAGATCCCACGTGCCGCGGAGCGGCTGGGCCCGTGAGCCATGGCCACTGAGCCTGTGCGTCCGGAGCCTGTGCTCCGCAACGGGAGAGGCCACAACAGTGAGACACCCGCTTACGGCAAAATAATAATAATAATAATAATTTTATAAGTTCTTTTTCTCCAACCTGCATGGCAAGAGTCGTTATCTTAAATTTTCTTTCTTGGTACAGAATTCTAGCTGGACTTGTAATTATTATACAGGTTTATTATCATTACTACTTACCATATACTATTATTATTATTAATATCTGTAGATTCACTGATAATAACTGAGGATCTAGTGGAGACTATATATATGCATATGCATATGCATATACATATACATATGTGGGGCTGCAACTGGCTTCACTACTGCATTAGGGAGAGAAATGCTCAGAAAACAATGTTACAATGTGTGTGTGTTTAAATTGGTGAAGGTTGTGAATTTAAAAATTGTGTGCATGTCAGCATATTATCTGTTTCAATATTTTGACTCAACCACAAAGCTCACTCTTTAATATTAGAGAGTTCAACTTATTATGGAACTGAAGCTGTCCCTTTCTGGATCCCTCAGGAAAAAGCTGAACAAACAGATGGACCTTCCTCGGAATGTCAACCAACAAGAGCCCTGCTCCTGCTGACAGAGGTTGTAAATTTTACTGACGACCTCTCTAGAATGTCATCTCCACTGCCCAGTTTCCCTGGGAAGCTGCAGCTAGAAATAACAAAGCCAAAGTCTATCTTTGTTGCCTTTCTTTAGGAGGCCCAATAACCCGTAACACTAGCACCATAAGTTGAGCACTACTCTTCATGCTCCTAAAATTTTCTCCTCCTAACATAGTTTCAGTGGTTACTGTCATGATCTAACCATTTCAGCTACATTAATCTACACAAAGCTTCTGCACAGCAATGAAAACCATCAACAAAATGAAAAGGCAACCTACAGAATGGAAGAAAATATTTGCAAATTATATATCTGATAAGGAGTTAATATCTAAAATATATACATAAGGTGTGTAAATATACAAAGAACTCATATAACTCAGTAACAACAACAACAAAAAAACCCCAACACTCCAATTAAAAAAAACTTATAGGGGCTTCCCTGGTGGCGCAGTGGTTGAGAGTCCGCCTGCCGATGCAGGGGACGTGGGTTCGTGCCCCGGTCTGAGAGGATCCCACATGCCGCGGAGCGGCTGGGCCCGTAAGCCATGGCCGCTGAGCCTGTGCATCCGGAGCCTGTGCTCCGCAATGGGAGAAGCCACAACAGTGAGAGGCCCGCGTACAGCAAAAAAATAAATAAGTAAAAATAAGAAATAAAAATAAAAAGACGAGATGACAAGTGTTGGTAAGAATGTGGAGAAAAGAGAATCTTTGTGCACTGTTGGTGGCAATGTAAACTGCTGCAGCCACTATGGAAAACAGTATGGAGGTTCCTCAAAAAATTAAAAATGATCTAGTAATTCCACTTCTGGTTGTTTATCTGAAGAAAATGAAAGCACTGTCTTGAAAAGATATCTGCATCTCTGTGTTCATGGCAGCACTATTTACAATAGCCAAGACATGGAAACAGCCTAAGTTTCCATCAAGGGATGAATGGATAAAGAAGATGTGGTGTATATGTACAATGGAATATTATTCAGCCATAAAAAGCGGAAAATCCTGCCATTTGCAAGAGCAATGAATGGACCTTGAGGACATTATGCTAAGTGAAATAAATCAGAGAAAGACAAATACTGTATGATCTCACTTATATGCAGAATCTAAAACATCAGACTTATAGATACAGCAAGTAGATCGATTGTTGCCAGAGGCAGGGAGAGGCGGTTGAGGGAAGTGGATGAAGGTGGTCAAAAGGTACAAACTTCCAGCTGTAAGATGAAGAAGTTCTGGAGACATAGTGTTCAACATGGTGACTGTACTTAACAGTAATGTGTTGTATATTTGAAAGTTGCTAAGAGAGTATATCTTAAAAGTTATCATCACAAGAAAAAATTATAACTATGTAAGGTGATGGATGTTTTTATTGTGGTAATCATTTCATAATATATATGTATGTAAACTCATTATGTTGTACGCCTTAAACTTATACAATGCTATGTGTCAGTTATATCTCAATAAAACTGGGGAAAAAAGAGGTAGCCAATGATTTAAATTTGTTGTTTGAAAAATGATCTTTTATTTTTTTTAATTTTAAATTTTAATTTTTTTCATCTCGAATTATTTTATTTTCTTGCTGTTAGTAAAATATCAGTTCATGGTACATTAATTGAGCACCTACTAAATGCAAGATGTTTCATTGAAAGAACATTAGATTTGAAGTCAAAGACAAAACCCTTAAAGCTGCCACATTAATTTTGTTTTCTTGAGAAAATCTATTCATATTGTTTGTTTCCTCATGTATATAATGTACATAGTTTTAATTCTTAACCCTGTTATCAACGTCATTGAAAATAATGTGTATCAACACACTAGTAAAACATAAGTTGTTAGTTATGTTGCTAGCTCATTCAAGGTAAATTCAAATTACAAGCATGGCATACTGGGACCTCTATTATCTAATACTAAAAAATGTTTTAAACACCATCATTACCCAAATTCCCGTCTCTATCTGTTACTCTAGTTATAACAAAATGCTTTCAGTAGCTTCAATATACTTACATTTTGTTTTATTTTTTTCTTCTTTTTATTCTAATTAATTTTTTTATTGGAGTATAGTTGATTTACAATGCTGTGTTAGTTTCTGCTGTACAGCAAAGTGAGTCAGTTATACATACACATATATCCACTCTTTTTTATACTCTATTCCCATATAGGTCATCATCACAGAGTATTGAATAGAGTTCCCTGTGATATTCAGTAGGTTCTTATTAGGGAAAATGATCTTTTAAATTGGTAAATTCTCTAAGAAAAACTGGGAACTTTGAGTTGCAGAATAATTTAAAAAAAATTTATAAAGCTAATCAAATCAGAGTTTCCCTTGGGTTTGACCTTCCTTAGTCTCACACCCCTGGATGAGATCCACTAGAGAGGAACTACTAGACTCGATCCTTGTGAGAGGCTGAGCAGCCCAGCTGAATGCTTCTTCCATCCATTTCCTAAACTCATAGGAAACTTTAAACTTTAACATTTAAACTCTAGTAGCTGTCCAACTTCCTTGGCATAAAATAGCCTTATGCCATTCAATTAATATTGAAAAGTATTAATTCTAGAAAAATTAATAATATAAGAAGATTAGAAATAACCTAAGTATACAGCAGTTGGGAATTGGTTAAATTATGGTATATCCAGGCTGTTGAATACCGTGATTATATGCACAAAAGATTATTTTTTTAAAAATAGAACAATTTCAGAGATGATGGTGATAATTCAGAAGGCTTTCTTTGTTAGCAAATAACTCCTGAGGTGTTAGCTATTCCCCACTCATGGAAGAATTTCTGCCTTCCTTTAAGATTAATCCCAAGAAATCCTGCAAGTGTTTATAATCCAACAACCTGTGCTTTGTAGACAATAGGCTCTGCAAGGAGATTTGTTAAGTTGAATACCGTGAGACATGTTAACTCTGTTTCTGGGTTGGCTTAGGAGATATCTTGGAATTTGAACATTTCTTTCTTTTTAAAACATTGTTACGATCATTAAGAATGGACCAACTTGATTTCACAGTGAATTAACCATCTCTTGTCTTTTTCTCCAAAGTCTTAATTATTTCTGCCAGTGAAGGATGAGTCAGGAACACCTTGTTAACGCCAAATTGGCTAGAATATCCTGCTTTGGAGGTATTCTGTATACTAGGTTGAATCATATGACATTGCCAGTATTTGACCAGCTTTTATTTTCAAAGATAGTAGTTTATATGGTTTAACCTAAGACATCTTTTCTTCCTATGTCTGGTAAGAGATAGCCTAGCCTTCAGAGGTGTACACAAACGAGACACTTCTGCTGGCCTCCTCCCTGTCTCATCTCTGTGCCAACAAGGAAGTGGAGGGGAGGGATAATGCCAGATTGTCTCTCCACTTAGCTTATTAAGTACAGGGTGAATGTGGTGGTGTCTCCAAGGGGCTTCACTTTTTAGACAAATGTGCCAGTTTGGGGTTTTTAATTACTATATCTTTTTGATAGCTCATTATTTTATTATTGCTTCTTCTCACCTCTGTCCTCCCCAATTCCCATTCAGATTATTGGCCTCTGTAGTTTTAGAAGGTGATCTAAAATATGTTTGTAAGAAGCCTCTAGCCATCAGCATATGGCTTCAGTCATTCTGAAGCTTCGTTTGATAGTGTCATGAAGGATTTTCCTTTCAGTCAAAGCTAATGGAAATAATACATGATAGGAATTGTGCAAATCTAGTTTCTGAATGTCCAAAAATTCTTTTATGAATTAATGACGTAAAATGTAGTACACTTTGTATTCTGCACACAGGATTCCCTTCTTTCGAGGAGATAGCCCATTATTTATGGGTATGTGGACCCTGGAGTGACTTTGGCAAAAGGTGAACAACCCATAGGTGCTCAGCATTGGTAGCAGCATAAGGAAAACAATAACTTCTGTGCCTGTCTTCTGTCACTCTGATCCATGCCTGTTTACTGCTTCCTCTGATTCTCTGCCTATTGCAGTAATAAAATACAAGACCAGGAAGTGACCATAAAAGTCATCTAGGACAATGGTTGTTAACAACCGTTTTTATCCAGATAAAAATTATGGATTCTTTACCCAGAAAAGTGAAATTATATATTCACTCCAATGTTGTGCTTACATAATCTATGAACTCCAGGCTAAGAATCCATGACTTAGGAGTCCTACCACTATATTTACATGTCGGAAAACTGAGCACCAGGTAGATGCAGTGACTTTCCCCAGAATAGAAGACTTTCAGACATAAATTGGAGAGAGACTCGAACTCAGTTCTACTTTCTCCACTTCTCGTTCTCTTCTCTTTCTTTGAGTGTCAGGTTATATGTCTAATTCTCCTTCCCTTCCTTACACGCAGAACCTCATAAAAGCAAACTGTAGGAGGAGGTAGGAAAATTTGACAGAAGGGGGGTTTTGTGGGATCTCCCACTTCTAAACCAGGAAGATACAGGCAGAGACTACACCAAAAGCATTAATGAGGGCTTCCCTGGTGGCGCAGTGGTTGAGAGTCCGCCTGCCGATGCAGGGGACACGGGTTCGTGCCCCAGTCCGGGAAGATCCCACGTGCCGCGGAGCGGCTGGGCCCGTGAGCCATGGCCGCTGAGCCTGCGCGTCCGGAGCCTGTGCTCCGCAACGGGAGAGGCCACAACAGTGAGAGTCCCGCGTACCGCAAAAAAAAAAAAAAAAAAAAAAAAAAAAAGCATTAATGAACTTGGTCAATTCGTTGAAAAAATTTCAGTTCTTTTAGCCAAAGTATCAAATCATTCATGTTTTTATTTTTCAACTGGATCAATCAACTTGTGCTCTATTGTTGCTTATTCTCCTTATTTCTATACATTCACCAGCACTAAAATGGTTCTAACTCTTCTTGCTTTTATTTATCTTCTTCTGAAAGAAACTAGCTGAAACAAAGGTCAGAGTTTAAGGAAATTACTTCATTGACAACATTCAATATTTACATTTCAACTTTATTCTGGCCCTGAACCAAGTTACTATCTCCACCTGGTGGGTATGTTGACAGAAGTGTCACTGATTTGGAAGGCTTTTCAATGCAGAGGTTACTATGGATTAAATCCTCATCTAACTGGTTTTGCTTTTACATCCTTAAATGATGAAAAGATGACAAGGAAAGATGGGGGTATAACCATTCATGAGCCAACGTTTGTCTTATATCACATGTGAAAATTAATGTGACCTTCCTATTTGGCATTCAACATATCATTGGAAGAAGATGGAACAGTTACTCCTCATACTTTGCTATTTCTTTTGAAGGAGGCCTTTGTTTGGAACCAGAAGCCCTTCGTGGCTCTCCTATCACTGGCTCTGTAAGTGGTTTGGGATAATGGAGGCCCCAGAGTCCCCCTTCTGTAATATGGGAAAATAAAATGTTCCTATCAGGAAAGTTTAAACAGGAGATCAATGAAGAGCCCCCCACAAACAAACAAATCAAAACAAAAACAAACCTCCAGGGTATCCACACAGAGTAGGAGAATTCATGCCATAATAATATGCTGCTTCAAACCTTGCATTTCTCTGTCACTCTTACAGAGAGACACAGCTGACTGCAGCTAATGTTGCTTCTTGTTTGGGAAGATCCTGGGCAGTGTTTCCCAGATTTGGGGCTGTTGTATAACACCTTCATTATTTTTGTCAGGATAATTTTCTCTAAGTTGACTCAGACCTTTTTTTTTTTGAGTAAATTTTTCCCTCATAAACAGAAAATTTAGTATTGCTTATTATAACTAATGGGTGACTGTAAGGATAGACATATGACTATTAAAGTAAAAATCACTGTGTACCCTTAAAATCATTTTGCACACAGAGCATGCTTGCTCTCCCTCGAGATACCCTGGTCTTGGAGATCCTAGAAACTGAGGTGTAGGTGCCAGCTTCGGGATGGAGCAATGGCAGGGAACTCTAGGGATGACAGTACTGGAGTGGTTTTATTTCCAGCTGCAAATCAGGGAGAGGGTAATAAAAACAAACCTGTCTGGCTCACACAGCAACCTGACATAGTCTTTGCTGGCCCTGCCCAGCCTTTCTCCCTCCCCACCTAGCTTGGTCTCCAGGCTTGGGCCCCATCTATGCCTCGGGCTTCAGTCGAGCCGCGTGGTTTGCTTTTGGCCACCAGCACTCACAGTGTAGGTTTCTGCTTTGGTCCTTGTTGTTTGGCCTTTCTCTCCTGCAGGACATGGGGTTTGGGGTTATAATTTTATAGGGAAGGCCCTAGTCTTTTTATAGCTTCTCTCCTTGCCATTCCTTGACTCCATTAATATCCCATCAGCGAAGTGAAGAGTGCTGCTCTCCCTTCATCCTTTCTCAGCGTGGAGCGTGACCCAGTTAACTTGAGGCAGGAGTGCAGGGCTCCTCTGCCTCTGTCAGCACTTCCGGGACTCAGCGTGTGCCTGACTTAGAGTGACCTGGACAGTGTGTTCTTGGTAGGGATGTTAACACAGGGCGGCTTTTTCTGTTCGCTGCACAGTCAGTTGAGGAGCTGTGTGTTTGGAAAAGGAGCTTGGAAAAAGAAAAACCAGAATGAGCAGGCTTTTCCTGTTGATTTATACTCCCTAGGTGTGTGGGCAAGCCCCAGCGCTGCACAGAGGCCTCAGTGCCCTTCTGTGTGAGGAAGGGAGGTGAAAGGAACGGGAACCTGAGGGCCTTCTCGGCGCGGTGATGCTGCAGTCCCCTCCCTACCTTCCTGCCCAGCAGGCATCTGAGACCAGCAGCGGCTGGTGCTGGCCAGGGTGGCCTCCTGCTGTCAGGTGAGGCCAGAAACTAGGCCCAAAGCTGAGGTGCCTTTGTCCTGCTGCTGGAGGGCAGCCGTGGGAAGGAAGCTGGACAGCCCAAGCTGCTGTCACCTTTCGTGGTGAGACCTGACGTCAGGACAGCCTCCGTGTGGTGGAACAGTGGTGGGTGAGAGGGTGCACACAGCACAGTGGTCACCCGAGGTGGGTGCTGGAAAGGGCAGCTGCTCTAACTGAGGACAGGATGAATGAGAGTAAATAGGCTGAAGCACTGCAATGCTGTGTGGCCTTAGATACAACCCTTAGCCTCTCTGAGTTCTGTTTATTCTCATCTGTAAAATATATGTATGCAAGAGATGTAGCAGAGCCTCGACTAGAGAGTTGAGCAGGTGTCTTTCAATATCAACATTCTTTGATTCCACAAGTCTAAAGACTCCTATATTTTAAAAATGATTTTATGTGTCTCAGACCCCAATTCAACATCCATTCCATATTCTCCTCACTTTTAGCATACTTTCTATCTGTTTTGTCAAGAAAATAGTGGTGTATTGGGGATGAAGTTTCTCTATGATACTCAGGTGCAAGAATTGTCATATTACACTTTTTTAAAAATTCAAGTTCAAAATTCTCCCCCAAGAGTGGCGACTCTCAGTAGCAGTCGTGATTGGAGCTCCTGCCCTCTAGCAGCTGTCAGGCATCCCTGGAGGACTGCTCAGCCCAGAAAATTTGGGGAGAGATCTTCCTTTTCCAGCCTATCATGGTCCCTGCTTACTGTTTATTATCTGGGCCGGAATGGTCCACTGTAAGGCTGGAGGTTCCGTTCCCCAAGCCCACTCACCTCGCTCCACCCGTGCCCAACTCAGGCAAGGTGGCCAGGTTCTCATGACTGGGGAATTCAGGACACCTCACAGCTATATGCCATCTCTTCAGAGAGCCTGCCATCTTAAAGGAACGGCTTTAAGCAACTACCTAGCTTTCAGCCCTATACACAACTTGCTACCCCTGGCCCCTTTCTCCAATCCAGGGAAGTCACCTCCAGGGTCTCACACTTACCTTCTTCAACTTCAGTACCAGCTCTATCTTCTCTTACCTCAGGTATGAACCCAGTCATACGGTAGGCAGTTTAATGACCATTTGGAGAATCCCAATTAAAGAGACACTTTAAAGAAAAGGCTGGGAGGGAGTTGCCATTCTCGTATCCCAGAAAGTTGCTTTCAGCCCCAGAAGCATAAAGGTCACTCCAGTGCTTCGAGGCAGGACCTGGAAATGCAGCACAAAGGCTGACTTGTTCATTCGCTAGAGACTACTAAAATAATAAGAGCAGTATCAAAAGTGATATCTCAATAGATTTTCCTGCTACGGAAGCAGCCGAGCATGAATTCTCTCAATCTCTGCATCCTCCACACCCAGAAACTGAGCTGCACTCACACCCCTCGTGATCTTTCTCCAGTTTCATAAGATGTGATGCCCCCTTTCATTCTGGGCCCACTCAGTTAGACTTGCCAAGATGAGGCTCCAAAGCCATCCTCCCTCTTGAAACTTCATCTTTTCCTCTTGCAGGTGTGTGTTGCCTTCAGACTATAAGCTTATTAGTTTCCCTCCCATTCATTAAAAAAGAAATCTGTCTTTGGCCTCATATTCCCCGGAAAATGTCCCATGTCCTCTTCTCTCTTATCCAAACTTCTTAAAAGAGTAACCTGTACTCAATGTGACCACCCGGTATACCATTCGTTCACTCTGCGCCCTCTGCAATCTGGCTGTGCTCTTGTTAAGGTCACCAGTATCCTGATTACAAAATCTAATGGATGTTTTCCAATCTTTGTTTTGCTATACATTTCTGGGGCGTTTGGCAATGTGGACCACGTGCACTCCTGCCCCCCCAAAGTAATAGTACATTTCCCAGTTTGTCTCATTCATTTCTATTCCTTCTTAACCGTGGGCTCCTCCCTCTCTACCCACCACTCACATACTTGTGTTCTCCAGGTGTCTGTTTTCAGCTCACTGCTTCTCATTATAGATACTCTTCTTGGGTGAATTTATCTACTCTCAGGAGTTCAACTACCACCTGTATGCTAATGACTCTCTAATTCGATCTCCTACTCAGATTTCTTCCCTAAGCTTCCGACTCACCAATTCCATTACCTGCTAGGTACCTTCGCTTGGATATTCATCAGATATTTCAGATTTGAGTCCTCAAAAACTAAGTAGCACTTCCCTCCAGACTCAGTCTCTCTCTGTTTGTGGTGTCACCTTCTCTTTACCCAGTGATCAAAGTTATAAAATAACAGCCTTGACTTTTCTGTCTTCCTCACCCTCTTCATCCAACTGATCATTACATTCTGATGGTTTCTCCTCCCATGGATTCTTCAAATCCATCCTCTTCCCTCCCATCACTGCTGCCATTGTCAAAAGCATCTTCTCTTCCTGGACTGACAGAGCCTCTAACTGGCCTCCTGGTTTCCAGACTTGCTCCCTTCAGTTGAGCTCTTTCCAGAGCTACCCGAATGATCCACATAAAACACAAAACTGACCCTGTCCCTCTCCGCTAAGCCATTCCATGGCTTCCTGGAATCTACATGAGCAAGTTCAGCTTCCTTTCCTGGCATGCATGGCCCTCTGTGGCTGTCTCTTGCCTAATTCTCAGTCCTTGGCTCCTACCATTTGGATTCCAGCAACACTCAACTGGCAGTAGTTCCTTGTACACATTTCATTCTCCCTCTGTTCCTTGTTTCTGCTTTAAAATTAAATGTCATACTTTAGACTGTCAGGTTGGCATTATAAGGGAAGTTTCAAGTTCATTTGCTATTAAATATTAGAGCCTCTGTGCTTAGGGGCGGAGGAAAGAAGAGAAAAGGCTCATAGCTACAACCTTATTTCAGCCCCTTTCTCCCCCCACACAGACAAAAAGCGTACTGGGCTTGAGATATTTGTGTGTCCTGCTTAATTTAAAGCTGTTAATAAGTATGTCAAACATGTTCGGTTTTCACTCCAGGCTGTTCTTCCAAACCCGCGAAACTCTGTTTGTTACGAAGAGTGCGCTGCCCTCTAGAGGTGGCTTTCAGGGACAGAGCATATCACATCCGCACTTTTAAAGCATTCTGCAGTTTCTCATGAGAAACAAATTTCATAGCAAGACCTTTACTGTTACTGCTATTCGTCCAAAATGTGCTTTCCCAGGTATGATTCTGATTCACAAAATTTTTATTTATTTCCATAATAGTGTTTGGGGAGAAATCACATGATGTACCTCAAAGTGCACTTGATTTGGAGTTAGAGGACTCAAGTTCTGGTTCAAGTTGTTCCACTAATGTCTGCGAACTTAGATCTCTCATCTGTTAATCAAGGGGTGCAAGACCCCATTCAGAAAACTGTGAGTCATCTGAAAGTATATTTTGGCAATAAAACTGGAAACAGAAACATCAGTAAATACTTATTATATATATTTATATAATTATATTTATATATTATATTATATATTATATATATATTATATAATATATATAATATATTATTATTATATACTAAGTATACGCAAGACACTAGGCTAAGAGCTGTTTTGCAGAGGTTTTGTGTTTACATTTGATCTTTAGAAAGTTAAATGAAAAATATTTGAAAAAAAAATTGGAAAACATTCAGGGTTTCAATTTAAATGAATGAGTTTAACCCTGATCCCATTAAAACCTGAAAGTGAAACTGAGCTAAAACAAATGTAAAACTTACCCTGAGGTTTCCAAGAGTCTATTACAGTATGAAAGCAGAAGTGAGTCATACAGCCACACACACACACACACACACACACACACACACACACACACACACAC